>NC_137463.1:220216421-220816421 GCF_964235325.1 Thermobia domestica
ATTTTATTGGTACCCAACAACATATCCTTTAGCACCATAAAAATTCGTTTTCGATTTCTCAAAAAATACACATGAGAATTTACCCTCAAGTAGGGGCACACACACACGGGGAGTTTACCGGATCTTACTAACTCTATTAGAGGATGTGCATAATCACCACCTTCTTCCCATGTTATTAAAGTTGCTAGAAAATTTGAAGGAAAATGTTTAAATTGGTAAAAGGAAAAATGGCAGAAAAAGAAAATGCAAGCTGATGAGAACTGGAAATTTTTAAATTATATTTGAGTAATGTTGCAGCTGAAACCATGGGCTATAGGAGAAATGTCGAGGAAAATAAAGGAAAGAATGGGGGCGAAGATGGGGGAGCCGACAAAACAAGGAAAAGGAATTTTGATATAAGCGATATTTGCGATGTCATGGGCAAATTAAAAAGATTAGGGAAGTATGAACGTGTATAGATGAATATAAAACGAAAAAGTTAATGAAAATATGAACTAAAGCTCTAAAAACTAAGAATGGGAAATCTGGACGCGCCCAAAGATAGCAGTTGGATAGAACTGTGTGAAAGTAAGTATATACTGTGTAATCCAGACCTTGAAGAATAAAAAGAAGTAAGGGAGAGTTATAAAGGATTCGCAAGATCAGGAATGTGAAGTAATAACATGGAGTGAATTAACTAAAAATATAGCGGAGGAAAAAAAAAAAAAAAAAAAAAAAGGATATGTTCCAATTTGTAATGAAATATAGGAAGCGAAGAAGGTCAAAAGGTTTCTTACAGTTAGACATTAATGACTCCATTGGTTAAGAAATGGAAAGCAAAAAGATGTGAGAAGTAAAGAACTATCAGTTTCATATCCCATGCACCAAAAATTCTGCTTCGAACATTGTACAGAAATGTATGTGATCGAAGAAACGGAGGAACAAGAGAAGAAATAGTTTACATTTGAGTAGAAGGGCACTAAATCTTAATATTGGCTTAGTGTTATGAGTAATCTGTGGAAAGTTTTAGAGAGAGAGAGAGAAAGAAGTATATTTAGTGTTGATTTAAAGATTTTCACCCAGCAAATTAAGACATTTTGATGAGAGTGCTAAAGAAGATTGAAATGGAATGGAAGACACAAAAGAAACCAAGAAAGAAGGATCAAAAGAAGAGAGGAAGTGACAGAAGTAAAATTGAAAAAATGTTCAACAGGAGTGATATATGGAGGGAATATTGAAGTTTTTGGCTATGAAGGGCGTATTCCGATAAGAGTAAAGTGGCTAAAACTCATTGAATCCAGGACAAATATATAAAAGTTGTGGATGGTCTTGGAAGGTTGTGGAAGCCGAATAGTAGGAAATGAGAACAATGATAAAAGAAACTTGAGCAACTGTAGAAATTGGAGAGGAAGTAGAACAAGTGTTTTCAGTATATATTGTGAAGATGTGAAAGGGAAATAAAGGAAAGGACAATAAAATGTATTGTGTGGATGACTTGAGAGCTGCGAGAAAGGCTGATCAATGTTTGTGGTATATTGTGGTATACGGAGCAGAAATGCACATGTTACGAGAAGGTGATGAAACACTGCTAGAGGCTGGCAACGAATCTGAACCAAACTTGGTGAATAAATAGTGCTTACGAAGGAATTAAAATTACTATATTTGGTGTGTGGCTCGGCTACGAACAGGCTTGACTCGACTCACCTTATATGTGATACTTTATATCTTGGTAACTACTGGCCAGATTTCAACAAAATTTGATGGACAAGTGACCTATCATCTAAGGAATAAAAATTGCTTCATTTGTGGCTGAACTCGACCAGAGACAGGCTTGGCTTGGCTCGCTTTGTATATAGTATTCTTTTTTCTTGGTAACTACTAGCCGGATATGAACCAATTTTGATGGATAAATAGCCCATGGTCTAGGAAATAAAAATGCCTGTATTTTGTGGTAAGACTCAGCAAGGGACAGGCTCAGCTCGTCTTGTATGTGGTACTTTATTTCTCGGAAACTACTGGCTGAATCTAAACGAAATTCGGGAGGCTAATAGCCCATCGCCTAGGAACTAAAGATCGCTATATTTGGTGGCCAGGCTTGGCCGGAGATTAGAGGTGGACTCGGGCCTTCTAAGCATATATCACTTCGGGCCCGAGCCAGGCCGTAAATTTTTAAATATACAACCATATTTCTTCGGCCTTTTCGGGCCTAACTTTGTACTGATCAACGATGTTTATTGCACAGTTCTTTTTGGAGAACTTTTAAAGCACAACTGCAAAATTAAACTTCTAACTGCTGTAAATAAAAAGTACAATTTTGCGTTAATTATTAAGTTTCTGTAATTCGGGCTAATTTGATTATCACACAAAGTTCGGACCGGGCTCGGGCCTAAATGCTAAAACATTTCGGCTCGGGTCGGGTCTCACATTATAAATTCACGGGCCCGGGCTAAAAATTCAGGCCCATGCAGACCTCTACCAGAGACAGGTTGTAATCGTCAGCTTTGTACGGCGGGAGATTCTGAATTTGATTCACCTCGGCTTGTAATATGTGTTTTAAGTTTCAAATTGTTCGTCACAATACGCGAAGAGAAAAGAGTTTGAACTGAATAATAACACGTATTCCCTGCTTTTAGTTGACATTCTTCATTGAAATTTCTTCGTGAATATGATTCAGCCTTGGTCTTGCATTGGAACCCTTGGTCTTGGTCTTGCCTGCAAGAATCTTGCAAGTCTTGCTTTTGAGAAATCTTGATCTGTTAGTGTTGATCCTAGATATTTGAATGTATCCACTTTGTCGAAAGTTTTATTTGACATTTTAACGTATATATTCAAAAGCAGAACAAAAGGAGGTTAAAAAAAAAAAAAAAAAAAAAAAGCAATTTAAAATTTCATTGTGTTTCCGCTTTGTATTGTCATAAATTGTATTGTGCTACTACCATCGCTTGAAAACACTAGAATCAAATTCGACTCTTATCTATTTGTTTACAGCATTGTACACAGGAACATTTAGACTTTTACTCTTAGTTCTTACCTTACAGACGAAACACACGCCACAATTAGAGGAATTTCCAACGCATAATATTAGATTAATGTTACAACAAACACAATGGTTTTCCGTCGTTGCTGGTTAGTACCTTCCCCTGGTCAAGTACCTCGATTAAAGGACTGTAATTTGACGGATCAATTATTAGACTTTCATAATAGTAGTGGGTGACGAAATAGTAAACATAGCAAAATTGTGTGCACTTACTTTAAGTTTACTAATAGACTGAAATAGTAATGTCATTTCCTCCTCGTCACCACAGTGATCGCCATATTTTTTTTCTAAACAAATACATGAATCGAAAGGAATACTGTTAAGTCTGCTGTTAATAATCACAGACTGTTAATTAGACAATTTTAAAATATTTTGAAGACACAGTACAGTTAGTAAGAAAAGTTACAGATTAAGAATATGGGGCCACTATTTAGAAAATTTACGACTGAAATTCAATAATTCATGAAGTAACATCTAGGAATCTTCTCCAGGGACCACATTTCTACGTAAAATAATAAGATAGAAATTGCATAAGAAATGCTAGCGTCATTACCACGTAATCCATAATGAACAAAAGCAATTATACGCAATGTAGAAATTCTAAGGTAGAGATTGACGAGCTGTCGGCACAATGAAACTAGAACAAATATACGATTTGTCTTCAAGGAAAAATCACTGTCTACTTTGAAAATAATGTTAATTATATTGGCGCATTCAGATTTCTTACACCCACGCTTTAAAATATGAGTGCATAGTTACAATGGCTACAAAATAAAGAAATAATAATAAAAGAAAAAGGACAATAGGCTTGTGGCTATATGTGTGCTGAGAATTTTCAGTCTGGACTGATTTCTGATCGGTTAAGTTTTAAACACTAATTCTGTAGCCCTACACATATGCAATGTAATGTGTGATACTGATGTTACTAAATAAAAATTTTCTAGAATTATTTAAGTTTAATATCCGATAATAAACAAGTATTTTGACACTTAATGTAACCTCCAAATGTATAGATAAATACACAAAATCTACTGTAACAAAGGAAACATTTCACTTTCAATGCTTGTCATATTTTACCATATTATTTACCAAATTGCTTGCTTTTCCTATCTTTTCATAGTTTCATTCATTGAAAATCTTCATAGTTTCATATACAAGTATTCCTTTTAATCTAATGTTTGCAATCCAGAAGTTAATACGTCATTGTTTTCGCTTTGTAGTTAAGTTCTTAGGCCATGTTGTTTAGAAAATAAAACTGCGATCACCATGACATCGAAAAGGATGTAACGTCACACTATTTCAGTCTATAACGGATATGTTAAGAAATAATATATTTCAAGGAATCTTAATAATTGATTTTATTAATTTCAAAGATTGTTCATTTTAATTGTAACAGAAAATTATCGAAATTGTACAATAATATATGAGTATTTGATGAATAATTTGTGAAATCATTAAGTTACTTTGTACGGAAGGTGCCAAGTGAGGAAATAACAAGTGGATTTGTTACAGTTTCCTTTATTATTTATCAGATGTATTCCTTTCTATAGTACAGACTACATGTTCTATGCATGTGATATTAATCAGTTGATATTGTCTACGATAGAAATACGATAAAGTGTGAATTTCCAACTATTATGATGATTTCCAAATTATGTAAGAAATCAAACAGCCTGTAGCACTCAGTCATTTAATTAATTTTTTTCAAGGCTCTAACCCAGCTATTTCCAACTTGCCAATGTATGACGTAAGAGCATAGGCGGAGTTAGGAATTGTGTTTTGGGGGGGCAGACCTTTTGTCAGCTGGGGGCACGGTAAATACAAATGAGAATTGTAAGATCTTATAGGTGGTATTTTTATTTTTTGTCAAGAAGTTGTGGGGGTAATGCTTCCCTATGACCCCCCATAGCTCCGCCTGTGTGTAAGAGCACAGCGAGGTAGGAACAGAGGTAACAATTGAGGTAAATGACAGAATGAAACGAGGTAGCGGAATGGAACAAAACAGTGTTGTCAGTGTATAAAGAAACATTATCCACGATTAGTGTATTTAAAGAACCATCAATTACTTTAAATTACTCGCCTAGTAATGTTCCTCAGTCAATTTTTCTTTCAATATTTCGAATTTGACAATTGAACATTCATCTTCAAGGGCACACGATAACTTAAATCCTTTTTTCGCAACATGACCTTCACATTTTCTTTTGTTTTGTGTGTGTGTTTCAACAGTGTTAATTTAATAAAATTGCGTAAGTTTTTCGATACTTATAGTTTAACTGTCTTTTTCAATATGTTGCAAGTTGCTCTTATTGTTTTATTATATACATAATACATACATGTATGTATATTCTAGGACAGTACAGTACCTATTTATTTAGGGTGACCATACTTAGAGAAACCTTTAATGGTACAGGGTCAATTGATAAACAATTTAGAGAAATCTCTAATGGTACAGTGGTCAATTGATAAACAATTTAGAGAAACCTTTAATAGTATAGTTGTCAATTGCTGAACAATTTAGAGAAACCTTTAATGGTATAGTGGTCAATTGCTGAACAATTTAGAGAACCCTTTAATTGTTTAATGGTATAATGGTCTATTGATGAACAATTCATAGAACTCTTTAATTCTTTAATGGTACAGTACCTTTTGTTACTGCAAGTACACTTCCAATATAAATTTTTACGTGTTTTATCTTCATAGGGGCAGATGAAAGGATCAGTTTATTTATATTAACATTGTGTGTGTTTTGCGTACATCTTCCAACTTTAGGGAGTATAGTTGTAATACTTAGTTACTAAAACTTGATTATTGAATGCAATAGGGAATACAAGTAAATATAGTAATGGACATAAATCATTCTCAATAAGTAATGAACTAATGACAATATGTTGGCTAAGATTTTTCTTAGTACTAAATACCACAATTGTGTTAATACTAATACGTTTATTATGTAACTGGTTTTATTGGGTTTCCAACTACTCAATAAATAATGTTTCAAATTTTCATTTTGCACTGGTACAATGAAATTATTAATTTATTCCAAAATACTTTTTGATGTTTTGTGTGTGTGTCCCGCTTTCTGCTGATGAAATTATGGTCAATCTATATTTACTTCACTCTTTTTTTTTATTTAAATTTTAGATTTTTCATCCAATGATGTCTTCTTAATTGGAACATAATTATAATTCTTAAACAGACAATCAATTTAAGACACAGGGTACGCAATGTAATCAGACCAAACTCTTATTCAGTTTTTTGTGATTATATCTAAACCTTAAATTTTAATTCATGTAATTCAGAACGTGTTGTTTATATTAATAATATTTATGGATTAAAAATTATGCTAATTTTGTTTTGTTTTGTTGATATAATTAGAAGTAATATCGTCTAATTCTATCAAGATCTCCTTTACTGGTGTTCAGTATTGGATGTTTTGTCCTTGGGACAGTATTATTACAATTTATATATATATATATATATATATATATATATAGTATAGATAGATAGCATAAAACTTCATTATACATGCAATGTTTACATACACATCGTATGTTCTGAATTACATGAATTAAAATTTGAGGTTTCGATATGGTTACAAAAATGGATAATAGTTTGACCTGACTACACTGCGTGCTCTGCGATTTAAGTTAGTTGTCTGTTGAAGGATTAGAATTAGGGAATTTTGGGAAAATGGTCGATAGCTAAGTAGCAGAGTTTTTTACTCACCTTTTATACAGTTTTTCTACTTTAAAACATTTTTACTTTAAACCTTTTGTGTTGTGATATGATTTTTGTTATTATGCAATTTAAGAAAAACATACTCAGTGCCAATCTTAAGATCCTTTTTATAACAAGTCAAGAGTTTAAACACATCACTTTGATGAAGGTAATGTCAAACTCCCAGTTTAGTTACAGTTTGTGCTTTAACTATTGAAATCAATTTATATACAATTTAATATAATTTAAACAATGTTGGCTGTTATCATGGATTTACATCCGCAGCAATAAATAAGATCCTTTATAGGTGTTAAAGAAAAAAAAGATTAGGAATACGTTCTGATTAAGAAGAAATCATTATCGAGTTGAAAACCTAAAATATAAATAAAAGGAGTAAAGGAAATAGGTAAGTCACTATCCTAGGACATACGTATATTATGTATAGTAAAATGATAAGAGGAACCTACAACATCTTGGAAAAGGTAGATAATAGTAAGTATCGAAGATCGTGTTGTGGGAAGGGATTTAAGCCATTGTATGTCCGTGAGGATGAATATCTGAGTGTCACACTCAAAATATTGGAAGAAAATTTAAATGAAGAACATTATTAAGTGATTAATTTGAAATATTACAATGCGTTCCAAGTAACCGTCAACTACACCATTGATGTGCTTGTTTGTAACGTATCCACTCCGCTCTTTGTTGTTTCTATGTGGTTTCTGAGAATGGGAGCAAAAAACGTTGACGCCACAGAACAACCAGTTGAAATCATTACCCTCAAAAAGTTTTAATATATTCAAACAATATTTTTTCTGCATGGATTTGTAGTCAGTACAAAATACTACTACCTAAGTAAATAGTTAAGTTTTGAGATAATTTTCATTCTTGCTCACTTCATTGGTCAAGCTCTCGACACCATACTTTCTTTGAACATACCGTGCATATTATTTGACGATGAGGATTGTATCAACAACACAGACTCACATAGACAAGCTTTGATTTCTACAACATTTATTTATTTATTTATTATTTAAAATGGCGGAGTTAAGACATAACCTTTTCTTCCACTCAACCATTATTTTTTTTTCTTTTACAATCGAAAAAAAATAAATAAAACATGAAAAGTGAAAATAAAACTTGTTATATCTTGAAAAATATGAAAAAAAAGTGGGAATGGGAACGATAAGCACTTTTATGATTTTAAAAATTGATTACTGATCTAATCCTTTTTATATTATGTTTAATTTTGCATTGGGATTCTGTAAGTATTTGTGTTTGTACGTGTCAAATAAATCCTGTAATTCCTGCATAAACCTTCTATGTAGTTCATCAATTTGTTCTGCCGTAGGAAATTCTACTTTTTCAACAGAAATGGGCTTACCAACTGAAAAAGAAAGGAAATTAGAAAAACAAACATAAGTAAATATATGAAGACAAATGGCTGGACATTACTCGTAGATAAATACCTAAAAAAGAAAAAAAAACTATATTTAAAAAATTTCGGTCTAAGGTGCTCCATCAGGTGAAGTAAGGAAAAACAGGATAATAGAATAATTTTATACTTGATTAATAATAGTCACTCGTATGAATAATGTTTGTACACTAACTCCGACTTACTTATATTTATTCTTTTAGTTTAAGGCCTCTAAGCTTAAGAAAATTACTGATAATTGTAAGTGAATGTAATTGGAAAAATTGTAACAATTGCAAGTGTGTACTAATGGCAAAGTGTGATAATTGCAAGTGAGTGTTAATGGAAAATTGTAATAATTGCAAGTAAATGTTAATGGAAAAATTGTGATAATTGCAAGTGAGTGTTTGAAGTGAATGTTAATGGAAAATTTGTAATAATTGCAAGCGAATGTTACTGGAAAAATTGGTGGAGTGAAGAAAGTAGAAGGAAAGGGAAGAATCTAGAGAAAAGCTACGAACAATGCGTTTTCCACTACAATGTACAGCAGTATTTCTCAAAGGTTCGTGGACCATAAGTGATTCTCGAAGTCTGTTCTTGTGTTCATCCTACATTGAATATTACTCCAAAAAAGATAAAGAAGATAAAATTTAAGTGAATTGCGTATAACACGCTATAGTTGAGTATCTCAATCATGCGTAAGTTATACAAGTATTAAATTATGATTTAATGATGGAAAGATTATACAAATTCTAATAGCTTAGATTTAGTTATATGTATTATTAATAAATAGATCGACAACCTTCAATTATTTAAAAAAAAAAAAAAAAAAACTAATATGATTTTTCTTAAAGTGTGAATTACAAGAGGTAAAAGAAAAACACAAAAATATAGAATTACGTTTAAAAGACAGTAACTTAATTGTAAATGACCCAAAATTGGTTTCAGGGATCGCGGTGGCTCAGTGGTAGAGCATTCACCTCTGGTGCGTGGGGTCACGGGTTCGATCCCAGCCCCCGCCAAGTGAACTTTGTGGTGGACAAACACGGTGTGCGTGGGTTTTCTCGGGGTGTTTCCACCCATTTTATTCATTCCACCATTTCATTCATTATTCATCATCACCGTCTCCTTTAGCCTAACCGGCATAACCGTGGGACGTAAAACTCAAAGATTTCATTTCATTTTTCCAAAATTGGTTTCTGAGTACTTAAATAATAACTTTTGTTCCGTTGCAGAGAAAGCTATTCGTGATATATCTACTCCAAGTGATGCAAGTAGATTACAATAGACCCCCACTTGGCCTAGTGGCTAGCACGCTTACCTTTAGTGTGCGTAGTCCCGGGTTCGATTCCTGGTGAGGGTACAGTTGAACGAAAAAAGTGGTTCGGATTCAATATAATCAGTAGGTCCACGTCTCCCTTAGCCGCTCAAGCATAATCGTGGGACGTTAAACAAACCAAACCAAACCACAAGTAGACTATAGCCGCTTAAGTATATTAGTAAGTCATTTTTCCGTACTCCAACTTCCCCACAAGAGATCGTGGAAGCAATATGTACATTTGATGATGAAAGGTCTGCAAGAACGGACGATGTTCCACTGTTTCTTTTAAAGAAATGCATCCATATTATCGCGCCTGCATTAGCGGACATCACTAATGAGTCATTGTGTCAAAAAATCTTCCCTGGTGCATTAAAATTTTTACCGGTAGTCGTCAAACCCTTATTCAAAAAAGGATGTAGAAAAGAAATAGAAAATTACCGACCTATTTAACATTATTCTGTTTTTTTTTTTTTCAACTAGTATGTAAGCAACTGCTAAGTTTCACTAATGAACAATACTTAATCTCGAAAACGCATCACGGCTTTATAAAAAGCAAATGCACAATTTCTGCCATATATGAACATATCAAAGTATCTATAACATCTGTTGATCAAAAGGTCACTCTGTAGGCATATATTATAATCTTTAAAAAGCTTGAGTTGATTTTAACGTCCCGTTCAGGAGCGAGGCTATATGAGACGTGGACCTACTGATTAACGTGGAATCCGAACCACATGAGCTAAAGCCGGGCATCGAACCCGGGTCTCCCACGCCATAGGCGCGTATGCTAACCGCTTAGCCACGAAGGAGCTCCTCTTTAAAAAGCGTTTGATTATGTAAATCATGATATACTTTTGGTAAATTAGAAAAAAAAAATGTATTAGGGGTACTACTTTGGAGTGGTTCAGATCTTACCTATACAATCGTAAACAAATCGTACAAATTCTTCATATGGACGGAACAACTAAAACTCTGAGCAAAATAAACTCAGACGAAAAATAAATAGAAATGATGTTCCATAAGGATGAGTTCTAGGACCTATACTGTTTCTTCTGTATCTTAATAGAAAAAATAATATACCCCTTTTCTGCTGATGATACAACAGTAATTGTAGCTAAAAAGACAAAAATAGCTTGCAAGAAGCTACTGATCTTATCCCAATTTATGCAGCGGTTTTCTGCAAATAAATTAAAACTAAATGCAGATAAAACAAAATGTGTCTACTACCATTTATCTCACACAACATCGCACCAACTACCGCAGATATCCATGAATCATGAAGTATGTACGTTTACTAATACCGTAAAATTATCTAGATGATAAATTTTCATGGCAAGAACACGTAGCCAAACTAAGCAAAAAAAAAAAAAAAAAAAAAAAAAAAAAAAAAAAAAAGCTTAGACTATGTACATAATACAAACTGTAGTCCTAATACTGAATCTACATTCAATTCTGCCCCTGAACTATGCCATATTCTATTCTCATAATTAATATAGACTTGCCTTCTGAGGGTCTTCACCAAAACTTCAGAATGTATTCAAACAACAAAATTGTGTCATAAGAATCATTACAGAATCACCGAAACGTGCCAGCTGTAAGAAATTATTTGAAATCATTGAATATAATGACAGTTCCTTTTTTGTACATATTTGAACTTCTCAAAATTACTTGGGATCATATGAATAATATTAAAAGAGATGGTGATACTCACAACTATCTTTTGCCTGTAAAAGATAACTTATCTACTGTGTATCATAGAACATCTATATACGAAAAATCACATATCTATATGAGTTAAAACTGTACAATAAGATACCTGGGTACATAAAAATACTCATGAAAAAAGCTTCTTTGTCAACTCAGTGCGTAAAATGCTATTAAATAACACATTTTATACAGTAATGAACATCTTAACAGCTCATTCTGAAACTTCCAAAAATGATTAAATTCCTACTGTATCAGGTGGTAAATACAGATATGGAATTATAAAGTAATGGAAATAGTAATTGAGTTCATATTGTAGATTGTAGAATAGATTTAGCCTATATTTTCACAAGTTGATAAAAAAGAGCATTGTAGTTGTTCTAAGTATTGTATCTATTCTATATACTGACGAGTTCTATACCATTTTGTATAAACGTACATGTAATATGGTCCACTCAATGATTAATAAATCTAATCTAATCCAATCTTCAATTAATACCAATAGAAAATTAATATAATTTCATAAATACTATTTTTGACATAGAGTATATGTAAATATACTAGTCTATGTTTAAAACATTTTAAAAAAATGATAATTTCTTTTCGAAGAGAAGAAAAGTAGAGTGAACCACAGAACATTTTGAACATTCTGAAAAAAAAAAGTTTGAGGATCACTGATGTACTTACGGTATATACTCAGCTGGTGGAAAATGACAGACGTATAATACGGACATACGTAAAGGATTTGAAAGCAAGCATCTACTACTACTACTACTACTACTACTACTACTACAACTACTACTACTACTACTACTACTACTACTACTACTACTACTACTACTAATAATAATAATAATAATAATAATAATAATAATAATAATAATAATCGGTTGGAAGGAACACTTCGTTGAGTTGATTTTGAGTTTAACGTCCCTTGCAGCAGTGAGACTATATGAGACGGGATCTACTGATTAACGTGGAATCCGAACCACATGAGCTTCCGTCGGGAATCGAACCCAGATCTCTCACGTCAAAGGCGCGTCTCTATTTCGTTTAAGAGTTGCTTGTACAAGGCTAGGAATTCAGAAAAAAAACTTCTAAGGCCGCATTTCTTGAAAACTATGGTACCTATCAAAAACACGACAAAGAATTATATACGAAGAAACTTGTACAAGGCTCTATCTAAATATTCATATTTTAGAGACACATTGTACCTGTGCAACGAATTTTATACTTACGTTAGAATAGAATAGAATAGAGTAGAATAGAATATTTTTATTGTCATTAAGTCTGTATACAGACAATAGACAACGTCAAATGAAAATCTACAAGCAATTCCTTTTCTACCTATACTAATATACATTTATTCCTCAAACTCCTTAACTTTATAATAGGGTACAGCAACTAACCAATCATACGAGAGCAATCGGTAAATTTTGCGTGTGTATTGGTAACTATATGTTCATGAATTTTGTACGTTGTATAGCTATTTTTTATTTTTGATAGTCTTCTATACGATATATTAACTAGTTTAGCAGATCTCGTATTATATGGGTGAATATCTTGTCTACGCTGCATATCTGACACATTTTGTTTTACATATATTAAACCTTATATATATATACAAATTGACAACAGTCATAATTTTCAACTTACAGAACAAAGGTTTATGGTGTTCTTTATATGATGCACCACTGATTATTCTAATAACTTTTTTTTGTAGTAGTAGTAGAACCTCATATATGTTGTTACTGTTACCCCAAAATAATATTCCATATTCTATGGTACTTTGAAAAAAAGCGTAATATGCTGATCTTATGTAGTTATTCGGGACTATATCTCTTAAATTTCGTATTAAACTTATTATTCTGGAAAGTTTTACACATACATATTCTACGTGTGCTTTCCACGTTAATTGCCTATCCAGAATGATACCAGAAAATTTTACATGAAAATATTTGTCTAGTTGTTTTATTTTAATTAAGAAGAAATCCATTCCTTAAACTATTCCTTGGTTTCTATAAAGTTTTCCTCATTCAATAACATCAATTCTGTAAGATTATTGCTGGTGCTTAGCAAGGTTGTCATCATCATCATAAAGAAAGGTTTTACCTGAGATATTCAGTGGTAAATCATTCATCATTAATATAAACAATAACGATCCCAGTACAGAACCTTGAGGATCCCCGTGTTTTATTGGTAAGCTATCCGATTTCATTCCATTGACATTAACAATCTGAATGCGACCTTACCACACAACTCCAGCCCCGTATGGTCCTTGGCTTCTTCCGCCAGTTGTCTCCATCTTTTCGTATCTCTAGCTGTTTCCAGTTAACCGCTTTCAATATCCGGAGGTCCTCTTTCAGATTATCTTCTCATCTTTGTTTGAGTCTTCCTTTTCTTCTGCTAGAATAAATATTCTCATTCATGATGGCGATCTTCTTCCGTACGTTCCAGCCAGCCATCTCAGTCTTTGTGTTTATATATATATATCTGACTCTTTGTTTTTCAGAATTTCTTCTGTTTCCTTTATTGGAGCATATTCTCTATTTCTCTTCAATTTTAATGAGACCATAAAATCCATTTGTTTTTAAGAATTTCTTCTGTTTCTCTTATTGGAGCATATTCTCTATTTCTCTTCAATTTTAATGAGCCCATAAATCTCCCTTATTTCTTTTCTTTCGAATACACATAGATCAGTTTCGTTTTCTTTGGTGAGTGTCCATACTTCTGAAGCGTATGTTACTATTGGTCTTAGGAAGGTTCTATATATTTTTAATTTTGTACTTGTTTATTATTTGGTTTCTCACAAGAAACAATTCCGATTTGGTGAATTCAAATGCTGAAAATGACTGCTAGCACTGGATTCAGCACCAAAAGAAACAGAGAAAAAAGAGTGTTTAGTGACAGACCGTATACAAATTCAAATTACGTCTATTCAGTGGAGCTCTACACATATTCCTCATATCTAACATTTGACCTTAATCCCTCTACTCGTTTCAAAATTAACATGGAATTTCTAGACATTTTCTACGTTCTACCTTCGCACTTTGCCCTCATTTATCTTCCACCCTGTATACGGTCTGTCACTAAACGTCCACCTTTTCTCTGTTTCTTTTGGTACTGAATCCCGTGCTAGCAATCATTTTCAGCAATTGAATTCATCATATCGGAATTGTCCCTTGTCAATAGAAGGTTGTTAGCATGATATGCCTTATTTCCTGCTTGTATTCGTTCTTTTATTGCTGTTGCTGTGTTATTTCTGCTGAAATATTTAAAGTGTAAAGTCTAAATACCAAATTTCATGTCTCTAACCTTAATGGGTTCCTAGATATAGACATTTTATTGTAAAGATTACATCCCCTTCCATGTTATATTTCCAAAAATTCTTCCTTAGTGATACCGTACGTCGCAAATCCTATGTTCTATCAAGACTCCAAGTTTCTACATTAAGGGATTTGGTCTTAGCGTTGACCGGTCAATCAGTCGATTAGGAATTATTTTATGAATATTGCTTACCTACAATAGTTACTGGCCTGCGGAGAGGTAATAAGCTTGTTATTATTCTCAGCGTATGTCCAGAAATATTCGCAAACCACATTTGTATTTTAATTAGTATAGGGTTCCTTATTTTATATTGATCATAAATATCTGTTTCGCCATAAAAATAGACTGGCACCAGATCTGCTCTGAAATATAAAATGAAGTATTAGCGTTATTGATTACCAATCCTCTGAATAAAAAGGGAATGAAACATTGTAATTAGAATAGCAGGAGGTTGGAGTTGTTTATAAGATTGTTTGTCAAAAACTCTTTCTCCTACTGTTCTATACATTTGCATTTTCTGACTATATGAATGCGATCCAATTAACATGCAAACCATGATAGTTATAGAGAGATGGCGTGGGTAAGTGAAAACTTGAGTCATGACCCACAACTCACCGTGACTCACTTTGACCCATCACCGACCATGACCCACTTTGACCCATCACCTACTAAAACTCATCGTTATTAACTCTGACCCATGATCCACGTCCTCTTCTCCACTGACTAAAGACAAGGCTGTGAAATTATCAGTAATCGAAGTTTCAATTTCTACGGTCGATCGCTCAAGCACCGCTCTGTTACAATATCGGTGGATCTGACTTTTACGATAGTAAAATGTTTGTTGTGGGCCAGAGACGATGAATTTCAATTTAATTATTATATATAATTATTTCCTTGTTGAATTACAGATACTTTTCAGTGGAAAATAGAATGAAATTTGAAAGTCTCAAATCAAAGTAAAGTGCGCCAACGTTAAAAAAAAAAAAAAAAAAAAAAAAACTAAAATTCGATTGGCTCTCGAAAGCCAAGTAGTAAGTTCTATTGCTATTATTACAGTTACAAATATCAATGCACAAAAGTGCTTGAAGTTCTTTTTGCACTTAGATATACTCACCTCTTGTAAGTAAATAGAAACAAATGCAAAACGCAGAAAAATGCAGATCTTGAAAGTAAAACTTAGACAAAAGTCACCAGGTTCAGAAAACACTGTCTACAATGCACTGAGCAGAGTGGGTCGAGAATCGTAATGGGTAAGAGTGGGTCACGGTGGGTGGTGGGTCGCAATGGGTCATGTCCTGTTGACGCACTGACCCACTCCATCTCTGTTATAGATGTAACCAATATCCGTTGAATCAGAATTTTTTGTGTATATTTGGTACTTTTGACATACAGGTGGTTATGAACATAATAAAACACTTGAAAAAAACGCAATTTATTTGATTAATATGACATGGGACCAAGGTTAGTCTGCAGAAAAAAATAAGTCAAATGGTTTCCACAGATATATTCTAGCATTCCTTATATAGTGTAGCACTAGGTTCTGTGACGGGAGATAGAGAAAGACATCCACAACGGAGTCTGAGCTTCAGAACTGACTATAAGTGTTCAATGAATGTAAGATCTGAGGATTGGACGGGCCAATCTGACTACCAAGCACATTTTCGTGTACTGGAGAGAAACAGTACATTGATAGACTTACCCATTTTCGAGAGCAAGTTTAACAAACCCTTTTCTGTTTCTCAGAACAATGGTATTACACCCAGGTACATTTTCCCTCCCTTCTTTTGCTCCACCAATCAGAATGCATGGTGCAACTCCACATTTTTGTGCACGAAGCACATAAGAAATACTTTCTCTGGAAACTAATATAGTTCCTGTAAAATAAAACAATCCAATTGAATTATATTTTCTTCGGCCAATATAGAAAAATAAATATGTTTACAAATAACATGTGCGTCCCTGTTAAAAGTGTGTATTTATATGATATATATTAGAAAAGTAATGAGGCTCGAAAGATTGTGCACGAACAGTGATGCCAACCTGAAACCTTATAAAATCCCATCTTGAAAGTTAAAAAAAAAAAAGTTCATTTTGCTCTTAAATTTTCCACGTGCTGCACCAATTATGAAATTTTCAAAATTTATACTTTGCACAAAATATGAAAAGAGTTTCACAGTCATCTGTAGACAAAACCATGAACAGAGAAGAGGAAGTTTGAACTGGCACCGTAAGATAGAACATCTAACTGCATTTTGGCTATAATGTTGGCGGTTAACATCAGTTCTAATTACCGGGAGGGTTCATTGTTGTAGAGGTATGGAAAGCAGTCACTGTAAAGGCCCCCAAAATTTGAAAGATATCACGCACAAGATTTTCCGTCAAAGTTAAGTCAGTTTCATAGAATACGACTGTGTATAATGGGACTTTAATACAATAGTTGAAATTGAAATGTGAAACGTTTTAAAGTCATAAAAAAAAAGTAGCAGTTTCAGCCTCTACTCGGGGTTTGCACAAGTGCAAAATACCGCTTAGATAGGAAATTATTACTACTGGAACCTCCTGCATTCTAAATTTAGGTTGGAATGAATTTCTTGTTGGAAAATAAATTATGAATATTGGCGGATCCAGAAAAGTAGTTTGAGAGAGGCTTCACTCACAAAGACTTCGTTTTTTCACGAAATGACTATACTTTTTTGGAAGGGGCTTGCAGATTATACGCATAGGAATGACTAACATTAGATTTTTTAAAAAAGAAATCATGCAATTTGCGTGGGTTTCAGCCTCAAAGACCCAAATTCAGTAAATCTCCCATTAATTACGGTTGGGATGATATTCTTGGACATAAGGAATAACCAAGGCAAATCAGTTCACAGTTTTTTTTCTGTTCCTGAGTTGGCATTTTTGTGGCACATATGCTAAACTATTAGAATGTGGTTCCTGTGCCGGTACCAGAGAATACATAATTTTCTTTACAAGTATCGATAATTCAAACTAAGTACTAAGCACTAAGCAAGTCATCGACGGCCACCTTCTTAGGAGAAATTTGGAGCCTCGAAATGGCGGTAGTGTTGGTTGGATGGCTTCGAAGTGTTTTTACATAAAAGTGAAGACAAAGTCACGATATATTTTATAGTAAGAAGTGATAACGAAAGTGAAATTCAAACATAATTAATTATAACAACAGTGATTGCATAATTATAACAAGTTATACTAATACATAGTATAAACTTTTATCATAATCTAAGTGCAATCCCCATCGTTATTGGAACTTTCCTACAGAATTGGTGACATCGTTCTTATATTACTTTATGTTTTAGTTAATAATAGTGTTCATTTTCATTTCAATTGTGTTGTGTTTAGTAAAGTGTCCATTTTAATTCTGTATTACGGAAAGAGACGATGCATGTAAATTATAGTAATACTTGATATTGGGAAATAGGAAGTTCAGCCAATTACCAAAATGGCAGAAAATCAAAACCTAGAAACTATGGATACCGACAATAGGTTCCTGTGTCGGAACATAACCTAGATAACATTGAAGTAGGGGAATGCTCCTTAAATGCAAATATAGAATCTCAACCTCACAAATCTACACAACAAAGGTAATTTTTACATTAATAACAATACGTACCAGATAGAAAAAGTAAAATACAAGACTCATCACCTTGCACCTTACCATGTGTTTCTAAAGTCCAAAAAAGAAGATATTGGTCGTAAACACATTATGAGTATAAGCAGAAAACTCTTTTTTGCTGAAATTCAAGAGATTGAAAAAATAGATAGCATAGGCAAGAATTTACAAAAATTCAATTTCGCTCAGGGGAAGAAGGTAACAACTTCTTAGAACACGAAATCCTTAATCAACAAAAATGGGAAGCATTCATTCCATACCACGTAATATACTCAACCGGAGTCATAAAAGGGGTGGACCCAGAGATAGAAATTAGTGATTTGTTAAATGATATTAAATGTGATGTCACAGTAACGTCTGCTCGTAGAATTTTCAGGAAATCCGACAAAGGTGACTTACAACCCACATCAACGGTAATTCTAACCTTTGATTCACAATCTCTCTCATTAGATGTAAAACTATATTACATGAAAAGAACTGTTTACACATACATTCCTACTGTACGTCAATGCGTAGATGGCTGCAATAAATTCGGACATAGAAGAGCTAGCTGCCGTCTCAAGAAAACCCTTTGTATTAAATGTGGAGGAACTCACACACAAGAGACGTGTACCAATCCGTTACACTGTATTAATTGTGGAGAAGAGCACGCGGCGAACTATTCTCAATTTCAGAGAGAATCCGACAGAGGAAAATTATGGAACTAATGACAAAGGAAAGACTTTCCTTTAATAAAGCCAACAAGTTAATAGGAAAGAAAAATCAGCAAATATCAAACATCATACAAACCCCTAGTAAGAAACCTCCTTATTCACCTCCTTTTCACGCAAAGTTTGATTTTAACACGCCTAATAAGTCGTACGCATCAGTGGTTTCTTTTGAAGATATGCCACCTTTAGTCACACCACAACAAGAGGTTTTCGACATCCCTCCTGAAAAAAGAAGACGTAACCAAATAGACTTCAAAACTATAAAATCATACACAGAGAGGTATTCAATTAACAATTATCCAGAGTCTCCACTCCGGAAAACCTTATCACGTCCAGATCCTTTCTCTACAAATTTTTCAAAAAAACCCAACCTTGCAAAAAAACCCAGAAGGGAATCGCCAATACCTGTACCCACTTAAAGAAGAATTGAATATTAAAAGAAAAATCCTCGTAAATCAAAACTCACAAAAACCAAAAACAAATACAAAGGAATTCACAATATCTGAATCAAAGGAGAAATCAACAATCCTTCCACTACGGCAAAGTCAATATGACAGACCTATGACCTCAAAATTCTTTGAACATGAGGAAAAATCAAGTGAAAGATTTAAAGCTCACAAACAAAAAATAATAGGAGCCATTAAAAAATGCCTACTACCTTGGTTCGATCCCAACATGGAGAACAGGAAACTTGGTGTAACTCTAAAATATACCTAAATTTAAAAGGATACAATTGTATTAATCAACTTAGATTTGACCCATATGGAGGAATAGCAGTCTGCATCAAAAATAATATCAAATATCAAACATTTTCTTTAGACTTCAGAAACTACTACCCTCATATTCAAACAATAGGAATAATAATACATAATATTAAAATGTTAAATATATACATTCCTCCAAAAATACAACCAGAACTAAATTTTTGGAATTCATTACTAAACCCAAATCACAAATTAGACTATATCATAGGGGATTATAATGCTAATGCCAAAATTTGGGGATCAAACAGAAATGATAAATCTGGAAAAGCATTAATGAAAGCACTTATAAATTCAAACTTTATATATTTGAATGATGATTCTCCTACTCGTATAAGCATTAACTCCTACAGTGCTCCTGATTTAACATTGACTTAATATACTCACTACATAGAGACGGAGTGGTCCACCTATTACCACCCATGCACTAGCGACCATCTGCCAATAATATTTAAAACGCATTATTTTAAAAACATGGACAAGACTTCACAACAAATAATCAACAATTCAGGATCAAAACTACAACACGTTCATTCTAACTTCAACCAAAAGGAATATCAGAAAATAATTGATGACAAAATCACATTATCAACTACAGCGTCTGATATATTCAAAATTATAAAATCTACTTCGACCCAAATAAATAATCAGAGGAAAAAAGAAAGTAACAAAACATTTAAATATAACTCAAAAATCAACAGAAAACCTATATGGTGGAATAAAATTTGTCAACAAAGCGCTAATGCCTGTCAAGCCTCATTTAAGGCCTTTATTAACAACCAAAATCCAAATTTAGTTTTTGAATATCAAAAGAAAAAAGCAGAATTAAGAAAAATAGTCAATCAAACTAAACGATCAAGCTGGCAAACCTTTTGTGATTCGCTAACGTCCCGTACTTCTTCTTACAAGATTTGGTCATTCTGGAAGAAATTTAAAAACTATCCCTATAACCAAGAAACCCAATTACATTTACAAGATTCAACCTGGATAGAAATATTTCATCAAAAATTCACTCCTTGTTCAGTGAATAACAATCGGCTTTTAGTGAAAGACTTCTTATTCAGTAATAACTGCACAGAATTAGATTCAGAATTCAATATGAAAGAATTACAACTAGTTCTAAGTAATATAAACCGGAATTCAACTCCTGGAATCGACGGTATTGGGTATAAACACTACAAAAACTTACCTTTAAAAGGACTTCAGATATTACTAAGATATTACAATCAAATATGGAACACTGGAAATATTCCGAAGGAATGGAAGAAGGTACTTATAATACCAATACCGAAATCAAAAAACTCATTAAATCCAGCTGAAAATTTCAGACCAATAGCTTTGTTACCTTGCGCATACAAAATCTTTGAAAATCTAATACTAAATCGACTAAATTGGTTCTTAGAATACAATAAATTTTCCCATACAACATTACTGATTTTAGAAAAAAAACAATCAACATACGACGCTTTAGGATTATTAACTTTAGACATATATAAAACCTTCATCACAAGGAATGTAATGTTAGTAACCTCATTCGACATAAAAGGGGCATATGACAACGTAATTTTGGATATATTAATCAGAAAAATGGCAAACCTAAAAATTCCAGGAAAGATTAAAAAATTGTACACAACACACTAATTAATCGAAAGGTATTTATAAACAACACATACACGCAGCCTCGTGAAACATCACTAGGATTATTACAAGGAAGCAAACAGTCCAGTATTATTCAATATATATATTCTTGACTTAATATATAAAAATGGAAGGACAGCTCAATAATATCATTTGATGATGATGTCCTACTCAGTACTATTGCTATCAACATAGAAAAAGGAATTAAAATTGCAGAACACAATTTAAATACACTATTCTCCTGGATGCACAGCAATGCATTTGAATTGAACTGGAACAAAACTAAATACATAATTTTTTTCACGAAAAGAGAACAATCCTAAACATCACTTAACGTATAATAATTTTAAATTACAACTGGAACCATATAATAAATATTTAGGCATGTATTTAGATAAGAGGCTCAATTGGAATGAACAAATGCAAAATCTATTAAGGAGCACAGAAAACCAATCACAACTTCTAAGATGTCTAGCTGCAAAAAAGTGGGGTATCAACCCACTTACCTTAATCAAAATATTAAAACAAGTAAGTCAAGCAAAACTTCTATATGGAAGCTTATTTTAGAACAAAAGCAACAAATATTACAACAAAATAGAACAAACTTTATACAAAATTGCCAAAATTATTTTTTCACAACCAGAATTTTGTCCGAAAATAGGTTTATTAAATGAAACCAAATGTTTACCAATCCAACTGGAAATCTCGAAGATAACTAACAAGTTTATCTTAATAGCTTCAGCAAAGCCAATTCAACTTTAATTGCCAAACTACAACAAATAACCATCTTACTAGAAAATAAGAAAATTCCATATTCGAAAAATAAACCATGGATTGTGGAAGCCTACATTAAATTATATAAATACTATCAATATATACATAAATTACCATCCATTGCTTGTTATGCATGGAAATATTCAGTAAACATGGTACAAATAGAAGCATTGATTCCTTCATATATCAATTTTAAAAAACATAGGCCTGAAAAACCAATTATTTCAAAACATTTGGCAGTATAACATAGAAAAATTTGCTCAAGAGCATTCTTTAATATATACAGATGCATTAAAATACCCCGGGGTAGCTATCTTCATAGCCGAGACAAATACCACCATTAAGTACCAATTACCAAAAAACATGTCTATTTTTGATGGTGAAGCATTCGCAATAAGACAAGCTTTCTTATACATTAAAAAACATGAAATCAAAAATGCAATAATATGTACAGATTCCTTAAGTGTAATCACTGCCCTATCAACTACGCATTGGAACAATAAAGTTTCATGGACAGTACTTAACATCAAATATCTTTATGATATTATGAAGAAACAAAACTACTCAATAATACTAGGTTTTATGAGGGCTCATGTCAACATTAAAAATAGCGACATCATAGACCAAGCTGCAAAGAGTGCATGTAAAGAAGGAAACAAAACTCTAGTAAAACTGAACCCAAAAAACTTATATCCAGAATTATCTAAAATATCACAAATAGATTTAAATGATTGGAAAAATCATCAACCAAATCTTCCAGGAAAATTATACTGGAATATTCATACTAATAAAATCGAAAAAGAACAAATTCTTAAATAATGGAACAGGGGAGAAATCATAACATATTATAGGTTAATTTTTGGAACGGCTTTAACTCCCTACAAATTATTTCAAATCAAAAAAAGGAAACGTATCATTGCTGGTGCGTCAAAGGAGTCGGCACAATCAACCATATATTATTCCAATGCGATTCATATCAAGACTTAAGGATGGACCTACTAAAACAATCAAAATTCATGGATATACTCCTTTATCATACAAATATATATTAGCTACTAACAACTGGACTTCGATACGACTTATTATTCAATTTTTGATAGCTACTGGAATTAATCTCTAAAAAAAATGAATAAAAATACTTTTATGTACACAGAAGATTAATACTTATAGAAAGAAGAATATATATCTATAACAACTGTTAACTTAATTCGTCATATGTATATACGGTTAACACAAATCTTTGATTAATATTCAAGAAGCTATATGACTCAGGAAGACTCAAACATTCACAAAATAAATATATATACACATATATAAGGAAAAAAACAGATAAAACTATTATTGGTCTATAAAGTTTCAAAAAAAATGGTTACTTCATATAGCTTCAAAAACCGAATCAATAAAATAGATATTGAGATTCAATTAGGTACGAAACAATCATCAATAAACATTAGAAGCATACATGGGTGGAAAAAACCTGATGCAGAAAACCAACACTATTCATAGTGAAGAAGATAAGACAAGATCTTAACACAGTATAAAACACGTCCCCCAAGGGAAAGTAAAGTTTTAAAATTTCCATGTTGCCCACCAATCTACAGCTGAGGTGAGAAAGAAGAGGAAATAAACCTTATCACATAACTTCTGTCATAGGAATTGGACACTCAACAAACTAGGGAAATTTTGATAAGAAAAGGGAAAATTTTGTGTCAGTCGAGGGAAATTTTCTTATGAAAACCTACGAACACTGCTCAGTACAAGTTTGAACATGTTCTAGTTGCTAAAGGAATGATGAGAACGTCTGAGGTGAAGTTATTTTATGAGGTGCATTTCGAAAAATAGAATGACAAAAGTTTGAGCAATGTTATCAAATTTTATGTAAAGCTTGGCCAATCCGCTACTGTGATTTATGAAAAGTTACAAAGGGCTTACGAAGAACATTCCCGAATGATCGAAAAATGGTGGACAGGATTCTAGTTCGTGTATATTAGTGAAAGTGCAGTACGATTATAGTTTGGTTACAAGTGTAGTATTGAGTGTCGTGTTTTTTCTGTTCTATTTCATTACTAATTTTGAATTTTGTGTACTTAGGTATTATATATACTGTGTTATTTTGCTGGGCTTTTCATTTTGTTTGTGGGTTTCTTTCTGGAACCCCAGTATGGTTGATAATACTAATTTGTCTATTCTGCATGCACGAGATTTGGATACTTTAGAAATCAATATGGACACTGATGCTAATTCAGTTGTCTCTGAGTTAAGCCCTTCTTCTGCTCTTCCTACGGTTCAAGCTAACACTTCCGTACCTGATATCCCTTTCTCTGCGGCGTCCACTGCTATTTATCATAACAAATATACTTATTTTACACAGTTGGAAGAAAACAAATCAGTGGGATGCTTATATCCCGAACCACCTTCTATACTCTACTGGTGTCGTATGGGATATCGATATTAATGTCACTATGGATGACTTACTGATATCTCCTGTGATGTACAGGTAACGTCAGCTAGGAGAATTTAAAGCAAAGATTCTAACAATGAACTTCACCCAACTAAAATTGTCATTTTCACTTTTTACTCACAATTCCTTCCAGAGGATATCAAACTTTATTATGTTCGCCGTACTGTTTCTACCTACACTTCTACCATTCGTCAATGTCTACATGGTTGTTTTAAATACGGACATCTCAAACGTAACTTCCGATTAAATAAAATTCTTTGCAAAAATTGTGGTGCTCCTCACGCTTCAGATACCCGTATCAACGCCTTTAAATGCATTAATTGCAGTAAAGCTCATCCGGCTGATAGTCAAGATTGCCTGGAGACAACCCGTCAGAAGAAAATTATGGAAATAATGGCTCTCAATAGAATCTCGTTTAATGAAGCCTGCAACTTTATTTCCAAATCAACGGACAAGACATCTCCGTATCAATTTTCTGCTGATATACCTCCTGCCAGTCATGGTACTTCTTCCTTCTTACCGCCAACAACATATCACTCATCTTACGCCAGTATCGTATCTTCTGCTTCCACGTCTACTTTTGTTCCTCCTAAAACCACAACTCCCGACTCACCTCCGGGCAAGAAATGACGCAATACGACTGGTACTTTTACCCCCATCTTCGGAACCAAATCGTACCTCGTACAGATAGTATACATCACCGGAAGTCTTTAACTACTTCTCCCACATCCCCTTCAACAGTTAATTTTTCGGCTCCACCTGTGCTCCAGTATGTTACCCGATTTCCTAAAAGGAAGATTATACGTCCAATATCCGATCAATCTGCAGAACCATCTGGTCGGACTGTGTCCCTCCATCGGGTCAGCAGACATCATTATCATCCTCATCCACTCCTTTGTCGCTTTCATCCCATTCCTCCCAACCTTCCTCTATAAGCACGGGATTCCAGGATTTTTCCACTCGTTCTCCTCAGAAGTATAAGGATGCGATTCGGAAATGTTTATCCACCTTTTTTTGCTGGCACTGTGGCAAATAAATACGACTCTCATCTCGGACCTTTATTATCTACTCTCTATTTTTCCCTTGACATCAACATGGCGTAGCAGCAATTTCGACGCGTTACTGTACTCCAGTGGAATTGACATAGCGTCTACGGCAAAACTCATCATCTCTATCATCTAATTCATATTTTTTCTCCAGACCTCATCTTCTTACAAGAAACCTGGTGTAAAGCTAAGCATTATACTGTAATTAATCAATTTCGACATGATCACCATGGAGGCATTGCGACTTGTGTCAAACATGGCTTTCCTCATAATATATTTCCTATTCAGTTTTCTCACAATTCCCCTCACGCTCAAATACTTGGGGTTACGGTGGATACTGTTCACTTTGTTAACCTTATATACCACCATCGATTCATCCTGATTTCGCATTTTGGGATGATCTTTTTCAAGCCAATTCAAACATTGACTATATTCATTTATTTATTTATTTATTTATTTCTAGATACAACAGGCTACATAACCCAATTACAGTGTCCGTTACATGTATTAACGCATTCATACATTCATCTTATAATACATAGTTATAATGTGATTGCAAAATCATTGATATTCTTTCATTTACAATTATTTCTTATTACATTACAAAGAACTTCCTTGAATTGACTTACGCTGTTACTATTAATATCCAAATCCATTGTGTATTTTGTTAACCTATTGTAGATTGTACTCAATCTCCATACTGGTGACCTCTTGTTTGTGTTGGTGTGTAATCTGTCGCAGTAAAAGAAATTGACATTTTCAAGGCGAGTTACATTTGTAGGAGTGCGTATTTTAAATTCTTGCAGTAAATTGGTGCAGTCGATTTTATTATTAAGTAACTTCTATAGGAACAACATATCTTGCATTATTCGTCGCTGTTCTAGACTTAACGTATTAAAGTTTAAATTTAAAGATTGACTATTATATGTTTTCGGATATACTTGTGTCTCCCTATATGTCAAGTACCTTAGATATTTATTCTGAACTTTTTCTATATTATTTAAGTTTATTTTTGTGTGAGGGTTCCATATAGTGGCTGCATATTCGAGTTTTGTACGTACGTAGTGTTCATATAGCTTTCGGATAGCGGTAATACTAGTAAATTCTTTACTGATCTTGATGATGAATCCAAGGTTTCTTTACGCCTGGTCAATCATGTGATTTATGTGATTATTAAATGTTAAATTTCTGTCATATACCACCCCTAAGTCCCTGACAGTATCCGAGGTTGTTAAAGTGATGTCATTCATCTTATACGAAAATTTCTGAGGGGTTTTGCGGTTTGTAAAGGACATTACATTGCATTTGTTAGTGTTCACGTTTATGATGTTCTCTTTGGACCATTCCATCAGTTCATTTAAGTCATTTTGAAGCATTTTACAGTCATTTAATGTTTCTATTGCCATATATATTTTAACATCATCTGCAAATATCAGCGTGTGAGAGTTTTGTATACTTCGCGGTAGATCATTGATAAATAGTAGAAACAACAACAGCCCTAAATTTGACCCCTGTGGCACCCCTGATAATTGTACATACTCCTGAGACTTACACCCTTTGTACACGACGAATTGTTTTCTGTTTTCCAAGTAATATTTAAATAGATCAATAAGTTCGCTGCTGAAGCTAAATTGTTTAAGCTTGCTGAGCAATCTATTATGATTTACGCTGTCGAACGCTTTCGCGAAATCTATGTATATTACATCTAGTCCCCCCAAGTCTAGTGTTTTACTTATAAAGGTAGATATTAGACTAAGATTTGTGACCGTTGAACTGCCTGTAAGAAAGTCATGTTGTGATTCTGATATAGATGGTCGCACGTGTGCTATTATCCGTTGGTATAAGACTGTTTCATAAATTTTAGCAAAGGTGCTTAAGATTGAGATGGGTCTATAGTTTTTAATTTCTCTCTTATTATTATTCGGTTTCGGGATAGGTGAAACTCTCGTTGTTTTCCACTCATTAGGAAATTTTCCGGATTTAATTGACAGGTTAAATATGATTTTCAACGGTGTTAGGAAGTGATCTATACAACCCTTTACAATATAGCTTGGGATTCCATCGGGTCCTACTGCTCTTTTGGACTTCATCTTTTTTTATTATATTAGCAATTTCCTGTATTTCTATCGATGATATACACAGTATATTTAGACCATTATCTACCCCCACTAACTGTTCTGTTGTATTGTCTTTACTTTTACTGTATACAGACTGAAAGTAGTCCGCAAACTCCTTAGCCATTTCGTCGTCGTTGTTTATTTCTTTACTATTATTAGACAAGAATTCGGCATTTAAATGCCGTGTCTTACTTTTTACAAAATTCCATAATTCGGATGGATTTTGTTCTAAGGATGCTTCGGACATTAATACAAAATTCTTATATGCATTCCGTACCTCATTTTTAATTTTCCTCCGTAATCTATTGAATTCTTGTTGATGGAAACTTTTACTCCCCTCTCTCTTTTTTTAATTTCCTATGATGATATGTTTTTGATTTAATTTCCTTAATTATATCCAGAGTAAACCACGTTGGATAATTTTGCGGGGGTTTTGTTTTCTTTGGAACCAGAGGTCAAATATGCTATATATAGTGTCGTAAAAGCATTTAACAGCTTCGTCTACATCACTGTATCCTGTAAAATAGTCCCAGTTTACCCGCCCAGGTTCAGTGTAAAGTTTTCTGAAGTCTGCCTTTCTAAAATTATACCCCGTTACATTACGCTTAAATTTTGCTTGTTTTAGACGACCCAATTGTATTTCAACGTTCAGAGTAGGGTGATGTTCATCTTCTTTGACAAAGGGATAAGGTTCTTTGCTAACTTTTACTTGGTCTAAATTACTTAGAACTAGATCAAGAGTTTTACCGAATTTATTATGTACATTATTAAATGACTGTAAATTGTTAAATGACATGAAATTTTTAATGCATTGTAGTTTGGCCGGAATTTTGAGATAACTATTGTAGTCATTGAAATTTCCGTCCGGTAAATTGAAGTCACCAAGTATAAGAAGGGTACAACCTGATGGACATTTTGAATCAATTATGTCGAACAATTCCTCATATTTTTTCAGTAGGTGACTTCGGTATAAAATATACTAACAGAATATATATAGTTACTTTTTCGCATAACAATTTAACCAACAGACATTCTATGTATTCATTTGATAAGCAATCAATCATTACTACTTTATACTTTTTAAAGACCGCTAACAGTACTCCCCCTCCCTTGGTTTTCCCTGTTCTTTTGTTATCTCTATCTGTCCTATACACATAATAGCGATCGTCAAGAATCATTCAATCATAGTGTTCTTTTTGAAGCCAAGTTTCACAGATTGCAATTAGGTCAAAGTTGGACGATAACACATTACAAAGGAACGATGACATCTTTGTCCTTAAGCCTCTGCCATTTTGCATATAAGTGTTTATGAGGGTACACTTCTCCTTCTGTTTGTTATTTCTAATAACGTTGTCTTAGGAATAGACAAACTGGTTGATCCCCGCCCACATTTAGAAATTGCAGTTCGGAGGCTCCCTCTCTCGTCTGTGGTGCATTCTTTGTAGTTCATTGATTTCAATATTTCACTTGTTAGTAGCTTACCTGAAGAGCCAGCATGGTATCAGATGGTTCTTCCTCTGCCCCGAGGGTGACTGGAGCTAGCACCCCCTTTGTCCACTTGTCCGCTGCCCTGGTTTACTTGCCGGAAACTGCTGCAGTGTTGCTATATCACTTTCTTCTTGGTTGTTCGGTGTCCAAAAGGTAAAACTTGAAGACGTTTGAGTTTTCATTGCTTGTAAATCACCTAAGGTATATCCTTTGTTATCAATGTACAGTTTGTCAAATTGTAACTTTACTCGTTTGCCACGGGATCTTTCTTCTTTCATATACACTACGAGTTCTTTACGTATCATTCTAACGGCCGGTGAAAAGTCCTCGTGTATTATAACAGGACAACCCCGACATCGATGTGCATTCTTTAGTACTTCCGACTTTCTTTTGTATGACACGAACTTTACTATTATCAGTGCACTTGCTCCTTTTGATAATCTATGAGCCCTCTCGATTTCATAAGAATTAAGTTCAAGTTTTAACTGTTCTTTGCAAAAGGATTTCACAAGATGTTCTATATAGGTAGCGACTTTAATGTACACAGTACCCTCTGGGGCAGCAATCGCACTGATGTGGCTGGGAAAACCTTTCTTACAGCCTTAGCGAATTCTCCGTATCTTTTTCTAAATAATGGCTCTCCTACTAGAATTTCTCTTACCGGTAAAAGCGCACCTGATCTAACGTTAACCCCCAATCGTTTTTATATTGATACGGAATGGCATACTTATTTCAATCGCTGCGATAGTGATCACTTTCCGATTCTCTTCACTACTCATCCCTTACTTCATTCTCATGGCTGTTCTTTCTCATCTACTTTGGCATTCACCTCCAAATTACAATATATTGTCACGAACTTGAACTGAACGCATTATTCTAATCACATTGCTGAACAAATTTTCACCTTGACTCCTGAAGCGGTCAATTCTTCCGGTTCACAGCTCTTCTTCCTTATTAAATCTACTGTTTCTCATTTATGCAAACAGGCCTATTCCTCTCCTGCCGGACGCACCACTTCACAGGACACCTATATGGTGGACATCTTCTTGCTAGCAAATCATTAATCTCAGTCAACAGGCCTTTCGCATTTTCCTTCAAAATCCGTCCAAGGACAATTTCCTTTCCTACAGGTATCACAAAGCCCGTGCTCGACGCATTATTAACACCTCTAGGCTTCAGAGTTGGCACGACTTTTGTACTTCTCTTTCTACTCGTGCACCCACTCCTAAGCTTTGGACTTTTTTGGGAACATTACACGCACAGCGATTATTCCCAGAATCTACCTCTTCATTTTCAGGATTTACGATGGATTGACCTTTTCCATCATTCTTTATCACCACCTTATGTCAATAATGATCGACTCTCTCTACAACGGCAATGTTTTAGCAATTCAGACCCTGTTCTTGATCGTGACGTTTCCTCTTGCGAATTGGAAACTGTTCTCAACAGCATTAAGAAATCTACTGCTCCAGGGATCGATGGCCTTACCTATAGTCATTATGAACATCTACCGCCTTCTGGATTCACTTTGTTGCTCCGATACTTCAATCACATATGGAATGCCAGTCTTATTCCTTCGGCATGGAATAATGTGTTAATTGTACCAGTCCCAAAAACCAAAAGTTCTGTTGGTTCCGCAGAGAACTTTCGCCCCATAGCTTTGGTTCCATGTGCTTACAAAATCTTCGAACACCTCACTCTCAACCGTTTAACCTGGTTAATTGAACATCAATAACTCCTTCCCCACAATATGACTGGCTTCCCGAAGAATATTTCGACATACGATGCTCTTGCCTCGGTTGTGCTCAACATCTACTATGGTTTTTATACTAGACGATACCTTTTGTCGACTAGTATTGATATCAAACAATAACACAAACAGGTGGTTAGTACAACTCACTCTCCATTTAGAGTTGTGTGTCAAATGCTGGTAGTTAAAATGACACACACAGCCTGTGTGTTAAATTAACACAAGTATAAAATCCTCGGTGTCGTTTTCTGCGTGATTGCCAAATATATTGGCATATAAATGTAAAGGCTAATGGATTGAAGCTACAGACAAACATAGTAGAAGGAAATACTTAAACAAATCCAGATATACGCAAAATTTCAGCATGCAAACCGCGCGATGTGTTTTCAATTGTTTTACATAATGTTTCTGAAGAAATATGTCAACAGCGAGAAACATCATCGTATTACTGTGTGACTTCTACACTGCACTAGAGCTCACCAGTCAAGACCGGGGACTGTGCTTCACAAATGGCGGAAAACAAGTAGAATCATGATTAAGAGGCAAACATATTATAAGGATATAGGTAAGAGTTTCCTATCATTCTTGAACAAGATGGTGAAGGTTGTGTTTTACACCATCAAGAAATGTTGGGGAGGACGACAAATTTTTTTTATGAAGATTTTCTAAATGAAGTGTTCTGTAGTTTACTATCCTTATTTTAAAATTAGAATCTTCGGTAAGCGTAAGCATGCACACCACATGACTTTCCAACACAGAAAAATGGTTACATTACGCACGGAGTTATTTCAACACCGAAATAGGTGTCGTAGTAACACAGAAGTGGAATCGAACTAACACCAAAAACAGTGTTAATCTGGTGGTCTGACCTTCAATTATGACACAGATTGTGTGTTGAAATAATAAGAAAATAATGTTGAAGTAACATAGGGACTGTGTTATATTGATACTTGACATGGTGTAATATTAACACAAAATAATTAACACACTACAGACTGTGTTACTTTCTTCGTGTTAGCGCAACACCGCCACAAGTGACACTCAACACTTCTCTCCACACCATCGACCCTGACAAGGTGTCGAATCAACACCGAAAATACTAACACAGATCCGAACTTAACACCGCTCAACACTGGTTGTATGTTAAAGACATAACACCCCTGTGTTAAACGCCAACACCACGGGGTCTGTATTGAACTAACACCGCATAGTGGTAGTCACGCTGGAACCACTGCCCTGTGTTAAAATTGAGTTGAATTAACACAACCATTTTTTACTGTGTACGAGCACCTTCTACCTTTATTTCTGCTTCTAGCCAAATGTTGCTAACTCCCTCTAATGTAAAATTCACCAAAAATTTCCCCTCAACGTTTTAATAACTAATGGTAATATTAATTTTAAAATACTGTTCTAAGTTAAATATATATAATTTTTAACAGGCCTAATACAACAAGGAATGGAATTTAAAAAATAGAATAGGAAAAAAAACTGAAGAGAAGAAAACAAACATAATGTAACGGATAAAATTATCTCGTTACAAAATCCGATAAAAACGATTTATGCAAGGATGTTATAAAATAGAGGATCTGCCTATACAACAAAGTCGTGAAGCCATATGTCGCAGTTTTGCCACCCCCACTCTCCTAGTTCCGCCCAATAAGATTGCAATGTTTTGAGCCAACACTCATGGTGGAAACGAGATTAGCCAATCAGACGTGGCGATACTCGATTGTTTTTGCTTCATTGTGTTAATATGATAAAGTTATATATATATAGGCAGATCCTCTATTTTATAACATCCTTGGATTTATGCCTATCGCTTCCATTACCGTTAAGCAACCATGCCAAGAACACAAGCAAGAACGAAAGAAAGAAAAAAGTAAAACAATAATCAAAATTGTAAATCTTACCTAAGGCGAGATAAATTTCACGTGCAATCGGAATCCAGTGAAGAATTCTCAGGGTACAAAGGTGAAACATGATCCCAGGAAACAGAGATGTCGTATCTAAAGCGTTTGTTGCTACTAGAGTAAAAAAGCTCATTGATAATAAGCCATGTGGGAAACAACCCAAGATGTAGTTTTTATCCGGTGGTAGATCCGAAGTTTTTACAAGAGTTACAGGGAAGTAATCTCTTAAATATTTCCACAAGGTTAAATTCCGAAAGAACTCTGATCTGAAATGAAAACAATGCTATATTAATAGTTGTTGAAGCAACACAACATTGAATCTTACTGACTCGAGATTCTATAGGAGATATAAGTTTTGCATTTGAAGAATGCTCGAAATGGAGAAGTTGAATTTTTACTTACCATTAATCTGCACAAGAAAATTCAATGAAGATAAATTATAATATCGTTAGGACAAACCCTGAATAATAACAACTTATTTATTTACAGTATGAGATCTCGTAATAAGAAATCAATTAATTATACAGGATGTCCACATGAAACTTCCCTGATTACAAATATTAATTGCATGAAAACTGTTAGTGCCAGAGAATAACGGTTTGCGGCATCTTGAAGAGCAACTCAAACAGTTTTTTGTTGTTGACTGTTAATTTTTGTAATTTGTTGCAGGTGTTCATGAAGAAAGATGACAACAGCACAAGAAAGAGCACAGCGTATGGTGTGGTTGGCTGAGACTAAATTACCAATTACCGCGCAAAGAAACTTCAGACGAAAGTACCAAGTGGATCTACCAGACGTCAAGACCATTAAAACATGGTTTGAGAAGTTTTTAGGCATGGATGAGGTCAGGGAGGCTTCACTAGAAGCCCAACAAAGGCAGTTCGCAGAGCGTCACGCGAGCTGAACATCCCACGTTCAATGGTCCATAAGATGCAGTTTAAAAGACTGCGTTTGTATGCATATAAGGTGCAAATCGTTCAGGCGTTACAATCCGATGACTTACCAAAACGAACCAGGTTTGCAAAGGAGATTCTGTAACGGATCGAGGATGATCCTAATTATTTAGAGAGGGTGTTTTTCAGTGACGTAACAACCTTCCACACATCAGGCAGGATGAATCATCACAATGTGTGCATTTGGGGTTCCGAACTCCTATACATTGTTCGTAAATGTGTCAGAGAGCGAGAAAGTGAATGTGTGGTGTGCTTTGGGACGCGACAGAATTATCGAATCGTTTTTCTTCATGGAGCAGATAATAATTGGTCCCGTTTATCTGGACATGCTTGAGCACATCCTAATTGATAGGATGCTTAGATAGGGTGGAACTCGAATTGCAGCCACCTCCTCGTGCTGAGTTCTGGGCCATTTCAAGGGGAAAAACATTGAGAAATCGGCGAAGATCTGCAAAATCATTATGAAATTAAAATGTATAAAGTCACTCAGATTAACGAATCATTAACAAATATGACCTCACGCAACTAAAATAAAGTACTTAGACGCTTCAGAAATGAAAAGAAAAAGTAATCTGTATATTTCTTGCGTAAACGTAAATTTTGGTGTTTTTTTTTTTTTTTTTTTTTGTCATTTTTAAAACTTTTACGCCGTTGAAGCGAACTGAAGATTCAACGTGTAACTCTTTTCGTTATTTTTTCATTGATTAGCACGCAAATACACAACTTTGAGCCCTATTAGAATTCGATATTCGAAAATTTGATTTTTTCGCTCCACCCTATTATAGAGGCGACGGTGTTGGGTAGCGGGCTCGTAGATTGGTCTCCAAAACTACCATAAGGGCTCAATGATATTAGTATACTATATTTTGGAAACCATGGCAGATGTGACATTTCATCATTGTGCTCATCAAATCAGTCCTGGACGATGTGAGCTGTATGAACAGGGTCTCTGTCATCTTGAAACATGGCATTACCATCTGGGAACAAAGTTTGCACCATGGAATGCAGCTGGTCACTCAAAATGGTTACGTAGTCCTTGGTAGTGACATGTACATTCAGGGTGATGATGGGTCCGGCAGAGTACCAGCATATGACTGCCAAATCATCACTGAAACACCGCAAAGCTTCACTCTTAGTAACAGAGAGTCTATGTCGAACGCTTGTGCTGGCGTTCTCCACACGAAAACTCGGCCAGCAATTGGAAACAATGTATAGGAAGACTCATCCGACCAGATGACACTCTTCCACTGCTCCATTGTCCAGTTTTCATGAATGGTTGCACCACTGTCTCCGTATAATAGCATGGTCCACTGTCATGAGTGGTTTGGAAATTGCAGATCTCCCATAAATACCCTGCTTGTGGCTGTTTTGACACTAAGGGGGTTTGCAAGCACTGTATTCAGCTCAGCTTTGACTTTTGGCGCCGTGGTGATGTGCTTGGTCACAATCCTACCCAATGTTCGTATGTCTCTGTCACGCATCACACACTTGCGTCCACGCTGGTGCTTCGCTGATGTGGTTTTTCTGAAACACTCGTAGGCGGTCTCAATGTTCGAGACTGTGCCTCTTGATATATCAAACATTTCCGCTACTTTCATCAAGGAAGCTCCCTCCATACGCGCACCCACAATTTGTCTTCTTTGAAACTCCGTCAGCTCACACATGATTAACGATAATCTGCACGAACCGGTCGCTAAACTGTAACTGGCCCATCTGCTCGATTGGCCACGGGGGCCGCGGTGGCTCAGTAATAGAGTGTTCACCTCTGGTGCTTGGGGTCCCGGGTTCAATACTAGGTCCGCCAAGTGAACTTTGTGGTGGACAAACACCGTGTGCGTGGGTTCTCCCGTTTCCTCCCACTTTCTTCATTCTACCATTTCATTCATTTCCCATTATCACCGTCTCCTTTAGCCTAACCGCCATAAGCGCGGGACGTAAAACTCAAAGATTTCTTTTCATTTTTCGATTGGCCACCTTGTATACCTTACAGGATGTGCTGGTGACCACAGCGACAGCTACCATTGAGATGGCTATCTTATTTATACCAGGTGTTTCCATATTTTTGTCCATCCCTTGTATGTTTACAATGAAGAAAACGCCACTTAACGCTGTATAGATTGACACTTTCGTTTACAATGGAGAAAATATCACTTTACGCTGGATATAAGGCAACTACGCGATATGTTAACTTTACAGTGGAGGAAATATAACATTACGTTGGATAGAATGTTACAACATGACAGAGTTTAAATGTTTATGCCTACTTCCTTCACCAAACCTTGAATCGTGAACTATGTACACTCATGTCCAAAATGATTGTCGCATATCTATAACTCTTCTTGTAAGAATATAATTTGATAATGATTTTGCAGGGTACTTTTAATACTGATACTGTATGTATAATTAGAAAATGTATATTTCTGGTAAATTTCATAGGAAAAAATATATAAATAGGAAAATTAGAATTAATAAAACAAAATGTTGCTAAATGAATGAGAAAGTTTTATTTTTGTTTTATTGTTCTTATTTACTGCTCTTTTGACATATAATTTGCCACTACATGTCTTTGCCGATTATACACACACTAACATTATATGAAATACCGGGCGTATTCGTTATCAAATTATATTCCTGCAACAACATATTTATAGACATGCGACAATAATTTTGGATATGAGTGTACATACAAGTTGATGATTGCGGAAAGAACCTGAGTGCATTTTGTATAGTATTGAGATATTAAAGCAAAAAAAAAAAAAAAAAAAAAAAAAAAAAAAAAAAACTAAATTTCTTGAATGGTCATCTTTCCGCACTCAATCTATAAGTCGGTTGTCTTTACAATATTTTAAAAGCCTTCGAAAGGATATTTTCTATATATAAAAAAAGTTGCTTTTACCTGCTGAGAATCAGAAAATGTTCATAAACCAATTCCATAAATAATGTCACTCAGTTCCTTTCCGCAATCATCGATTCATACATGGTACGTTCAGTGCAAAAGGGAATCAAGTCCACTTTTTTGGTCATTTTGAACACAAATTTCACCTTTAAGATCTTTATCTGAAGCACCTTTCAGCGTCTTGAAGATTCATGTCCAGATATTGTAAATAAGTTAATAACAATGTAAATAAAAGTCTTCCATGTACTTCAGCTTAGCGTACAAAGTTTATCTCTTTTCTCCTCACAACTTTGGTACTTGAAATTGATTCCTTTGTACTTTGAACGCTCCATTATGTTTCTTACGATACATGTGACTTACCTTCTACCACCTTGACTTGGCGTGTCTTTGTCCAACCAAAGATAAAAACCATAGAGAACTAGAATCCAACAATAGTCAGTAAACAGAAGCACATAGAGAGAAATTGGAACTAAGGCTTGTGGAAGAATAAAGCGAATAAGTACAAACGCAGTTGCTCCTAAAATTGACTGATATTCTTTCAGAAGTTTTCGCCATTTGTTCAAATTGTTTCCTTGGAGATTCATAATTAAATGTGGTAACAACGTGACGTAAACAATAAAAGAAAAATATCCAAACAAAACAGAACAAAGACAATTTTTGTAGATGTTCTTTGTTGTAAGGGTATCTCACGTTTAGATGTGCATATATGAACATGTATGTTGAATGATTATTCATGTAAAAAATAACTTTCACAATTACACTCCTATATAGAGATTTCAAAATTTGCATGAACACTATTTATGATTTGAAATTCAAAGGAAAGAAAAAATGATCAGGAAATACATTTATTCAGGATGGTATTCCACATAAAAAGCTCAATTGCTTCTAACTTATATAATGGAAGCAATTTCCGCTTTTATGATTCCGAAAGAGTTTCATTTTCTTTTTTCTTTTACACTATAATGTATCCTTTATCGCAATTAACGTCATAAATTCATCTCTATTTTGCAATTCATTTCTGCTTCGTAAACACAGTGTACCCAAAACCGTTTTTCCTTCTGATACAGACGGATGACGTCCAAACATAGCGTTCGTTGTTTTCAACCCACGAATGACAAGCGAAATTATTTCAATTCCAGTACTTAGAATTAAAACATAGCCTAAACGAAAGTGTGTTTTTAGTTATCAACTATATTTTATTTATTTATTTGTTTGTTTATGGTACTCACCATAAACACCAGATGATGATCATCATGCCCTCTTTCTGCCCCTATGATCATTATACGGGGTGTTTCAAAATGGTTTGAACTACTTCAACTCCTTATTATTTTAAAAAATTAATTGTGGAATGAATTCTCTGATTGGTCGATCGCCTGTCCACAAAATTTAAAGGGGACTTCAATACCCTATTCCCTTCTATGGAAATTTTCTTTGTTTTCTTCACAGTTTTCCAATAATTAATTGCCAATGGTTACATACATTTAAAATATAATATCCTTTTTCTTTGTTAGTAACACACTGAGATGTTTGTGATTAATGGTTGTAGAATTAGTCAAAGAGCAACTTGACAGCGGGGCGATTTGACAAAAATCACTAATTTCAGTCACTCATTTTGTTTTCGACTCAGATAGATCCATGGAGTTCAACTTTAGACTCGGGCTGGTGACTTTCGAGGAATAACCACGAGTAGGAAATCATTTCGGAAAAAAGCCACAACGGGGAAACTCTACTTCAGGCAAAACCCACGCAAATGGTAGAAATTGTAATACAGTGACTCACAAATGCTCAATGTGAGCCACTTTTGTTATCTTGCATACACCAGTTCTTTAGGCCAATTTCTCCCATACCCATTTCAGCATGTTTTCGGTTACGATTTTCCCTTGCAAATGCATCCTGTGGTTTTGAATTATTGATACCACTTGCAAATTGAGTTCTTTGGCGGTGGTTCTTTGTACGAAATTTTGGGCCATTGAACTCACATTGAAAACTCAAAAGAGCCTGAGTAATGTGAAATTATCTATACAAAAGAGTCATTCTATTTTAAATCAACCAATGATCATGGGTGCCCACAGAGGGGGGCAAGAGGGGGCAATTGCTCCCCTTGGATTCTCAAAAGAGGTTAAGTTTTATAGGTTCTTCTGGTTTGCTTTCGAAAGCCGAAGATGCTTTTTTTTTTTTTTTTTTTTTTTTTTTTTTTTTGTAAAAAGAATCTCTGTTAATGGTATAGTGTTCAGAATGGATATAAGACTTTTTTACTAAAAGGCAAAAAGATGAGAATAGAGTTGTCCGAATTCCGGAATCAAGCAAGTTGAAAGTAAAGAAAGAAAGCTAGTTCCTATATTATCTTCCATCTTTTTCTGCATAACACATGATATATCTCTTCAAGGTGATAAATCAAACTCGGGCCTGTATCTTGACACTCCGCCTTATGCAGAGTCATTTTGACGTATGATTAGCGTCATACTAAAGGCCTGACTACTACAGGAAACATATGTTAGTCGAACTATTTAGTATGACACTAATCACTCGTCAGAAGGAGTCTGCATAAGGCCCACTGTGTTCAAAGAACACATTGAAGGACGATCGGCAATGCGAAATATATTTCACAATGAATTCAAAATGAATTGACTTCAGTTTGTGAAAAGGAATTTTAAAATGTTTTAGCTAAGGAAGCAAATAAAGAAAATCATTCTGAGTATTTGCTGATGAAAGTGTGGATATTTCTGGTGTAGAGCAGTTGTCAGTAGGAATTAGATATTTAGACTCAACTCTAAATCAACCCAAAATAGAAGAATTCCTTGGATTTGTGGCTCTACAGAAACTTAATGTAAAGGCAATTGTAACTGAAGTTTTATCCTTTTTGTTAAAATGTGACCTTGATATTTCGAAATTATGTGGACAGAGTTATGACGGATGCGCCACAATGGTAGGAGCGGAAGGTGGTGTGAACAGAATAATGCAAAAACAGTCCTAAGGCGTTGTTTCTTCACTGTACTAGTCATAAATTAAATTTGGTTATTAATGCCACTAATAAAGTTAAACACATTCGAAATTCAGTTGCAACTATGCAAAATATAATCGATTTTTTTTTTTCGTGAAAGGTCTTGTCAGCAAACATCTAGGCCCTGATGTGCCTCTCTTCTGTGAAACATGGTGGTCTGCAAAGAACAAAGCATCAGAATATTTTTGGAAAAATCTCAGAATAGTGAATTGCCTAAAACAGCTGTCCCCTGGTGGAAACAGAAGGGCGCAACAAAGTGCTCATTACGTACTTACATTCTTCAGCGTCATCTATTACAGGGTCATTCCATATGAAATCACCAAATTTGAAACTAAAATGTGACTCATATGTTTTAAATTTTGTTCAAATTTTGTACGTGTGTTGTGGTACTCAAACATAACAAACCTGTAAAATGTTACAACTCTACCTCAAAGGGAACTGCTGTAGGAACCATTCGAAGTTTGGGGATTTTGTGCAAAAAGCACCTAAGTCCGACTTCGACTTAAAGTACTGAAACCACTAGATCTCTGGAGATATTGAAGCTATTTGAAAATGGTTTTTACTAAAATAATCTTAGAATTTGTAGCAATTAAAATATTGTAGTAAAGAACTTCCCAAGTGAGGTTAAGCATGTGAATTTCACCATCAAAGAGAAAAAAGAAAGAAAAAATAATGTCAAAATTTGGAAAGTATTTCTGAAAAAGGCCCACCTAATACCAACCTCAAATTTTAAAAATAACTAGCTCTGGTGTTCCGCTTTAACATATAAAAAAATTAGAAGGGTGTTTCTTGGTATGTTGAAGAAAAACAAATTACGACACAATGTAAGTTGAGGGCGAATTTAGGCACATTTTGCACAAAATCCCCAAATTTCCAATGACTTGTTTCCAATTTTCCGTGTTGAAAATGTTTATAATTGTCAAGACTGAGGTGACTGAATAAATGAGTTGAGCCTGAAATCTGAAACTTCAAGTACCATTGCTGAAAGGACTCAGATTCTGTCATTAGTTCCAAAATCATGGACTATGAAAACTGTTGAAACATTTCTCACAACCGAATATCTCGTTCGTAAAGCCCAGAAAATCAGAAAGGAGCATTGCATTTTAGCCAAACCTGGTTCTAAAAAAAGATATAGTATTCCTGGAAACACCTTTAATTTAGTGACAGAATTTTACAACAGTGATGAAGTGCCCTGAAGTACTGGATTGAATGTCAGTGTCAGTAAGCATATGAATTTCACCATCAAAGAGAAAAAAGAAGTAAAAAATAATATCAAATTTTTAAAATTATTTCTCAGAAAGGCCCACCTAACATCAACCTCAAATTTTCAAAATATGTAGCTCTGGTATTCCTGTTTATCATATAAAAAATAGAGGGTGTTTTTTGATAAGTTGAAGGAAAAAACGTAATCAAGTCACGTATTATTTAATTTTCTAGTAATACGACTTGCGTGGTTAAGTATGTTCTTCTGTAATGGTTGATGATTCTTATGAAATAATAATAATAATAATAATAATAATAATAATAATAATAATAATAATAATAATAATAATAATAATAATAATAATAATAATAATAATAAAACAAGTAGAAACTCTTACTTAAATGTAATTTATAATGTTAATTTAAAACAATATGTGCCTATTACGCAAGCTATATAGTGTTGTTTGATTTGATAAAACAAACACTGAATAGTAATGGACTATCGTTATATAATACACAAATAACATTTACATGTTTGGTTGATTGTAAGCAATTTGAAATATTAAGCCTAAGATCTCTTATCACCAATTTTAGAGGTCTTCTCAGTAGCTTGAATTTCTTCTTCAGAAATGCTGTAATTTCTGTCAGTACCAGTAAAAAATACTGGGTATTCAATATTAATGATGCAAATTTTGCATGGAATCCAGCATGTGTCTGGTGTTTTTGGCCAGAAAAGCATTTTTGTGGGTCCATAGGGATGAAGGAAATTCACATTAGTCACGATGTTCCTGTGAATTCTCAAATATTTTTCCAATACACCATTTCTTCAGAAATGCACGCAATAAATTGCTCGCATGAAAGACAAATGTCTTTCGATTCTGCTGAAGTATTTAGAGTGAATGTTGTCTTTGAAGAAGATACACGACTTCAAGTTTCAACAGGCTGATGTGTTCATAATGATGAATTTCACGCGTCTCTTGCAACGTTATGGCTTTTCCAGTCTCTTTTGAAGCATTGGACAAAGGTTTCCAACATATTCCAGCATAAAAAAAAAAAAAAAAAGTTTGCTTATAGTTTGACATTTGGTTGTAGTTTGAGAAAATTCGAAGAAATCGGCAACAATAACAATCCGGTCATCCAGTGGCCTCTGTAAACTAGGATGTCTCGCTAGACATTTCAGCGTCTCAACTATGTCATCACAAACACTTTTGCCGTGACTTGTGGCTAAATAGTTCCACTAACAAGTAAGTCCAAAATCTCTCAGGCAGGCATAAGTTGACAATTTTTTTTTTTAATAGTCTTTATATCGAGTGCTGCTAACCCATCTCCAAAGTAGATAACGTGTTTAATTTGAGAAAAAAACATCGTTAACATACTTCAAAAGAATAACTTGAAAAACATAAAATGTAACTGTATCGGGCTTTAACATATCACTGACACAACATAATGAAACATTTCATAACAGAAGTTACAGGATCTCTTAGGACGTTGCATTTAAAAAGATTAGAATGTTGCACAGTTGAGTAGAATGTTGGTCCAGTGCTACTCTTAAACTTCATCTTGAATAATATAGGAGTAGTTTTCAGCAAAATCAACTACAATTATTGTTTGTATAATTACCTGTATAATTAAGCATGATTTGTCATCCAAAGTCTCTATGGTGTGTATTTGAAGTAGTTGCTCTGAGATTTGTCTATGAAATGATGCTGCGCTAATTTGTCATTTTATTCCTACGAAAATCTCAATGAAGTCGTCTGTATCTTTAATCATTGTCTCCATTTGGGTACTGTCCGTTTGAATCCATTGTTTGTACTTATATCTTATGAGTGAGCCAGTTCTTTTAATGCACGACGAGATAATCGGTTGTTTGAAGTGTTTCAATAGTTTTCAGTCGTCCATGATTTAGGAACTGACAGCATGTGAGTCCCTTCAGCAATGGTACTTGAAGTTTCAGATTTCTGACACAATTCATTTATTCAGTTACCTCAGTCTTGACAATTATAAACATTTTCAATACGGAAAATTGGAAACAGACATTCGAAATTTGGGGCTTTTGTGCAAAAAGTGCCTAAATCCGCCCTCAACTTACATTGTGTCATAATTTGTTTTTCTTGAACATATCAAAAAACATCCTCCTAATATTTTCATATGTTAAAGAGGAACACCAGAGCTACTTATTTTTAAAGTCTGAGGTTGATGTTAGGTGGGCCTTTTTCAGAAATACTTGCCAAATTTTGATGTTATTTTTTCTTCTTTCTTTCTCTTTGATGGTGAAATTCACATGCTTAACCTTACTTGGGAAGTTCATTACTACAATGTTTTAATTGCTACAAATCCTAAGATTGTTTTAGTGAAAACCATTTTCAAATAGCTTCAATATCTCCAGAGATCAAGCGGTTTCAGTACTTTAAGTCGAAGTCGGACTTAGGTGGTTTTTGCACAAAACCTCCAAACTTCGAATGGCTCCTACAGCAGTCCCTTTTTATGTAGAGCTGTAAAATTTGACAGACCACAACATTTGTACAAAATTTGAAGAAAATCTAAAACACATGAGCCATCTTGATTTGTTGATTTCATATGGAATGGCCCTACATTTATAATATCAATGCACATCATGGCCAAATACAGTGCTATTTTAGAGCCAACTACAAATGCTCAACGGAGAGAGGCAATAGATCTTTCTAAGGTACAAGAACACATTGAAGTTATTTTGGACATGTTTGAAAATCATCCTGAAATGTCACCAACTTTCACATCTCGTACATGTGGTCCTCGGTTCGATCCCAGCTCGCGTCATGTGAACTTTGTTTTGGACAAATATCGTGTGCGTGGACTTTATAGGGGTTCTCATGCTTTTTCCCACTTTCTTCATTCCACCATTTCATTCATTTCTCATCATCACCGTCTCCTTTAGCCTAGCCGGCATAACCGTGGGACGTAAAACTTAAAGATTTCATTTCATTTGCTTTCACCAACTATACACAGCTACAAAAGCCTTCGCTGTCGCTGTTGGGAGTGTAACAGAAATATTTCTTTCGCTTCCAGCGACTACTTGCACAGTAGAACGATCATTTAGTACTTTAATGAGAGTAGTCTGGAGGAAATCCATCGAAACTAAAAATTTCAGTATGTCTAATGTTTCTCGGTGGCTTTTACCTAATTTGAGGATGCTGAATCTGAATCTGCCGGGTGTACAAATGTTAACGTTGAGCGTTTCAAGATGACGGCCAAGATGGCGGTTGTAAAATTGAGAGGTATATTTTTGTATATTTTATCAAGATCGGTATCAAATTATATGTTTTATGGGTTCCAGATTCCAATAATAATGTCAACAATGTTATGAAATTGATACAAATCGAGGTATTCAATATGGCACCCAATATGGCGGCCGTAAAATTGACAAGAATATTTTTGGAGTATTGTATCGACATGGGTATCGAATTATATGTTTTTTGGGTTGCAGATTTCAATAGTTACTTCAAAAACCTTATGAAAGAATTGATAGAAATCAATATATTCAATATGGAATATTCAGATTCGCGACCCTCGAGCTAGGTACATACTTAGAACAATATCTGATTCACTAAAATTTTGGATTGGGTGTTGATACTTTCTCCGTCACCGCAACTCACCTTGTTTCTGCTCCAGAACATTTTTTCCACATTTTGGACTTCTCTATATTTATTTACAAAACCATTCCTTTCTCAGTGCAAAAGAAAACGAACAACACAAGCTTAGGTTTGAAGATTTTCTTATATTTTTTCCTTGACGTTTTCTTAATCAAGAATTATGTTGCTGGCCACATTAATGCGAAATATGTACATTTACAATACAAAATGCCGATGTTTCTATGTTACTCCGCAACAAAATAATAAATAACACAGATCAGTCACTTGTCAGTCTTCGTCAGAAGTATCCATGTTTTCGTCTTCTAGATTCCTAGTATTTTGACGTGTGAAGGTATTCAGGCATCGTTTAGAGGCTTCACAATTGCAGAAGTTAGTGCAACTATTATGATTTGCCACTCAGCCACAACGTCCTTTTCAGATGTTTTCAGAAGAACAGCCGCAACTCACCATCTTCAAGATGTCTTTCGGTGCCAATAACTGGTTCCAATGTTTTGTTCAACTCATCACGATACCACCCAAAATGTGTCGGATCCATGTCTGGTGTGTCTGGTTTATCTCCTTGTTTCCAAATACAAGCCTGGAAATGAGGTCTTTTTTACATTTTCAGAGAATGCCTCCGTAGTTGGTGGCAAGCTATTCAATTTCGGGATATCTACGTCAGTCTTCTTTGATAATTTCTTCAGCCAGACATCTCTTCTGACATCAGACATTGTAGGGCCAGTTATCCTACTACCATAGCAAGAAGCTATAAACTCAGTTCCCTCCTGAGTCACATCTTCAAGTAGTGATGTCTTATTTCCAAGCTTTTGACGCTCCTTCCCACTTTGTAGTACTTTCATTGCCTTCTGCATTCCAATGCCATAAAGAGTAGGAACTGTATCACAGCCAGAAAGAGAATGAAATGCTAGTAAGTTTGAAACAATATCACGTTGTTTGGATACAGACAATCCAATGTCAATAACTCCTCCATAAAATTGTTACAAGTAAGTTTATGTGTGTGGTAGTGGTGCATCAGGAGGAGAAGAATATTCGTGTAATCACTAACTACATTTATTGTACAATTTCTGTCCAGCTGATTGGCTACTATCACTACTTGTGTGATAATTATGACATCAGCCTCTTCGTGAGTGTTTTTTCATATCTGGACGTTCCTTAATACAATCAGCAGTTATTTCTGTTGTAATATCTTCTGGTCCAGTGATAAATAGACTTTTGGTGGAATCAGATGGCAACATTCTGTCATTAGATACTTGCAGATCAGCTGTACTAGTTGTACCTTATTCTTCGTAACATTTAGCACAACTTGTTGGGAGGGCAAGGACGTGTTGAAAGACAATTTATGATACCTGCTACATGTTGATCCTGTTCTGATGCTTCTTATTCCTCCTTTGGTGCTGTGTTCCTTATATTAGTCAAATATCAAGTACACGTTGTATTTGTTCAATTTTTCAAGCACATATGACCGATACAATTTTATGAAGTGAAGAACAGTTCCGTTAGATGGCCAGTTGATCACCCACAAAACAGCACAACCATCAAGTATGATAGCATCTTCGTGCTTGTACGACCTCATAGACTTCTCTACCGGTAATATTTGTTTCAGTTTTGACCTACTTTTGCAGAACCTAGGAGTCCCATATTGATGAAACAAAGATGTGAGTACAGCGGCAAGCTCATATGAAATCACTCCTTTAGCATCAATATATCTTGTATATGTGAGACACATTGCACGCGTGTACAAGAGTTCTGTGTCAATGACACCAATACTAGCTGTCCTTTTGACGTCATCGCAGGAAACATTACGAACCGTTGTTTAGATTGGATCGTGAAAACCAGTTGGTAGTTTTTCTTCGTAAGAACAGAACGCCTTCTCACCTATCTCAACAGCGTTATCAACATTCACTTTCTGGGAACAAATTTTCCCTGTCACAATATTCACAATAGTTTTTGGGTGATCATCGGTTTTCAGAGGATCTATACGATGAGACAGCTTTTCCTTTAACTTAATTCAGTCTGCAGCATCTCCTTTTACTCGAGATGTCATTCCTTCCTTATGCTTAGTTATTTCCATATCTCGTCCAGCATCTCTCATGAAATAAATGTCATTTACTAAACGACTGCAGGTGTGAAGGCTGAAAGCCCATTGCTTCACTGCTGATGGATTTAGTGTAAGTCCGATTATTCCTCCTGGTCCATGGCCATAACGAATAAATGTATTTTCAATGAACATGTCTGACCATATAGCATTCCAGATACCTGGTTTGTGACGCAGAACATGTTCGTCTTTCATAAATCATTTTGGTATTTCACTTAAGTATCTCTTATTTTGTTTCTGAGATATTTTTCCTAAATTCTATGAAAACGCTGCCATCTGTGAGCACAAAATTAAGATTTTACGATTTATTATTACTCATGTCAGTAAATATTTATTTTTTTTTCAAAAGTAGGTTCAGAAAGGACAACATAAACTTCTTTTGCAGCCGCCATATTGGGCGCCATATTGAATATCTCGATTTGTATCAAATTCATAACATTTTTGACTTTATTATTGGAATCTGCAACCCAAAACACATATAATTTGATACCTATCTTGATAAAATATACAAAAATATTCCTGTCAATTTTAGAGCCGCCATATTGGCCGCCATCTTGAATTACTCAAAATGCTCAAGGTGTACATCTGTACACCCGGCAGATTCAGATTCAGCACCCTCAAATGAGCTAAAATCCGCTGAAAAACATTAGACATACTGAAATTTTTGGTTTGGTCCAAAAATAGGGTTTTTCCTCCAGACTAAAATTTCGGATTCTTTATGTGAACCCTGTTAAGCTTTCTGGTCGTATGTAAAAAACAAAACTAGAAAATCAGATCATAATGCTCTTCGATTTGAAGACAATATTTTAAAAGATAACTTAGAAATTGCAAATGCTTTTAAACAGCACTTTCAAAAAATCGTCAGCAACTCATCACCTACCTATGACATACAAAATACTTCAAATCTTGAAACTTCTGAAATAATTGACAACCTAAATTTTCACCCCATACAACTGACCGAAGTAGAAAATGTAATTAAAAATCTCAAGCCTAGAAGCTCCCCTGGCCCGGACGATGTACCTCCATATGTAATAAAAGGATGCGCTGAAATCCTAAAATATCCACGATTAACTATATTTAATAAATCGCTACCGTCATGCCTGTTTCCATCTAAGTTGAAAATTTCGAATATTTTACCAATACCAAAAAGCAACTGTGACAACCATGACGTTCAAAATTATCGGCCCATTGCCTAATATCTGCCCCAGCTAAGATATTTGAATCTATCGTTTATCAAAGAATTTTTAACCATATTCATCCTTTAATATCCTCATATCAGCATGGTTTTCTGCCGAAGAGATCTACAACAACTGATCTCGTTGAATTCATACACTTCATTGCGGAACAAATTGACAATAGAAATCAAGTTGATGCAATATATACGGATTTCAGTAAAGCTTTTGATACACTGGATCATGATATTTTATTGAACAAGCTTATTTAATTCAACTTCACTCTCAAAGCTAGACAATTCCTAATGTCATACCTCTTTCCTCGCAGACAACATATAATTTATAAAAATATAACAACTTCAAGTTTCATTGTAACGTCAGGGGTCCCTCAGGGCTCAAACCTTGGTCCAATATTATTCTTAATCTTTATAAATGATCTCCCAAATGTGCTACCAAATTGTACTAAATTATTATTTGCTGATGATGTAAAACTCTATCGAAGAATTTCCCAGCCCTCCGATGCTCTCGCACTACAAGAAGATCTAAGCGCACTACACACTTGGTGTATATCGAACAAACTTAATCTTAACATTAAAAAATGTAACGTTATTACATTCACTAAGAAAACTAATAATCTAAAATTTAATTACAGTATAAACAACACTCCTGTACAAAGAGTGGACACTGTAACTGATTTAGGGGTCACTATTAGCTCCAACTTTTCCTTCAACAAGCATATCAATCGCATTTTTAGTGAAGCCTACAGAAACCTCGGCTTCGTAATCAGACTTGGCTTTGATTTTTCAAATACTGATGTTCTTAAAACACTGTTCAATAGTTACGTTAGATCCAAACTTGAGTACTCTTCAATCATATGGCATTCCAACAGTCAGAAAAACAAAGCACGTCTTGAAGCGATTCAATCTCGTTTTGTGAGGTACTTAACTTATAAGGAAACCGGACTATATCCAAAATTCGAAAAATATACCGACCTCCTTCGTAAGTACGATATCTCATATGTCACCTATTAGGAGAATGTATTATATTTTTAACTCCTATGCTGAAAGTAATCTTGAACTTGACATATTTACTATAAATGACCGTTCTCTAAGAACTATTGTGCAATCTTATTGAAGATTCATTAATTAAAATGACCATATTTATAAATGTGTATTTGCAATTATGTAAGTGAATTCATGCATGCTCTAACTATATACAAATTGACTAGGTCATTATCATTAGGTAATATACCTGTTGTGATCTATATGTAACCATAAATAAATAAATAGGTAAGTGTTGCAACCTAAAAATTTAATTTGTCGGGGTTATTGTCTTGAAAGTTTAAATGATTATTGAGTATATATATATATATATATATATATATATATATATATATATATATATATATATATATATATATATAGAGAGAGAGATAATATGTATGGAATATAAATGATATTGAAGTAAAATGTATAATGGTGAAATAAATAAATAAATATGTGCAGAGAGTCTTGATACCTTACCCCGAACGGTCCTTGGTTGCTATAGTTCCGAAATATCCAACAAATATAAAATGTGACTGTTAGAACATACCGCTGCATGCTAGATATTCTCCTCAATCTTTGTAATAATATTAAGTAACTTATGTAACATTTAACATCGTCTGTAATATACTAACTGCATGTAGCATGGGATTAAGGCAGGTCTTCGTAACCCTAATGTATCCTTAAATCACCCTTAAGTTAGTAAATTGAAATTCTTCTGTAAAACTACACTTAGTTCCATCCTCAAACTTGATCAGTGTTCAACCTCAGTAGTCGTGTTCTCAACACAAACGAAAGTTCTGTGTGTGTGTGTGTGTGTGTGTGTTTCTTGCCCCTCCTTGGAAAAATCCTACGGGCATCCATGCCAATAATGAGAAATTCATCTTTCAGATTTTGATAATTTTTTGTACATTGAAAGACATAGTTATTTCCCAAAATAAAACTTCTCCAGCCCTCATAGTTAATTAGAAATGAATTACACAATTAGCTTCAAGGTCACGATTAAAAACCGTCTGATCTTGCATTTCATTGTTTATTTCAATAACCATAAGAGATATGAAGCTAAAAATTTGCATCCGCATGTAATTTTGCCTGTAGATTTCAAATCTACAATCAAAACTAACGAATATTGTATAGGTGTAGAGTTATAGCAGCATTTATGGTCCCAAGTTCAAGCACCGGAATGAACATGTGGTGAAAGTTGTACATGTGTGAAATTGTAGCACAAACTTAAGACATACCTATATTTTGTGTGAATCAACTTTGGTTTTGGGTATTTGTACCTAAGGCCCCGAAAAAATCTGAACGTATCTTTTGCCTCATAACGAGCTTCTGAAGTAATGATTTGGGCTGTTTGATACTATATAACTTCTATTACAACTATTCCACATAGTAGCCTACAATTATAGCAAAAATAACAGTTGATTTATCTACTAACCATCAGCATTGTACAATGTTTCAATGTTTACTGAAAGTCTTGAATAACACGTTAATTTTATTAACAGTCTCATGTGATACACTATGTGATCTTCCACTACACTTTTTAACCGCCGTAGGCTCACTGGCCAACATTTTAGTATAATACGTCTCTATGTACATCTTTTCAGAGGTGAGATCGACCTCAACTTTTTCTTAATGGATGATAATAAGTGACCACATCGAAAAGCGCAGGTAGCAGAACTCTTGGAACGATAGGATGATGTTCGATGAATGGACTGGTCTGCCCGCTCCCCAGGTTGAATCCCATCGATCACGTTTGAGACGGAATAGGGAGACGTCCTGCAGCATGTCTTTTTGCACCAATGACCACCAAGGAGTTGTCAACAGCTTTGGTGGTGGAATTTAACTCGCAGATCCTCTGTTCCTTCCAGCCAGACAAAATTGATTTATTGCTTGGGTCAGAATTACTCTTTGTATTATATTAGCAGACCAAAAGACACGTGAGGATAATTTTCCAATATTGTAAAATATCAAGTTAGGATGGATTTTTATAGGAAGTGTTCCACCTTTATCGAAGTCATTTGTTAGTTAGCATACCAAAATACCTACTACAGCATGTTTTGCTCAAACTGTTGATTGTTTGGACCGACAGTTACGTAAGTTCTGGGAGTTGGAAGAAGTAGATATAACAGTAAGTAAAGTAGAACAAGAATGTACCACATATTTTCATGAAAACACTAGGAAAGATATTACATGCAAATTTGTAGTTCACCAACCATTTAAGAAGGATCATCAAGATCTGGGAGACTCAATGAAGAAGCCTTACGAAGCAAGGCTGGAAAGCAAGTTGCAGAGCAATCAAATTCTACATACAGATTACTGTTACATTTTTAATGAATATCTTATATTGGGTCACATGAAAGAAGTTAATACAATAAAGGATTAAAAACATTTGTGTTATCTACTACACCATCCAGTTTTCAAGCCAACTAGTAATACAACGAAAACAAGGATTGTGTTTGACGCTTCTGCAAAAGCATCAAACGATTTGTCTTTGAACAACAGTCTCTTGACTGAGCCCACTGATCCAACAAGATATATACTCTATTGCATTGCGCTTTACAACGCACCAAATTGTATTTAGTACATACATTGAGAAAATATATCATTAGATAAGATTACACCCGGACAATACACGCTTTCAAAAAACACTTTGGAAGAAATAAATCAAGAAACCAATTAAAACGTATAAATTGGTAACTTTAGCTTTCGAGACAATTCCTGCACCATAGCACCATATTTAGCGACAGGATGCTTACAATTATTTTCTGACGAAGAGCCAGAGTGCTATTTAGCTATATCTAAAATAATCCAACGTGATTTCTGTGTTGATGATTTTCTGTCTGGAAGTCACGATATCAAAAGTGCGCTCCTGTTACAATCACAATTAATTAATTTGTTGAAGAGCGCAGGATTTGTTCTTCGAAGACGGAGTTCAAATTATCATAAATTGTTCGAAGCTGTTTCACCAGAAGTGAGAGAGACGGAAATTATATTTCAATTTAATCGGAATGATGAGATTAAGATTTTGGGTTTGAAATGGCATCCATCATTAGATAAGTTGTTGATTTGCAGTAAGGCACTGCCAAATACATCATTATAAAAAATGTAAGAATTACAAAGTATGAAGTTACAAGGATCATTGCGTCAATTTTCGATCCCTTGGGACTGATTAGTCAATTGCAATTTCCTTCAAAATGTTTCTGCAATGTACATTGGGATGTTAAGTTACCTGAAAGACTATTGGAACGTTGGAATCATTTATTTGCAGAGATATATCTATAATCACGGGGATACAAATTGATCGTTTTTTGTTAGTCCAGGACCAAGTTACAAAGATATAGATTCATGGATTTTTTGATGCTAGCGGAAAAGGATATGGAGCTTGTACCTAGCCAAATCAGAAAATAAGACTGGTTGTGAGATAAATGTTTTTTTATTGTGCTCGGAATGAAGATAGCTACAACTATAAGAGTAACGTTTCGACGATTAGAGTACTCTTAGCAAAATTTGTCAACAAAACTATCCCTATTCTTGATATGAAAATCGATGAAGTTCATTTATGGACTGGTGCTGAAATTATGTTAGCTTAGATTGCATCACTAGCAAATCGTTGGAAACAATTTGTAACGAACAGAGTTTCGCAAATTCAAAAAATTACCAAAATCAATGTTTGGAAACGTGTTTCGTCTCAACAAAAATCCTGCAAATCTCATTAGCAGGGAAGTAAGCTCAGCACTTTTACAACATTCCAAACTATAGAATTGTTAAGGGATGCAGTATCATGGCCTAATGAAAAGTTGTCGATGCACAATCATGTCCAAAATGATTGTGGCATATCTATAACTGTCTTCTAGGAAGAATATGGATAAGCTTGCATATGTGCATTATTCTTATTCATATTAGTTTCATTTTTTGTATATAGTTTAGTGGTTTTAGTGAATTCTTTGTGATTCTTTTAGTGATTTTTCTGGTGAGTTTTAGTGAGTTGTGTTTGCATTGGCTGGCAACAGTGCTTTCAGTGTGCTATTCAAGTTGTGTCTCTGCATTCGACAACGTGTTGCGAAGTGCAACTAGGCAAGCATATTCATTAATAGTTTAGAAAAACATATTTATTCATAGTCTTTAGAGAAACACATGTTCATTCATAGACAAGATTTACATGTTCTTAACAGTGTTTTAGAGTGCTACTCAGTTTATGTGTGATCGAAGACAAAGTATGATGGTTAGCAAGCAACATGTGGTTTAGCTAGCAGCAAGCAACGATTACTGCAGAAAGATGTTAAGATAAGTAATTCATTGTACTAATATTTAAGTATTATATCAGTATATTAACATATGAACAAAGCATGTCATATTTATCATATTAACGCATGTACTTTGGAATAAGAATTGAAACAAGTAACAGCTAAATTATTCGTTAAGTCTTATTTCTCGTTCCTCCTGATATCTGGGTGAATCAGTGAAATGGGTTTAATCATACAGTTCATTGGCTTTGGATGTGATATGTGTGATTTGTAAATAAAATACATAAACATATCACCCCTTCATACATCATCATTTTTTTGGTCCTCCGTCCACCGGATGTCAGAACGAGAAACGTGACTTTGCATTGTTTGTTCTCGTGTGTGTTTGTGTGGGTGCTGCTGTCATAAGCAGGACAGAGCTGTTCATATCAGTATAGTGGTGTGTGTGCATTCAACCCAGCTGAATTCAAGGTTACACGTTTGTAGGTCACTCAGAAATGGAAAGTAAAATATATTGTCAGCGGTTTGTGTAGTTAAAAAAGAAGGACTGAAACAATGGCAGAAGTGCAGTTGGGTCAATTAATTAAGAAACGTGCTTCGGTCAAAGGTCAGGCAACAAGAATACAGACATTTCTTCAAAAACTACAGAATGAAAATAAACCTAGCATACAAGAAGCAAGAACGAGGCTTGTTGCACTTGAAGGGGTTTTTATTAAGTTTGATGAGATACAGTCAGAAATAGAGCTCTTAGATGAGACGGGTGAACAAGAAACGCACAGAATTACAGTCGAGGAACTGTATTATGATTCAAAGGTTAAGTTACAAGAATTTATTGATAGTTTTGAACAAAAAACGGATTCAGGGACAGCAAATAACAAAGCTGGAAATTCTAGTAGTAGTTCAGTTCAATTGCCTAAAATTTCCTTGCCCACATTTTGCGGTAAATACGAGGAGTGGTCGCCCTTTAAGGACATTTTCATTTCCCTTATTCACAATAACGAATCATTAAGTACAGTTTGTAAGTTTCAATATTTGCGCACATCACTCAAGGGAGAAGCGTTTACATTAATAGCAAATCTGCCAACGGTAGAAGTAAATTACGAAATTGCATGGAAGCTTCTTGTTGAACGCTACGAAAACAAACGGTTGATAGCTTCGACATATGTACGAGGGTTGCTCAATATCAAGCCAGTAACGAAAGAAAATGCTAAAGACATTAGACAATTTGTAAATACTGCACGTAGTAATTTTCAAGCCCTTGAAGCATTGAATTTGGACAAACCTTTGCATGACGTACTCCTAACACAACATTTAGTAGAAAAACTTGATTCGGCAAGCAAAAGGGAATGGGAAGCTGAGCAAAGTAGTGACTCCTTTCCGTCGTTATCGGAATTATTTTCATTTTTAGAAGGTCGTTGTCAAATGTTAGAAAACATTCGTCCTACTCAATCTGAAAGTACTTATGACAACAAAAGTGTAGAGTCCAAAGCAAAAAGAAAGAATAACAGTCAAGTGAATTCATTTGTTACTGTGCTTCCAAATGCATGTAATATTTGCCGTAGCAAAGAAACGCATGCTGTTTTTCGCTGCCCAGAATTTCTGAATGCCAACATTAATCAAAGAAAGGAGCTCGTGAAGCAAAATAAACTATGTTTTAATTGCTTAGGTAATAAACATCAAGTAAGGGCATGCAAATCGAGTACTTGTAAGAAATGTAATTTTAAGCATAATACACTGTTGCATGAAGATACTGCTCAGGAGGCTACTAACAAAGACAGTTCAAGCAAAACAAATAACAATAATACTAATGTACCTAAAGTTAAGGAACAGAACCAGGTTAAAGTTCAACCACAGGACTCTTATTGCTCATTTAAGATTAATTATGGTCAGCAAGTCTTATTAGCAACAGCGTTAGTTAACGTAACAGACACCAAAGGTCGTTTTCAACAATGCCGAGTGTTATTAGATGCAGCGAAGCTTTAGTTCATAGATTAGGCCTCAAGAAAACGAAAAATCGTGTTCCCATTAGAGGTATCAATTCTGTAACCTCCGAAGCTCAGCACAGTGTTGAAGTTCATATTTATTCAAGAACCTGTGATTTTAATGCAGTGGTCGATTGTTTAGTATTGCCAAACATTACAGGTTGCATACCTTCTAAGGATATCGATTACAGTAATTGGAACTTGCCAAAGGATATTTGCTTAGCCGATCCAAATTTTAATCGCTCGTCGTCAGTAGACATGCTTATAGGTGCGGGGTTATTCTACAGTCTCCTTGAGCCAGGCCAGAAGACTAGAAAAGGAAATTATCCAGTTTTGCAGGAAACGAAGCTAGGATACGTTGTCGTCGGAAATATGCCTTCAATACCCGAAGAAGCCAACCAGTCGGTAATTTCATGTTTTGCTCAGATGGAGACAGACTTGGATACACAATTGAGAAAATTCTGGGAACTCGAAGATCTTCAGACTAAGATTTACACGCCGGAAGAAGAAAATTGTGAGAAGCATTTTTTAAAGAATACAACCAGAAATGGAGATGTAAGATTTATTGTCAAATTACCAAAGAAGGAAGAGAATGCAGTTTTAGGAGAGTCTTACAACATGGCACTACAAAGATTTAAGCAGCTTGAAACAAGATTGCTACAAAATCCTGAGTTTCATAAACAATATGCCGCCTTCATGGATGAGTATTTAAGTTTGGGTCACATGCGAAAAGTTACAGAAGAAGACGTGAACAGCAGCAGCAGTTGTTATCTTCCACATCATCCTGTATTCAAGATGGACAGTACAACAACTAAATTAAGAGTGGTTTTTGATGCGAGTGCAAAAACGTCTAATGGCAAATCATTGAATGACATTCTTCAAGTTGGGCCAATTGTTCAAGATGACTTGTACTCCATTATTTTAAGGTTTCGGTTGTATCCAGTTGCATTTACAGCAGACTTAGAGAAAATGTACCGCCAAATATTAATTCATGATGAGGACAAGTGTTTACAACGCATCCTTTGGAGAAATTCAGTAGAAGAACCGATCCAGTCGTATGAGTTACAAACAGTGACGTACGGGACTTCGTCAGCGTCCTTCTTGGCAACAAGATGTCTGAAGCAAATAGCGGAGGAAAATTCCAAGGAATTTCCAGAAGCGGCAGAAGTAATAAAACACAATTTCTACATTGATGATGTGTTAAAATCAGTACCAAACGTGTCAAAGGCCTTAGAACTACAGAAGGATCTTATTAATATTTTAAGCAGAGCAGGTTTCAAGCTTTGTAAATGGAGTTCTAACAAAGAAGAAGTACTTCAAGGAGTTCCTGAAGACTTCAGGGAAAAACAACAGCCAATCATACTTGGTCAGCAAGACGGTGTTAAGACTTTAGGAATAGCATGGATTCCATTAACAGACAAACTCATAATTTCGAACAAAATTTGTAAAAATGGAACTGCAGTAGAAAGTAAGGTTGCAATGACAAAAAGACAAGTCGTCAGTATAGTGTCATCTATCTTCGATCCATTAGGTCTAATCGCTCCAATTGTCATCAAATACAAGAATTTCTTACAAAAGTTGTGGAAGACAGGAATGGATTGGAATGATCCATTAGACCCAGTCCTACAAGTTGAGTGGAATCAATTAATGTCTTGGTTACCTGCGATGGCGAAGATACAAATTACAAGAAACGTAATGTCTTCGGAGAACGTTAAGGAAATTCAATTACATGGTTTTTGCGATGCAAGTGAAGAAAATTTTGGAGCAGTAGTGTACATCAGGGCTACAGACGAACAAGGAAACATTGAAGTCAATTTACTTTGTTCAAAGTCGAAGGTTGCACCACTGAAGAAGCAAACTTTGCCTAGATTGAAATTATGTGGAGCACTGTTACTTTCGAAGCTAATAGACAAAACGCTATCCATATTGAATATAGAGGTCAGTGGTATACACCTGTGGACAGACTCGACGATAGTTTTGTCATGGATCAAATCACCTCCCAATCGTTGGAAGACATTTGTATCCAACAGGGTGGCTCAAATTCAGAGAATCACATCAATCAATCAATGGCACCACGTGCCTAGTAAAGAAAATGCGGCAGACAGTTAGTCGAGGAGCGGATCCCAATACTCTTATTCAGTCTCGAGAATGGTGGCATGGTCCAGAGTTTCTTCACACAGCAGAATGGCCATGTCAAGAACAAAATGAGCCAGCTAATATTCCAGAAGAGAAGAAAGTGATGATAAGTTTGGTGGCAGTTCATGAAACAAGCTTTATGAAAAGGTATTCATCGTTAAACAAAATGTTGAGAGTAGTAGCATATTGTTTGCGATTCAAACATAATTGTCTTTCCAAGAAATTAGAAAGAAAAACCGATAGTCTTGACGCTTCGGAACTTCGTTTAGCGTTACACAGATGTATCAAGATAGTACAACATACTACCTATCATCAAGAAATATTGAACTTGCAGCAACAAATGGAAGTTTCAACAAAGAGCCCAATCAAGGATCTTTTTCCATTTCTGGACACGGAAGGAATGCTAAGAGTAGGAGGAAGATTGGAGCATTCAAACTTGGAGTACGACAACAAGCATCAATTCATCGTACCTGCAGAACATCATTTCACCCATCTGATAGTGAAAGAAGAACATAAAAGGTTGCTTCATGCAGGACCACAGCTTCTTATTGCATCTTTGCGTACCAGATATTGGATTCCAAGAGCTAAGAAGATGGTCAAAGCAATAGTACACAATTGTTTGGTTTGTTTCAAGTGGAGATCAACAAGTTCATCACAGTTAATGGGACACTTACCCAAGGAGAGAGTAAATGAAGCAAGACCATTTGTACACGTGGGAGTTGACTATGCAGGATTCTTTTATGTCAAGCCCACGATTCGCAGCAAAATTCAAATGAAAGTTTATGCAGCGTTGTTCATCTGTTTAGCCACTAGAGCAGTTCACATAGAAATAGTTTCAGACTTAAGTTCTCAAGCCTTCATCGCAGCATTGAAGAGATTTATTGCTAGGCGAGGAAAATGCTTATCTATCTGTAGCGACAATGGTTCAAACTTTGTTGGCGCCAATCGAGAATTGCAACAATTTTTTGAATCCAAGACTAACAGAAAGGACATCCTGGAATACTCAGCTCAAGAAGGTTTAGAATGGAAATTCATTCCTGCCAGATCTCCTCACATGGGGTCATGGGAAAGTTCAATAAAATCCATGAAGTACCACCTACGGCGTGTAGCAGGAACTGCAAGTCTGACATACGAAGAGTTGAACACGTTACTTATTCAAATTGAAGCCATTCTAAATTCAAGACCATTGACAGCCATTTCCAACGATCCTACAGATCCAATGTATCTCAGTCCAGGACATTTTTTTAATGGGAGCTACACTTCTCGGCCTTCCGGAACCAGATCTACTAGACGTGCCTATCAACAGACTAGGAAGATGGCAACGGATTCAACAAATGAAGCAGCATATTTGGAAACGTTGGTCAAGAGATTACCTCAACCAGTTACAACAAAGAAGAAAATGGAAGTCAGCTCAACCTAATTTACAACCGGGCATGGTCGTATTGTTAAAAGAAGACAATGTTCCTCCTCAAGTGTGGAAGTTAGGTGTGATTGAAGAAGTTCATCCGGGCAGTGATAATTTAGTGCGAGTGGCAACTGTGAAGTGTAAAAGTGGCATTTTTCGGCGTAGTGTTGCTAAGCTAATTCCTTTACCCCTAGAATATTAATTGATTGTGTCCAATCAAGGAGGGGGAGGATGGATAAGCTTGCATATGTGCATTATTCTTATTCATATTAGTTTCATTTTTTGTATATAGTTTAGTGGTTTTAGTGAATTCTTTGTGATTCTTTTAGTGATTTTTCTGGTGAGTTTTAGTGAGTTGTGTTTGCATTGGCTGGCAACAGTGCTTTCAGTGTGCTATTCAAGTTGTGTCTCTGCATTCGACAACGTGTTGCGAAGTGCAACTAGGCAAGCATATTCATTAATAGTTTAGAAAAACATATTTATTCATAGTCTTTAGAGAAACACATGTTCATTCATAGACAAGATTTACATGTTCTTAACAGTGTTTTAGAGTGCTACTCAGTTTATGTGTGATCGAAGACAAAGTATGATGGTTAGCAAGCAACATGTGGTTTAGCTAGCAGCAAGCAACGATTACTGCAGAAAGATGTTAAGATAAGTAATTCATTGTACTAATATTTAAGTATTGTATCAGTATATTAACACATGAACAAAGCATGTCATATTTATCATATTAACGCATGTACTTTGGAATAAGAATTGAAACAAGTAACAGCTAAATTATTCGTTAAGTCTTATTTCTCGTTCCTCCTGATATCTGGGTGAATCAGTGAAATGGGTTTAATCATACAGTTCATTGGCTTTGGATGTGATATGTGTGATTTGTAAATAAAATACATAAACATATCACCCCTTCATACATCATCAGAATATGATTTGATAATGATCTTGCAGGTTACTTTTAATATTTATACTATTTGTATAATCGAAAAATGTATATTTGTGGTAAATTTCATAGGAAAAAATTATAAATACGAAAATTAGAATGAGTAAAACAAAATGTTGCTAAATGGACAAGAAAGTTTTATTTTCGTTTTATTGTTCTTATTTACTGCTCTTTTAACATGAAATTTTCCATATACATGTCTTTGCCGATTATACACATACTAACATTATAAGAAATACCGGGCGAATTCGTTATCAAATTATATCTCTACAACAACATATTTATAGACATACAACAATAATTTTGGATATGAGTGTACATAGAGATTCCAGAGAAGCGGACAACGACCAGGAAAATATTAGCGAATGTTAATCATACAACGAATTTTACGGAAAATTTTCTACTTTAAGGAAGTTAATTAGAGTTGTCGTTTATTGTCAAAGATTCATTTACAATGTAGCACATAAATCTACAAGAAGGAATTACGCATTATCAGCTGATGAGTTAAAGACAGCCTTGTAAACGTGTGTTCGTATTGTTGAACGCACTTCTTGCAGTCAAGAAATTCAAGATATGTTACCTGGACTTCTGATTTCAAGAAACATTCGTTGAGAGATTTACATCCATTTATTGATAATCAAGGACTTTTGTTAGTAGGAGAAAGACTTGAGCATTCCAATTTATCATTTAGCAATAAACATCAGTTGATCCTCCCTCCTAATTATCATTTAACTAGACTCAGCATTACAATAGAACATTTCCGTTTATTGCATGCTGGATCACAAATACTCTTAACATTTCTTCGATAAGAATATTAGATTCGACGTGCTAGACAAGTTATCAAATCAATTCTATACAAGGGTGTGCTGTGTTTCAACCTGAAAGATGTAACGTCAGAACAATTAATAGGTCAACTTTCATCAACTAATCCCTGTTCGGCCTAGGCTCTAAACTGCGATAAACAAAACCACGTGAAACTAAATCTCGATGATTTGCAGTTGGCCTACCGATGCTTGTACTCCTCCGCAAAATAGTTTATAAGATTGGATTATTACTTCTCCTATGAAGCTCCATATAAAACTACTACATTATTATAAATGACTAAAATATAATACGGATTATCTAATAATGCTGCAACCGAGTGTGGCTAATGAAACAATAGAAATAAACACTAAGCATGCGCAGTAATTATGGCGCTAATTCAACTGTGGACACGTGTTCTGCTTTCAAGCCTGAAAGACGGCTGGCATGAATCACTGTTCCGCGTGTGTTGTGGTGAAACACCAACAAGGTATATATTTACTCACTAAGTAACAATTGTTTACCAGCGAAATTCAAATATTTATTTTTTTAATCTTTCGAGTTGTTTTCCTTCTTTGCTGCTGCTGTAAGTATCTGGACAACACGAGACAGTATTGTCAAAATGCACTTGCATAATTTGATCCTCCTCGTGAGGAGTGGGAGTGATACATCACTAGCCAATCGTATTTGTGACAAGCGGAAGGATACAAATATTTTGTTTATCGGAGTTTAGAGCTTACGCTGAACAGAGAATAGAATGACTCCTTCACGTCCATTTTGTAATACCGGAATTGATTATGCTGATCCTTTGAATACACCTAGAAGCCGTACCAGATGCAAAGGATACATAGCCATATTTATTTACTTAGCAGTTAAGTCTATTCATTTGAAATTAGTAACATATCTAACCACGTCAGTATTCATAGCAGCACTTAGAAGATTTATATTTCGAAGAAAAAAATGTTTGCATATTTTCAGTGATAATAGATCCAATTTTGTCGAATCAAATCATGAGTTGAATTTATTGTACTAGTTATTCACTTCAGAAAGGTTCCAGGATTCTATTAGTGAATTTACTGTATCAGAAGGCATCACTTGGTATTTCATTCCTCCGAGGTCTGTACATTTTGATGATCTTCCATCAAATCAATAAAATATGATGTCAAGAGAGTAATTGGAATACTGCACTCACATATGAAGAAATGAATACTTTATTAATCCATATAGAAGCATATCACAATTCGAAACCTATCACTATTTTATCGAGTTTCCCTAGCTATCTTATTCCTGTCCATTTTCTTATTGATTCACCGTTGATGAGTTTGCCTGTACCAGATTTAACAGATGTTAAGGAACTTATCTCTCTAAGTGGCAACGCATCCAACAGATGCAACAATGCATATGGAAAAGTTGGTCTACAGATTATCTTCATGGATTGCAACAAATGGAAGAAGATACCACAAAACTTGCAACCAAATGCCTTAATGTTAAGGCGGATCACAACCCGGAAGTTAGTACATATTTGAGCTCATTCCCTTAACTACTGCGCAATGAAACGTTACATATTATAAATATTGTAAAGATAGAGTTATGTTTCAGCTACAACACAAGACACTGATTCATTTGGATGTCTTCTGATACCGGAAACGGTAACAAATAAAAAGAAAATATTTAATTCGTTTTACAATGAGCACACAAGATGGCACTTGCTCTTAGGTCTTACTAAAAGTGCTCCGTTTCATGAAATGTTTATTTTTGTGTGTAAAGTATTTTAAAGTAACAATTCTAACACGAAATAGATTTAATGTTGGACCATTTTTCGTGTTATGTTTCATATTTTATTTAAATATTAATTTACATTTAAGGTAATAGATTTTGAGAAGAAACTTGCGCAGAACGCCATAATGCGTTCTTGCCAACCTGGATTCTAGCGTTGCAGTTCGAGAAGCGGAACTTAGCTGTGAATTGCGGTAAGGGTTGAAAACTAATTTATCCAATAAGTATAAAAGCAGAATTCCAGATTAGACTACTTCCTTTCTTATCTGGCACCAGTAAACACTCAACACTACCTGCCAACGCCACACTATTCAAGCAGGGTTTAGCATAGCACCGAGAACACCTAGTGATCCACCTTACTGAGAGAAGACATTATTCCCACTCTATCGTGGCAGTTGGAAGTAGTTGAAGAAATCTACAAGGAACAAGATGCACTTGTAAGAGTAGCGAAAACCAGAACAAAATCTGGAACTTATAAACGTTCAATAGTCAAGTCAGTCCCTTTTAGTTAATGTATTATCACTTTATTGTGTTATATTTCCTTATTTGTTGATTGTATCCAATCAAGAGAGGGGAGTTTGTTGGGAGTTGGTTTCTTTATTTGTGTGACTTGTCCGTATTTGAAAGTTGGTGTTCGTATTTGAAGACTGGCAACATTGTGAGAAGAAGAGGACGAAGACAGTGTGCAGTGCAAAATTATAGTTGTTGTGTGCACACACATGAACATTAAACATTTGTCCATTGTTTTGTGCTTTTGTGATTTAGAACATCCTGCAAGGTATTTAGTTTTTTTTTTACTGTCAATGTAGTTTGTGTGTTCAATACAGTTAATTACATATATAGTAGCATTTTTCATCAATCATTAAACTAATTGATATAGAACTCATTGTGTTTCATTAAGTACCAGAAAGATAAATACCAGGAAGATTTTATGTGCAAAAAATACGAATCTAAATTATCATCCAACAATAGTAGTGATGTAGTATGCTAATAGGGGCTTTAAAAATGTGTGATTTGTGTTTTGAGAATGACGTAGGACTCTAATTTCAAGTGTTCTATACAAAGAACACTTGTTTTATCCTAACTTAGTGTTATGATACAATTTGTGGTAATAGTTAAGAACAGCTACTTCTCATCTCCCGTGCACGAGAATACATCTTACTGTTGCACTACCTACAGAAATGATTCTATATCATGTATAAGTGGTAACAGAACACACAACAAACCCAGATCATGTTGTATTCACACTCCAAGTATCTTGCAGAATTTTCACATTTCCAGGCAAAACCCCCCGCCTCGAAAGTTAGCAAAGCCCCTCCCGAAACAAAATCGTAAATACGCCACTGTTCATAAGTGTTCTGCCATTAATGACAAATTATTTTATGTGAGCTAACCGGGAATGGTTCCAAGGTGTAAAACTGAGAAAATCTGAAATAATCAAATTTAGTAGCTGGACTGCTGTTTTCTAAAAGAACATTGAAGTGTTATTTGAGATGCCATACGACCCACTTTCCGTTTTATCAGTTATTTGTGTGGAATGTGGCGACTTTCAAGATGGCAAATATGTTGACCATGCGCTCAAACATGTAACATTTACTATTTTATATTAAGCGTCGTACATTTCATTTTGATTGTTTAATCAAATATGAGGAAATTTCAGAACCTCTAATTTTCCCTCAATTGCCCCGCGAAAGCGCAGTGTCATTTCTTGACTGACACTGACTGGCTTCTGAGCGATCTAAATAATACCATATGTTTCTAGCAAGAACCGTAATAACCTTTTATTCGTCTTCAATTAAAACCATAATGCCCAAATTTTTAAGCCAATACTGGCGTTCTTCCTGAAACTAATTAGTATTATAAACCATTGCAGGAAATAATTGAAACTATTTTCCAATCTCTCTTCCAAGTGCTTATATATTTATTTCATATCAAGAACATTATGTTTTTTTTTTACCTCAAACTTACATGACATCTATATTTCTTTTTTTTAAAAAAAAAAAAAAAAATAGATAATAGTATCCATGGTCACAAACCTAAACAAAATAATAGCTAACAAATGGTAAACAACTGACAATAACTAACTTATTTTCAGGTTATAACTTTTTACACAGAATTTATACTATCGAAAATTAAGAAGTGCTACGTATATCGTTAAAAGAAACTACTTAGTAATCGCACGGTTTTCTCACTAACAAACTGTTTTGTGTATCCGTATACTGGCATTATGTGTGACTAACAAATTGTAAATTCACTTCTTAAGTAATTTTGAAACACTAATTTAACTGATACAACATTAAAAGAAATATTCTTCAGACCTCAGTAATCATTTGAAGGAAAATGCGTCACTTTGGTTGTTTGTTTCCACAATTGCAGAGAATCCACCGTTCATGAACTCTGATGGTCGTGGTTCCACTGCAGTTTGTGAGGTGACAGTAAACTGGCGTTGGGGGTATAAAAAATGGTGTTCAGGGAGCGGTGTTGAAACTCTTGATGAGGAAGCCGGAGAATAGGAAGAGACGGGGGAAGGAGACATGTTTCTCCTGTGTTTGATTTCTTGTATCAGATTAAGTACGCGGACTCGAAATTCAAACTTTTCATCTTCAGACATCTTCCTTACTGACGAGGTAATGGAAATAAAAAAGGCCTCGTCTTCGTCAGGACTAGCTGGTTCACTTCGCAAGGCTTTGAGGATTTCTTTGTCAATGTCATCATCTTTCCTTCTTTTTCGCTTGCCCCTTTCATCGGACATCTTCTCACAAACAGTAACTCCAGAAGCCTCTCCTGCGTCGTCATCTTCAATGGTATCATCATCATTAACCCTTTCAGCGACGTCCAGGCTTGAATCCGTTTCATCTTTGCGGATAATCTTCATCAAGAACTGAAGATAATCATGGTATATGTACTTCTTGGTAGTAGCTTGGCCTGATCTTTTTCTCAAAGATTTCACAAAAGAATCTCGTATATTCTCCCACTTCATGGTGATCATTCTTCCTAAATGAAAAATTATTATTATTATTATTATTATTATTATTATTATTATTATTATTATGATTATTATTATTATTATTATTATTACAGGTACCTGGCAAGTGGAGCGACATTCACGGATATGCATTATAGCTACCGCCTGGGTATAAGTACAGCCAGGAATTGTGTGAAAGCTGTGTGCGATGCTTTGTGGAATACGTTAAAAGATGAGTGTTTCCCACCTCTAACAGAAGAAGTATGGAGAGAAGTAGCCGAAGGTTTTAGAAAAACTTCGCAGTTTCCGAATTGCATTGGAGCTGTTGACGGAAAACATGTGCGTATGAATAAATTTGCTAAGAGTGGATCTATGAATCTCTGTTACAAGGGATTTTTCTCAATTGTTCTCATGGCCATTGCAAATTCAGATTATAAATTTGTATATGTTGATGTAGGCGCTTATGGGAAAGATTGCGATTCGTCCATTTTCCAGCAAACTGACTTTTATAAGTTATTGCTTAGAAATGGACTCAATATTCCGAAACCGACCCCACTACATCCAAACCATGCTGATCCTTTTCCATTTGTCCTGGTTGGAGATGAAACTTTCCCATTGTCAAACCATCTAATGCGACCTTATTCAGGACACGATCTAAGTGTGAAGAAACGAGTGTTTAACTACCGTTTAGTGAGAGCAAGAAGATTCGTTGAGTGTGCTTTTGGTATAATGTGTAGTAAATGGAGAATTTTGCACAGGGCTCTAAATGTAAACAAGCAGTTTTGTAAAGACATCGTTAAGGCATGCGTGATTCTTCACACTCTAGTTCGAACAAGAGACGAGCAGAGGTCTGAAGACATGTACATTGATCAAGGTTTATTTGAGGTAGCCGCAACACAAGTTCCTCGTCCTACACGAAATGCAGTGCACTTACGAGATAGGCTCGCGGACTTTTTTCTCGCGCCTGAGGGACAACTGCCATGGCAAATGAAGAAAATTTAAATAACATGCTTCCCGCTTCTTGAACACAAAATGAACGATAGTACACAAAGGAAATAATTAGACACTACTGCTAAGGCCTATGACTTTGTTATAAAACACTTTTGATTTGTCATTGGGTTGAAATACTGAGATATTGAGACTCAAAAATGTCACTTTTGGAGTTGCACTACTTCTGCTCTGCACCCCTCATATATAGAAGTATGTAAAACATTAGGATATTACCCTCATTATCTTTTCAAACAAAAATCATTGATGGTATCTATTTTCACTGGGATCGGGTGATGTAAACGATACACATAATTAAATCACTTAGTTGAAAAATAAACTCCATTACCTCGGTACAAGAGACAATAAATTAATAAATATAAAGCATTCTAATTTACAAACTATGACTCAAGCATCTTCGTCACCTACTAGAAAATTGTTAAGGGGTCTCCATACCGTGAAGTTAAATTACCATTTATTTCACCGTTTTTCTGTATTAACTTCAAAATGAAAAAAAAAAACGAAAAACCGTTACCACGTTGCGAATTTGACAAATCACTGCTTACCGTTCGTGATAACTGTATCTCGTGCATAATATTGTCTAGTAATTCTACAAACAATTTTTTGTGTATTCTCTTTTTGTTTATAAATGGAGAGAATTTTAGGAACGCAATGCAGAATTGAAAATGGAAGGAACTCTGAAGACTTGAAAGTACCCTGATTTAAAAAAAAAAAAAAAAAAACATTTAGGCGTATTCGTTATTGACATTTGTACACTACGCGGCAAAAAATTGGGACTCTTGAAACTTTTCAGTGGACGATTCCCAAGCTCGTAGTTACATTCATTCCTGATTTTGTTTTTAGAAAGAAAATGTGTGGGACCCCTTAACTAACTAAAAGTAAAATCAGGAATGAATGTAACTACGAGCTTGGGAATCGTCCAAAAATTTTCAAGAGTCGCAATTTTTTTGCTGCGTAGTGTACAAATGTCAATCACGAATACGCCTAAATAGTTTTTTTTTTTTTTTTTTTTTAATCTTAGCGTAATTTCAAGTCCTCGGAGTTCCTTCTCTTTTAAACTCTGGGATTTAATTCTGCATTGCGTTCCTAAAATTCTCTCCATTTATAAACAAAAAGAGAAAGTTAATAATCAGAATTATTATTTTGAAAAAAGTGGGTGCGAAAAATGCTTATATGAACTAAAGTAAATGGGGGAACAATGATTTGATAAAAACAAGATAGGCCTAATAGAAAATACTATAATCAGTATGTGAGGGGCTAATATCAATATGAAGAAAAGAAATACACATTTTTCTCTTTTATAAAAAAAAACAGAAGTTGATTTAACTGCAGTGTTTAGGCTAAATACATAGTGCATAAGTCATATTGTTCTAGTTCGAACAAAGTCTGTAATTGTGGAACATATTTTTCATTTCTTACATGCTGTTGTGTATCATATTACTATTTATGTACGGTCTGAGACAAGAAAAAGGGACATACCTCAATTTCATTCCCTACATTTTAAAAATAACTTTGTGTGCATAATATTCATGAGAACTTCACGTGCCTCAAATGAACTGCTTTCCTTTATAGCTATGAGTTATCTTCGTCGGCGTCGAAGGAAACGGGTGTAGAACAATTTGCCACCAAAACTCGACAAAGCAAACAATTTGCCACCTGTTACTTCAAAGGTGGAAAATTTGCCACCCGGCGATTTGCCATCACTGGATTGTTGGATTAGGTATAGACCTACTACGAGGGCAAGTCAAGAAAGAATTGGACTGATTTTTTTCCCGGCAGTTCTGTTAACGCTGGAGCTTCATAGTTTGGCATACAAGTAGGGTGGGTCTTGCTGTGCATATATATAAAATGTTGTTAAGGAATCATTGCATGTTTGGTAACCACGACTTTTTATTGCAGGTGATGTTCTGCGCCGCCTCTAGAAGTCGCCTGTAGAAGAAATGGAGTCATTACGAGATGAACAATTTGCAGCTATACGGTTCTGCTATCGCCTGGGGAAAAGTGCAACAGAAACTCTAGGAATGTTGAGAGCAGCCTACAAAGATGACGCTCTGCCACGAAGTACCGTGTTCTGGTGGTTCAAAGAGTTTAAAGAGGGCCGAATGACAATCACGAAAGCTGTTGGACCAGGTGTATCAGCGTCAGCTGTTACTGAGGTGAACATTAACACGGCAGCAGTCATTGTTAGAGAAGATCGCCGCATCAGTATCGACGATCTGGCAGCCGCACTACGCATATCTCATGGCAGTGCCTTCAAAATTTTGCATGACCACCTCCACATGAGCGGAGTGTGTGCGCGATGGATTCCGCGACTCTTGACACCAGAGCAGAAGGCTGTTCGAGTGGAGACTTGCAGGGAGCTGTTGCAAATGTTTGAGGATGGTGGAGACGCCTACCGCACCGTGCGACTTTTTTCTATTCCCTGCCCTAAAATCCAGACTGCGTGGACGCCGCTTCTCCGATAATTCCGAGGTTCTGAAGGCATCGGAGGCGGTTTTGAAGGACCTCTCAAAGAATGGCCTGCGACACGTGTTTGAGGACTGGAAGACTCGAATGAAAAAGTGCATTCAAATGGGCGGGGACTACTTTGAAAAGGATCATGTGCCTGTTGCTGAGTAATAATAAATTGCCTAGAAAAAAAGTCAGTCCAAGTCTTTCTTGACTAGCCCTCGTAGCTACTATGAATTGTCAAAATTATTAATTTAACCAGTTCTCTTTAGGAATGCTATTCAAGAAGACCTGCGCTTTACCTACAGAAAGTCCAAATACATTTTTCCCTTATATGTTTTCAGAACGTTGTACATTATTTACTGTGTGTTACTGTTAGTATATATATATTGAAGTTTTTTCAGACTTTCTTTATAAAACTATAATTAGAAATAAAAATTTTCTACAATGTTTCTGGATGAAATATTTGGCTGTTCAGAAGGTTTTTTTTTTTTTTTTTTGCAAGAGCCGTGTAATATTACAGACTGACTTGAATAAATGGAAGGGTTGTTCAATATCTGAGAAATAGCTCAATGCAAAGAACAAGGTTAATTGTATTACGTCAATCAAGTGACGTAGGAGCATTAACGTCTAAATTTCCAAATATCTTTTGTTTATTATACAAAGCTATGTTGTAAATTGGTCCGTATATAGGCCTAATCAAAAGCATTCGCAGAAAAACACTGGCTAAATTAATAGTTTAGACAAGTTAGTGGCAACTTGTCAAGCCTTTGCAAAAACTGATGGCAAATTGTCCGCTTTGTCGAATTTTGGTGGCAAATTGACCACTGGTAAATTGTCCGTACCCCGAAGAAAACATTCTATGTCTTCGATTGTACATTTTATTTTCATTAACATATAATCTACATTTTATGTATCAACTGTAAATAAACAGAAAGCGTTTGAATCACTATTGTTTTATATTATCCTATACATACCTGTCGCTTCTCGTTTCTTTTTGTCCATGATGTCGAAGTCTTGCGCAAGGTTTGTATACACTTCTTTCCAGGCTTTCTGCTTTTCGACCTTGTCTTTATACGAGTCTATAGTCTTGTCCCATAGACAAGGTCTCATTTCCACAATTTCAATGAGATTTAAAACATCGTACTGAAACACTTTAGCCATTGTCACTCGAACGATGAAATGAATTGTCACTAAAGCAAGACTTCAGTACACTGCAGAAAACAATCCACTAAATCTATATATCTACACTCACGCAGAAAGTATGGCACTCCAGAATGGTTTCAGATAAATAATAAACGTCAGTTTAATCCACCCCCTGTCAACTTGACCTACTTCTGTCCTTGATCCCCTGCGGGCTTGCATAGTTGAATATAGATAGACGAATCGAGTACATTCCTGGAATCGAACGGAGGAAACGGAACTAAATTATAATTTTCTTCAGCATAGGAGGATTTTTCCAGGGGAGATTTTGTTCTAGATAGGCCTACATATGTAGTATGTTCGATATAACATTCATAGATAACGTTTTGCAATGCATCTTGGATCTTGTAAAACAAAAACATAGGCTATTTCGGCTGTAGCCTGTTGTGTTGATAATTATTAAATCAAATCATACTGCTATACAAGATACTCTTCTTTATGCATTCCTTTCCCTCTTTCAACCCCCCCCCCCCCTTTCCAAATTACGTACTATGATCTTGCAGGAGCCAAGAAAGACAATCCACACAAAAGGAAAGGAGAAACCTGATCGCTATCAATGATTCATAGAAGGAGTCTTGCAAACTATTATTTTCCTAAATTTTCCCCTTGGGGGAGACTAAACAGAAGATTGAAAAAACAAGGTTATTTGCTCTTTGTGTGTGTGCATGTGTGCGCATGAGGTATATGGCCTTTTTTTTCTTTCTTGTCAGTTTTGTTGCCATAATTTTATCATCTATTTAAATTTCTCAAAATTCAAACAGGCTGAGATCACGCTATTTAAAATAATAATAATAATAATAATAATAATAATAATAATAATAATAATAATAATAATAATAATAATAATGATAATGATAATAATAATTTCTGGAAAGACAGCATTGCGGCTGTCTATTCACTCAGTCCACAATCGTTCTATGAAACAAAGGCCAGACAAGACACAGAGTACATGAATATTTTTATTATGATCTATAGGGTAAAGCAGCATGCAACCAGAAGAATGGAAATTTTCATGTTGTGTTTGTGCTTTTTCAGTTCTTTCTGTAGTTGTGTTTTAGTTTGTATTTATTTTAATTTTATTTACAACCTTTGTTATGCTTGGAAATGCCTTCTTCGATTATGATGGAGATTTAAACCCTTGTTTTCTTATTATGAAGGTTATTCATGCGCTACATACTGGGTTGTATAATTAACAGAATAAACACTGGGCAACTATCCTAGATTCATAATTTCTTCGTATCTCCATTTTGTTCATTTCCGCCATGTTGATGTTTTAAATTATGACTTCATATATGCTAAGGCATATTCTCTATCAAAACGAATTCAACGACCCCTTTATTTAAATCATTTAAGTTTCAGCTGTAGAAGATGACAAATTAATATACATTCATACATCCGTGAAACTCACTTTCCGCGTTGCCGTAGTTGGATAATTCAAACAAGATCCGAATTTTCCTTGCTGAGAATTTATGTAAATAGCAAACCACTATATTTGTGGTACCTCACAGTCATTTTGATTATTTCATTCTTCATTATATATTCATATGATGTGAAAAAAAGAAAATAACAAAAAAAAAACTGAAGTAAACAAAACATCCAAATACAGGAAAAGAAACAAGAATACACAACGCCTTGCTACTCACTCACTGTAGCTAGATTGAAGAAACCTATCAGCAAGCCGGCTCCGTCTTTACCGGCTGCGTATGCATCCACGCATAAGAAAACATTGCCGCCGACAAAACCGGAGCCGGAGCCGACACCGACATGTCGGCGGCTAGTCCGGCTGCATTTGCCGGAGCCGGGAGTTCCACCGGCTTTTTTGCCGGGTCGGAAAGCGTGTGCCAGCTACCATTTGATTACATTGCCGCCGATTCCATCGCCGGCATTGTCGGAACCGGATCCGGCATTGCCGGGGACGTGTGCAAACGCTGTTAGGGCTCGTGCCGGACTCGTGCCGTAAGTTCTTAAATATACAACCCATATTTCTCTTCTCTTTTTGGGACTTACTTTGTAAATATGCTGTACAACGATATTTAGAGTCTATTAGATCATTCTTTAAGGAAAACATTTAAAGCACATCCAAATTTGTAACTTCAGACATCCACACATTTCCGGCGAGAGCTCATGTGGTTCGGATTCCATGTTAATCAGTAGGTCCACGTCTCATATAGCCTCGCAGCAGAAAGGGACGCTAAACTAAGATCAACTCAACTAAAAATCTATCATTGGGCAATTGAGAGAAAAGCTAACTGTGTAGTAGAAAGAAAAACTACCCACATAGCACAAGTACGTCCACGGGATGTCCGAGACTGAGCCCGCAACGGACGACGGGACAACTCGCGATTATCCGAATGTTCTCCCGGGACATCCACAGGATTTCCGCGGGAGATCCAGATGTCCACTAATATCCCGGGATACGGGATATTCAACGGGACCACGAAGGGATGTCTATTGGTTTTCCCTCGGACCTCCTGTCCCATCTGGGACGTCCCGTGGACATCCTACATGGGAATCCTTCAGGACGTCCCACGCAGGACGTCCATGGGATGTCTTCTCATTGTCCCGATAACCCCGGGAACCGAATGGGATGATTGGGATCAAAATGGGACATCCCAGGGACGTAGTGTGCTATGTGGGTTAAGTAACAGAAATAAACATGCTTTGCTTGTCGAGTAAAAATAATTTCTTACACTGAACTAAAGGAACAAAAGCATTCACAACAAGTTTCTTGTGTTTTTTCCCTTTAAGATGAGTCAATTTATATTTTAGTTTTAGTTTATTTTATTTCTTTCTTTTGCTGATAACGGAACCATTTCATTCACAAATTCTCCACACACAAAAAAGTATAGCATTCCCATTTTCACTTGTAAAAGAGGAATCAAACGTTGCCGAAACTGAATAGCAGCAATTGCACCTATTCCCCACTTCAACGTTTCAAGAAAAAGGAAAACTGCATGGTGAGCATGGAAAAAAAAAGGAAAACTGCTTTGAGGTCTGTTTAAGTAAGTTCTGTACACATCCATTTACATAAGAATTTACACGCATTGACATTCTGCTTTAAATATTTGGAGTACTCATGTTTTCATTTCATGAAAATTTATATAAATTAAATGAAATGAAATACGGTATTTAGTGTAACTTTCCCCTGTTATGCATGGAGCTAAGGGACACGGAATTTATATAAATGACTATTTTCTTTAGATAATTCATATAGTTGTAAGTGTAAACGATAACTTTTACCGATATTTCGTTGTTTTCTGTGAATCATGTAAGCTTTTAAACTGCAAAATTAAACCTCTAATTGTTCCAAATAAAAATAAATTTTTGCGTTAATTAAATTTCTGTAATTCGGGCTTTCTTCGGGTTCATTTGATTATCACACCGGCTCGGACCTGAAGACATTATTAAAACATATTTCGGACTCGGGTCAGGCCTAACATTATAAATTCAAGGGCCGGGTCGGGCCGGGCCGGGCGTGGATTAAAAATTCCGACCCATGTAGACCTCTAGACCAAGACAAGAATGGACACCACATATTGTATGTGGGTGTTGGAAACCCACTATCGAGGCCTCGTGCAGAGGAGAGAACAGAAACATGAAATTTGGTGTATCTCGAATCAGGTGTTAATTAAATAATTTCCTCAACTGCTTCTTCTGTGTTGTTTATGTGTCACAAGAGAGGGAAGGTGCCCAATATATGTGAATATTCATATCTACCATTCTCTCTGAAGCCTATTACACACTGACGATCTTCGTGTTCCTCCTTCTCCACGACGGAGCAATATACATACCAGTGCTGAATCGGGAGCCAGTAAGAGGATTGCTAAGAAGATACAGAGGACACACTTCACTTTCCAATGTGATATGAGTTGAATGACCTGACCACGGATCCAGAACTAATAAAATCTAATCCAGAAATTTTAACATTGAGACTAAAAGAGTGGAACTTGTTGCACAAAAAGTGTTTTCAAGTCGCACATGGTGCATTCAAGACTGTTTGAAAGGAGATATCAGGAACAGTATTTATAATGAGGGGATGATTGGCGACTACATTTGGGGATTGATCCAAGATTCTGATGTAACATAATATAAGGTGAAGGGTAGGAGATCAATATTTTTTTTTAACCCTATGTGTGTGTTTTCATGATCTGTAAGTATTATAATGAGCTTTTACCCCCTTCCCACATTTATAGTTACATTTTGATAGGTCTTCCACATTACTATTCAAGATCCTGTTCAGATGCAGAATTGTAAATCCACTTATATTATGGAAAATAAAGTGATTTTCTTTAAATTACGAAACTCGACATCATATCACTCAAAACGATTTGCCACGTGGGAAATAGTCTTTTGCAGCGTAATCCATCAGAAACACCAAGAAAAAAAAGTATCTCAAACAAAAATGTTACACAGTGTAAGTAATTGTTTTCAAAGTAATCTTTGTTAAGTGGTCCTCCCTGTAAGGTATTTATTTATTTTTATTTGGAGTTTTTTCGAATATACACAATATTATATACACTAAACATTTCTTTACATTCTGTTTATTTATCTTTTCTAATAAGAAAATATAAACATTTGTAGTTACTCAGGTTAACCATTTCCATTTACTGATGGATTAACATACCGTTTCACTGCAGAACAGATCATAGCTTTTCTTATAATGTAGTATAAGGTCTGCTAGATAATTGGAAGCACTACTTTTTTCCACGAAACTTTTTTCCAAAAAAGTTACAGTTTTTCAAATCAAACCTATCCTCAGAAACAAGCTTTGCTGCACACACAATTCATTGTTACAATAAAATCTTCTTTAACGGATACCTCCATAATAAAGGGTACCCCATAAAGAAGGCAACTTTTGAAATGCCCGCCATTTCTGTTCTAGTAGGTTGGCAGCACTGAACGTTACACGATTTTCAACTGTTGTCTTTGTGGTTATTAGTCACGGAGCACCGAATAGCGTATGATCGTCTTCTTTTTCTATACGGGTGGAAATGAAACGCTTCCCGACGGAACAGCGTGTTGTCATAGTGAAAACTTATTACAAATGTAGTGAATATTGTGCAGAGACTGTTCACAAACTCTGATGGTTACTAGAACAGAAATGGCCAACATTTCAAAAGTTAGGCTCTTTATGGGACGCCCTTTACGTGCAATTTTTTTATCCGGGAAAATATATTATTACGGGACATAGTCCTCCCCCTGACGTTCACATTCAGATACGGACAGGGACAATCTCCTATTTCCCTTAGCGTTTCAATAATCTCTTCAGAGCGGACAGGAATTGAGGCCTATTCCGGAAGAAGGGCACATAGGCCTATGTGCCCTTTTTTCGGAAATCATTGAAAACGAACCGCCATGTTATACTGTATATTGTGTGAAAATTTCATCTCGATATCTTTATATTTGGCAGACTGGCGATGTTGTTTTTGTAAACCTTTGCACTACTGTTTTGGCGCACAGCTGACTTCAGACCCTAGCAGCGGTAGCTTCTTTCTTATTTGACTGTTTAAAAAAGAAGCTCAGCAAGTTTCAGAACTAAGAACAGTAGTATTGTTGTCAGATGCCACAGGTGGACAAAACAGAAACACTACAATAGCAATATGTTGTTCTTGGTTTGCTAAAGTTCATAAAGTGGAAATAATTTGTTTATATCCTGTGCGTGGACACTCGTTTAGCCAGTGCAACAGCAACTTCGGGTTTGTTCGAAAAAAAAAAAAAAAAAACCTTGGAGCGAATCGGATCTGCTAAGCCATGGTTAGAAGCCATCGTTACCTGTCGACAGAATCCATCTCCTTTTGAACTGACAATGGATACAGATTTGATTAAGGATTGGGACTCAGCTCTTGATCCTTTCTTTCGTTCCTACCCATCATCAAAAACTTCAAACTACACCATTATGTAATATGTAATTATAAAGTACACTGTATCAGGCGTTCTGCTGTGTTCTATTACGTACATGCCAATATGCCAACATCTTCTTATCTTTCAAAAACTAATATCGAAGAATTGAGTAATATTGACCTTAATCCTGTCCCTTTTGTTGGAGTGAGTAAACAGAAATAGAAAGATGTTAGGTCTTTAATGAAGTGTGTGTTATAAATCAACTGTGACGTGTGTCATCATACAAAATAGTTGTAACTGGAACTTGAAATTCTCTTTTCTCTGTCTGCAATATATACAAGGGACGTCAAAATGATAGACCTAATTTCTGAAATTTATTCTGTGAAATCTAATCAACATATGTAATGTGAGACATCGCCGTGTGGACTTTGTGGTGGACAAACATCATGCTCGTGGGTTTTCTCGGGGTTCTCCCGTTTCCTTCCACTTTCTTCATTTCACTCATCTCTCGTCATCACCGTCTCCTTTAGCCTAACAGCATAACCGTGGGACGTTAAACTTAAAAGATTTCATTTCATTTCATTTCATTTTTTTATGTGAGACTTGTGCCTCGAAAGGTTACATTTCAAATTTTAGTTTCCACGCAGTGTTCTCACTTTCTACTGCTAAGAGTCAGCAGCGACCAGTTGAGGAAAATGGCGTTGACGGCTGAGAAAACACAGATCTTTGTATGTGCTTGATTATCATATAAAATCTATGATTAATGAGCAACGGTATTTCCGTGCCAAATATCGCATAGACCCACATATGGAAAAAAGTATTTGTACCACTATTTCCAATATATTGTATAACCTGCGTGCCTGTATCACAGCAGCTATTGGTAACCCCAACATACTACAAAAGGCAGGAGATAGACTATTGGTTTGATGTGTAGTGTGTGACGCGAGATGCTCACATAGAACACCTGTGATTTTGTTTGCAGAAAACTTTGACAGTTACCTTTCTTAGCACATGTCTCAAGATAACATATGTTTATTAGACTTCACAAAATACATTTCTAAAATCGGGACCATCATTTTGACTTCCCATGTATAGCTTGCTGGTCCAAAGCTACAAAAGAAAGAAAAAAAATCGAGAATAGCCAGTTATGTGCCTAAGTATTCTCTATGGAACGTCTTCCTTTCTCTGGCAAATTCAGTCCTCTTTTCCTTTGGGGCTTACATCTTTCTCTGTATTTTCAAAGATAAAAGAACAAAGATAGTGTGTTTTTCGTTAAAATTTCACGATTGATATTTTTTTCGGCTTTTTCGAAAATATCCCAAGTAATTCGAAGACTGAGTACAATATTCTAATATTAGCCTGTATTTATATGTATAACCAATGCATTTGCTGTATATTGCATACAATTATCTCATGAACTGAGAAATCTAAATTTGTGTAACCTTTCTGTAAAGGACACCTTCCATTTACGGATAAATAATCATGTCCCATCAGTATCTGTTACGCAGAGATTTCACTACAGTTCTATCGTATTTTTCTTACCATGGACTTATTATATCAGTAGTACACATTGTGACCGTCACCATACTATCTAGGTAACTAACAAGACATGACAAATGTCTTAAAACACCTTTCACTTCTTGTCAAGTATTCCATATTTATTAGTCTAATGGTTATTGTGCATTAAAATGTTAATTTGATAATTGTAAGATTTATTTCATATTATCTTTAGTTTTGCATCAGGATTCTGCAGGTATATGTGCTTATGAGTATCAAATAAATCCTGTAATTCCTGTGTAAATTTTTGATGTAGTTCATCAATTTGTTGCGCGGAAGGTTCTTCTATCTTCTCAACAGGAATGGGCTTCCCAACTGAAACAATAATGAAGCATACATATTAGCAGTTTATTTTGCACTAACAAAATACGAAAATAAAAATACTACTTTCCATAATAACTGTTCATGTTTTGAATTACCATTAACAATATCCTATACTCTAGCAGCGCAGACAGTAGTCTCAACAGTGGGAAACGCTGAGCTAGCCAATGCACAACATTGGGTTTACTTTATAATTGGCCACTTTGACGAGAATTTGTAGGCTAGTTAATTCAAACATTGGACAAACGTTGTAATTGGCTACTTTGACGAAAATTTGCCAATCAACTCAATTGCCAACGTAGCCCTTACAAAAGAAGTAGAATTTTGATTGGTCATGCTACGTCGAAATTGTTGGATAAGATGGCAGATAGTTGGTTGGCCAACATACATATTAAAACTTTGTTGGACGAATGCATTTTTTGATTTTATTTTTCTAATAACCGATCCCCAACACTAGCCTACGTAGAACCTAGGAAGCATGCAGCTAATGCACTTGAATCGAGACTGTGCTGTTAGGGTACCTGATGTTGACTAATACTATGTTCTAAGAGTAGAATACACAACGCACTGTTTTTTAATATTTTTTATGTTTGATGGATGATGTTATTTTTGACGATATTATCTTCTTGGTGATCCATCAAAATGGAGAAAATTGTGAAATCATCGAAGTTATAATAATAATTGCGAAATTCAAAATGGAGGTCTACTTTAATTATTTTCACCAAATCGAGACATTTACATCCGAAACTGAGTTAACATAAGATATTGTCCCGAATTATTTCCTTAATCTCATTGGAAAGAAATTCAACTATCAAGACGTTACCCGTGAAAACAAAATGTATTCTCCAGGTAAAATTTGTTTCTCTGGCAAATGTAATTCGTGATTTCAGAGTTAGATATCTTATCTTTGATAAAGGAGATAAGAATTTGATTCCCAGAAGAAGAACACCAGGTTTGGATTTTCCATTGAACTATAAATTTAATCAAGAAAATTCTGTCGCTTTTTGTAGAGATCTATGATGTTCCATTGGCCCTCACACTGTGAGTTAAATACGAATGGAGATAAGGCGGAGGTCAGTTGTTGGTGTGGGTATCCAACATACTACCTGCTTGTGGCAGTTCCGTTATACTGTGAGTACGAGTTCACACTGGGGTCAAACGCCGCTGCAGCTAGGAGGAAGATATGTCAGGCCTTTGGTGAGGGTATTGTGACTACGTGGACGGTGCGGCGATGGTGTAACAACTTTAAGGACGATGACGGACACTCGAAGAAGTATCACGTGGCATTAGACCAGCACATGTACAAAATGATTTTCAGGCAACGATTGAGGCGAACAGTGGCCAGACAGGTAAGGAACAGGGGCTCCAATTCAGTGTGAGTGGAGGAACCAGTCGGCAGTGCCTTCATCAACTTAGGAAGCACTACAAGTTGGGTCCCACATGATTTGACTCCGGGCCACAAGGCAACGCGAGCAGATACCTGTGTTTCTTTGCTGTCTCGTGTGAGTAAGGAGTCATTTCTGAACAGGGTGTTCACATGTGATGAGAAGTGGGTCCTGTACGAAGTTCCACGGCGCCGTCATCATTAGTTAGCACCCGTAAACAGGTTCCAAACCAACCGAAACAGCACTGCACCAGAAGAAGGTCCACCTGTATGTTTCGTGAACTGCTCGCGGCATCGTGCATCGGGAACTGCTACCAGTTAGTTAGAGCATCAATGTAACTGTGTGCAGTCAGCAGTTGAGCCATGTTTAAGAAAAACTGAAAAGTTTGGAACCAGCACTTCTGAATCGCTAAGGGGTCCTGTTACATTACAACATTAAGCCCCACGTGTCTAAGATGATCCGGGACACCATTCTACGCCTTGGATGGGAAACACTATTGCATCCGCCATACTCCCCGGACACTGCACCTTCCGATTATCACCTGTTCCATTCTTTGAACAATCACTTTAGAGGACACCAGTTCAAATCCCTAGTACAGATGCAAAATGCACTTGATACTTTCTTCGCTTCACAGTCCACCAAGTTCGATCGCGTTGGAATTCATAGTCTTCCAGGGCGTTGGCAGAAAGTTGTCGATGCTGATGGGGACTATTTTTGATTTTCCAGGTACGTCTTATATGACATATCGATGTTCGCACTTGCTGGATGAAAAAAGCGTTAGAACTTCCTTGTATACTTTTGTAATATACTACTTTTCAGGTACTCCCTAAATGATTACACCAGGTTCGGATCTTTCATTGAGACATATGTCTACGCCTCATGGAATCACTAAAACCCGGAATTAATAGCAAAATGCAATTAATTCCGGAGTTAATAGTAAATTATATACATTGCAACTTTCGTACTTTCAGGAAGAGTCCTGTTTCACAATTTAGAAGCAATTTGTTGCCATTTCCATTTTTCTCTTTCATTACTCTTTAACCATGCATGATTGATAGTATATCAAAGATTTTGTTCACTCTTATCTGGCCAAGCTAATGCAATGTTTGATAATAACTAGTCTTATTGCTGTTGCAATATCATCCAAGTGGAGGGGGAAGGATTTGCTTATGCGTTTTTAGGTCTTGGAATTTAGAATGACAAGGATGAACAAAGATGCGTATTTCAAAGAAATAGCCAGGTATGGGCAGCTATTGTAAGCCCGGAATTAATGGCAAAATTCCATAAGTGTCATTATTGCAATTTTCATGATATTTTCAGGAAGAGTGAATTTCACAAACACTTTTGATTGCATCAGAAGTTCTGGAAAAATTAAATGGCACAGCAATTGTGCAGGTTACACAAAATCGCTGAGTGTTCTGTGGCCAGAATGTGTAAAATATGATAAGATCCTTCTTTTTGTCACAGACGAAACTGCATACATGAAAACTGCAGCAAAAGACCTTATGGTTCTATTCCCACGTATGCTGCATGTCACCTGTCTGGCACATGCGCTACATAGAATTGCAGAGGAAGTTTGTTCTCATTTTCCTGACGCTGACCTTCTTGTGTCAAATGTGAAAAAGGTATTTCTGAAAGCCCCCTTGCGAACAAGTGCGTTTTGCGAATTAGCCCCTGAACTTCCGTTTTCACCACAGCCTATCTTAACGAGATTGGATACATGAATTACAGCTGTTCTCTATTATCCTAACAACTTTGAACCCATCAAAAGAATCATTGATGCTTTTGATGAGGATGATGCGTCTTCAATTAAGGTTGTTCAAAGTTTGCTTAAGAAGAATTCCTTGAAACAGGACTTTTCTTCATTGCAACACATTTTGCAAACTTATCAGATGGTGTTGCCAAACTTAAAAAGAAAAGAACAGACTCTCGCTAGTTCTCTGAAAATCTTCAATGATACTCTCAACGATCTGAGTGTTGTACCTGGTGACAAGGGCAAGTACATTCGGCGTAAGTGTGATTGTGTTGTAAGTGCTAATCCAGATTTGGGGAAATTGAAAGATATAACTAGTGTTATGGTAGGTGGTGCTGATACAACTGTCGACAGTGACATGGATCCTCCCCAAATTACATGTTTCAAGTATGCTCCAGTGACATCTGTAGATGTGGTAAGATCATTTTCACATCTAAAGCGAATTCTTTCTGATAGGAGACAAAGTCTTTCCTTTGAAAATCTTAAAAAGATGTTAATAATTTCAGAGAACAAAACTATGAAAAACCTTTCGTAAGTAAAAATAAACTACTAGTGTATTGTAAAATGACTTTACTTTAGTATTTCTTGTGCTTTGAATGTTTGTGCTAATTTAACCGCGTGTGAATAAAATGTGATAGTGTTTTTAAGTCATTGTTTCATTGTTACTACTGGAGAATGGCGAATGAACTGTTAGATATCGTCCCTTCACGGGTTGCGCAAGTGTCCAGAATTTTAAGTGGTAAGTACAAAGGGCAAAATGAAACGTTTTATTCGATTAGTAAAGGAATTATAGCCTATTATAACTTTTACATATTTTAGCATCTACTTTTCCCCCCGAAGTTCGTGATTGCTTGTTTATTTTATTTTGCCATTTTACCTACCATTTTTGGGTGTTTATTTTGCAATTTTGCCAGCCATTTTTGGGCTTTTATTTCGACATTAATTCCGGGCTTTAATTTTAAGTCACTTGCATCCGTGACACAGCTGTTGTTAGTGTATATTCCAGTGTTTCAAGAAGCCGAAAGTAGACCTTTCTAGGAAAGAGAAGATTAGTAAATTTGTGACTGTGTTTGGGTCTAGTGTTTTCAACAGATGGTTCTGTACTGATTTACAAATTATGTGAAACTGTGATTTCTACTGAGAAGCGTCATTTTGTCACGCACCATATAAGCACTGCAAAACAAAAATCTGCAAGGACATGGAAATCAACTGGCGGTAGAGTTTAGAATCTTCTTAGAATATTCAAGAATTTCGCTTCGAGTACTAGGAGTTTTTCAAATGATATGTGTGAAGCTCCAATTAACATGGACATTCTTTTACGGAAGTTAAAAAATGTTTTCTTTATTTGTTTCATTTTTGTGTGTCATGTATGGATGGTGCTTAGTTATGATTCCCTTGAACTTAAACCCTTTCACCAAAATTTTAAACGGATAACACATAACTATCGCTTACGCACCCACAACTGTTACTGGCTTACGAAAGGGTAACAGTCTTGTCATCATAGCTGGCATGCATCCAATAGTTCTCTTCAACCATTTTGGAAATTTTCTCTCTATTGGCTTCTTTGGTCGGTATTGATCATAGAGATCTGGTTCACCGAAAGCGTACACTGGCACAAGATCTGCTCTGAAATATAAAAAGCGTATTAATATTATCAGTAATTCGTATTACTATAGGTGATATATAATTGGTACCATATTCGCACTTTATATCCTTATATTCCTTAGAGATTTAATATAGAAAAGCGTTTGGGATTCAATCGATTATAAGTCACTATTCCTCTCTTTGGATGCAAAACCGCTTTTAAAATATTCCCTGATATCAACGTGTTATGATTTTCTTAAAGTTTGAAACTTGCTTTGCTTCTATATCTTAAATTAGTACTTTTTAAAAGACATCTTTATTACGAAGCATTTATTCTAATTGTTTGAAATAATATCTTTTTATACAGATTTGAATACCAACGTATCAATATCAATTCACTCTTGTTCAAAATATTATTTTATAGGATATTTTGATCCGTTAACACTTAACGTTAATTTCATTATTTCCATGATATATCTTACCAGAGGCGTCCGCAGAAAATTTCGCAGGGGGTTCAAGAAGATTACCTTGCTTTTATATAATCTTTACCTTGTTCGAACTGAGATTAATCAAACTCCAAGCCCTATAAATATTATCTGTTGCATACATTTTAGGATATTATTATTATTATTATTATTATTATTATTATTATTATTATTATTATTATTATTATTATTATTATTATTATTATTATTATTATTATTATTAGAAAGATAAAAACGGATGTATTTGTACTTTGGTAGATTGAAAAAGATATTTAACCACTATATGTGTTCCCTTAATTCTTCAGAAACAAGTCACACCTTCCTTTCAGTAGCGTTTTTCCATTTTTAGTACTATTATTACTGTAAAGTTCAACGAAAGCCAACAAATACGAAATTGAATTTGATGACAAAATGGATTACATAAAATTAATATACTATATATACGTGGGTAAGTCAACTGAAAACCATAAAAGTAGAAATAAAAATCCGCATATGGCGCCAGTGAGCTGTAAGTTGGCATGCCTGTTTACGATAGTATGCCGGATGTCTCCTAGGTGGCAGCAGCCGGCAGATGCAAAAACACCGGTGGAACAACAGTTCCAAAATGGCAGCCCCACTAGGCACATGCACCGTTGAAGCCATCGTTTTGAAAAACCTCAGTGTGACAATAGACGAAATTGCAGCATGTGTACACATGAGTCATGGATCGGCACATCATATTGTGAATGATGTTCTCCAGTTTCATAAGGTGTCTGCAAGATGAGTGCCCCGACAACTGACGCCTGAACTGAAACAGCGACGTGTTGATGCGTGCGAAGACCTTTTGTGGCGTGCTGAACGTGACGGTAATGCCTTCCTGTCACGAATCGTCACTGGTGACGAAACATGGGTGCATTACCATTAGCCTGAAACAAAGCGAGCGAGCAAGGAGTGGCGGCAGGAAGTTCCACTCCGATGAAGAGGTACGCAACGCGGTGCACGAGTGGTTGCGCCGTCGCCCAAAAGACTTTTTTTTCTGCACGTATTCAGGCTCTTCCGAAGCGCTGGCGGACTTGCATTGAACGAGGAGGGGACTATGTTGAAAAGTGATTTACTTCTGTAGCCTGTGTGACCAATAAATAATATTTAAAAAAATAATTATGGTTTTCATTTGACTCCCCCTTGTAAATTGTACACTAAGATTGTAGAGAATGCTTCAAAAATTCTGTAGCACAAGCTTTCTCGGAGTCCTCTTTTAAAATATAGTTATCCTTTCCCCCTCTTGTTATTTAACAAGTCAATATGATATGACCTTCGAGACAAATGAAAATACATTTTATTGATATAAGAACAATATGAGATGTGAAATAACCCATAATCATGTGTACTTCTGTCATAATTTGTTAAATTTAATCATGATTATTTAATCAGCTTATTTCATTCTACAAGTAAATTTTATTAGAATTATTGAAATTCACTAGTTTAATTGAGACAAAACTCTTATTCATGTTGTACATTCTCAGACAGCTCAAATAAACATGTATTTCCTTATTGTTATTACAAAAAGATACCAATAAATGCCGGACTAGTTTCCCTTGCTTCCTGAAATGGATTCTTTTCTGTCTAGCTCACCAGGGCACTGAGCTTTCATCAACACTGAATGGAAATATTAGTATACTGTATATTTAATGTATATTACTTACCAATAGCAGAAGAGATCGCATTCAGCATTATCATGATAAAAGATCACTATTAGTCTGTCAATGTCCTCATGTTTCTGACAACTAATATCACATTTCAGCATGTCACCCACACAACTAGATTTTTTACTAAATTTAATTTGAAGTTGCAATTTGTATCATTTATTATTCATTACACGAATCACAGTAAATGCAGCATTAACGCAGAAAGTGTTCACATCTTGCAGGTTTGTTTGGTATTGGATCCCTTCAAACCCAGTGGTTAATTTAAGAAATCACTAAATCTTCTTCATATAAAATACTCTAACAAATATTACTCCCCTCTTTAAGAAAACAAGATTCACATAGCACACGAATAACCCATCATTACTTACTTTATATGCGTTAATTTTTGACCAAATATTGTATACGTCTTGGTTCTTTCCCAAACGCATTCAACACATCAGATATAAATTCTATTTTATTATTTTGTAGAATTCCTCGATGAAGACTCGTCATGCATAATCCCGTCAATCTTTCTTCAGACATGGTGGATCTTAACCAAGTTTTAACAAGCCTTTATGTACTGAAACTTCTTTCAACGGTACAAGTTGTAACAGGGCGTGTGATAGAAATTTGTATTGCCTCTTTTATTATTGCTAAGTAAAATGTAGATTGGTCCATCAAGTTAAAATAAGTGTTTTTTTTTTTTTTTTTTTTTTTTCAAATTGGCAGTGTCCAGATTTCTGTATCTCCATAAACCAAACCAGAATTGTGCCTGAGAAATGAAGTTTTTTATCTTGTACGTTCGGCTTACTTCTTCCATCTTTTGCAAGAATTGAGGCTTAGAAAGATTTCTCATCTCGCATGGATGTAATACGAACAGAGAGAAACCAGGACTATTATCCTCAGAAAATATATTATTTAGTGACTGTAAAAGAGAACCGATGTATGGGATAAAAATTGCTCTGCGATAATATTCTTCTGTACAAGTAGAAGGGAGATTAGTACGATTAAGTTGTCGAGACGAAGTTCTTGGAACTGTTAAGTGAAAATCAAATTCATTTGCTATAGTCTTGCACTTTTCAAAAATAGCTTGAAAAGTGGCTTCTGCATTTTCTCTGTGATTTTTAAAGGTGTCAATCAGTTCATTGATATAAGACTTTGCTGCCATTATGTTCAATTTGACTCATTGAAACATTTGCGCCACTGACTCAAGAGAGGAAGAATAATGAGTGATAATTACCAAAGAAACTATGACATTACCTGTAGGTCCTGTACAGAAAAGGCGATAAGCATTGCTTGTTATATGTAAAACAGCGGAGTTTAGAGATAATTCTTCTAATGCACGCATTATTTGTATGAAGTGTTCAGAAAATATTCTTCTACTAATGTATTTAGAAGTCCATCGAATATCTAAAAGGAGTGGGATGCTAGGAAGGAGTGGGATGCTAGGAATAAGTTTTCTTTTCAACGGGATTTCACAAAAAAAGTAATGATTTCTTTAACAGTATCGACGGTATTGCGTATGTCGGAAACGGAACACAATTTTTAACAAGCACAGTGTGAACACAATTTGTTTATGTGAAGCGCAGTGGTAAAATAATGCTTTTGGACACTTTTTCCTAATAATGCTTTGCACCCCATTACTACAACCCGCCATTGTAGAACAGCCATCGAAGCCCTGTCCAACTAGTTCACAATGAGATAAACCGATATCTTCTAAAACCTTCAGAATTGTTTAAGCAATATGTTCGGCATTGAACTCATCTAATGGAATGAATCCGATAGTCTTCCCGTATCTTATTTTCACAGAGGTCATAAAAACGAATTCCTATCGATAATTGCTCTACACCCGCAATATCGGCTGTCTTGTCTGCAAGCACGCTGTAGTACTTGGAAGACATAATCTTAGGTTTTATATAATTTTTAAATAAAACATTACCGGCAAGCTCATTCTGAACACGTACTGACACATACTTAGGGTTTTCAGCGGCAGTCTCGAAGTGTTGTTTCAGTAAACCAGAATCCACCCTAAATTGGAGAAAATCATAGAAATTACCGGAATTGAAATCCTTCTCTCTCAAAGGTAAGTCATGCTTTGCACAAAATACAATTGACTCAATAATGGACGATAGCTTTTTCCTGAGCTGCTTCGTTTACTTTCAGTTCAACAGATAAAGTTTTGTTAGTCAGAACATTTGAAAAAGCTTGAACACTTTCTGTGGACATGATTTGCCATTCAGATTTTTGGTGTGAATGAGCACAGTCAAAAAACTCATTGTATTTTTGGAATGGAGTTGCAATAAAAGACCCCTGAAATCCCCTTTTTGTAGGTGGCTGAAATAAAACAATTTCTACATAGCCCTTCCTGTAGCTTTCTAGACTATGAAAGCCAAGGAAACTGATCAAACCATTTGAGAAGAAAAGGAGGTTTTCCAGTCGCAACATCACGTTTAAAATTATACGTTTGACTAGGCCGCCATTGATATACTAAAAGAACGTGTCCGGCAAACAGTCTAGGAATTTAAAATCAACGTAATTCCCGATATCTTTGGGCTCATAATTGATCCTGTCACTCACAACACTTTCAGAAAATGTGGAATCAAATTTGGGATATTTGGAGGCGGGTACACTCACTTCATTGTTATTTGGTAACTCCACTTCTCCACTAACATTCAACTCAATTTTTGCACCAACACTGACGGCAGATGTATCTTTGGAGAAGGCAGGTTGTTTTAAAAATGTACGAATCAATCTTTGTTTTTTTTTTCTCATGCCTATCCATTGTCAGAGCAGAAAGAACTGCTGCTATTAGTTAATCACACGCACAAATTCGTTAAAATAAATCGAAAACAAATAGGGTACAGCGGGGTAATTTGAATAATTTCAGACATTTTATCATTTATCTCAGAAACTGTAACTGGTATTCAAATACAAAATTGTGAACAAAAACTTTGAAGCTTATTATTACTTAACAATTTTTCTCAAGGTAGTATCTGAGATACATCATTGTGAAATTTGGGTATTCAATTTCCCCGCCGAAATTTCGAAAAACGTAAATGTGAGGGGCAATTTGAATAACGAGTGGGGTAATATGAATAACCAACAAAATAAAGCAAGTCTTATAGAAATAATGCATAAACTATTTAATAGTTAGATTTCAAATTCTACGGTATTTGAAATATGCTAATTTTGAATGAAAAGAAGTACATAAATTGTAAATATACGTCACCTGTAGCTATCTTTTTGAATATGGGCCTATACTTAAAAAAATGTTAGGTACACTGTCTAAGGCAAAGAGCCGTAATAGGTTAATTCATCTTCCATCGTTCGTATTTAACGACAACGACAACAGATAAACTGTTTTCGACCTTCTGCACTGACACAAACTTCGTGGAACCATGTCTTACAACGAATCCAGTCTCCCTTTCTAGCAGAACGTTCTGAATAGTAATTAAGAAGGCAAAAACATCAATTCCATGTTTGACTTTCATTGCCTACAGCCATCTTTGGACTTAGGCCTACATCTTCATCACTGGATGGGGTAGAGGATATCAGCTTCTTTCGAGCTTTCATTTGTATTTTTCTTAGCAGATTCTGTATTAGCACTCTTCTTTCTTGTAGTGCCCTTGGATTTTGTTGCACCTGGTGCTTGCGTCTTTCTTCGGAGTTGTTTTATTCTCATTGCCCAAATAATTTCAGAAGTTGAGTGGTATGATTTTCCTGTGACACAACGTCTCTTCTGCACGCAAACTTTTTCTGGACTGGGAAGCACTTGTTGTATGGGTTCCTCTATAGGTTTCGTTGGGACAAAGTTTTAACAGCCATGGCCGGAAGAAGAAGGCTCGTTGTTAAGATCTTCTTCCCGAGAAGACTGCTCCTCAAAATGTGTAGCAAGGCCATACGTTTCCAAAGGGGCGAATCGAAATTTTTCAATAGCTTGTGGACTAAAGGGGTATATACTGGTACATGAAAACCCATTAACTGCCAGTCCAACAGAAGCTGTCCGCTTCCAGGCTTCAGTGAACAAAATGCAGAACTGAGGGTTACTAATCACTGAGCTCGGGGTTTGGTGAATCCAGATAGTTGCTTCTTGGCGATAATTTGCTTTAAGGGTCTTAAAAACAGAGCGATCGCGTTGTTGTAATACGTGTGTTGTGTGTGGAGGTAGGTAAAGCATTTCGATGTCATGACTTTGGCAGAACTCTAAGGACAAAAGTTGTGAATGAGATTTTGGGTTTTAAGGTCCGGATTTTGGCGTACGCCTTTGAATATTACTACAGGAGGTATAAAAGACCCTCTGACATTGCAGCATGCTATCACCGTTACATTTTCCCGCGGTCAACAGATGCTACACTTATCATCTCTTTTCTACCCTCTTCTGCAAGAATTTTAGAGATCTGTTATTTAGAGGAAGTCTACTTTCGTGCATATTATAAATACGGTTAGGATGGTTTGTGGAGATCATACTCGTTCATTAATTTTCCCAGTAATTCAAAGCAAGAATTCGCAGTTTCCTTGTTAACACCAGAAGCTCTCGCTTTTCACAAACAAATATAAAGTAGTAGGCCAAGAGTTCTAATTTCACTGGTATTCAAATTGCCCCGTTTTGAATTATCCAAATTGCCCCGCAGTCGACGAATATTCCATTCAGAACGTGGTATGAAAACTGCTCATTAGTTGACGCCAGCGTACAGTACATTAATGCCCCACATGCTACTGATACGATTATAATCCAGAGCGGTTTCATTTTATCCAGTTAATAATAAGGAAAGCTTAAGGAAACCACGTTGAAAATTATAACGACCTAAAAATACACATATTCGTACTTATCTTGCTGCAAGCAAAAAATCGTGCAAGCCTTCAGAATTGCAGGAATAGTTTGTATTTCTGAGAGCGACTTCTGCAAACCACCATCTACAAATCCACCGCATGTTCACTAACATGGCGAGCCGCGTTTCCACTCCAGCTGGCAAAATGCTTAACATTATTCAAATTCCCCGCCTATTCGAATTACCCCACTGTACCCTATCTCAAACGATTTGCACAAAGTTCTCAACAAACACAACTGAACTAATTTGTACCACAAACAGAAATGTATAGTGGCTGACTGACAACAAAGATGGTGTATTTCGTTAGCATCCCTTCCTTAAGGCACGTCGTCACGCTAGAAGAACTTGTAGCTGTCATAAAAAATCTTGAAACCCGATCTTTCTTTTTACTGTTTAGATGTTACAACTTCCTGAAAACAAAAAAGGTATATCCACCCATGTAGCACTGCACTCTAGTGGACAAACAGTGAACATCCTCATTAGAAACATGTATTCTGGCGCACTTCCCCTCCCTGTCCAAAAGAATCCATTGTTTCTGAAGCGGCGAAACTGTTTTTTCCTTTATGTCAGCGGGAGGACGATAGCAGTAACAAGCAAGACGTCCCAGAAAGTTGCACATGGTTCAACTCCTTGCAAGATGGAAAAAAATGTTGTGTGTCAATTTCAAGGCTATGTTTACATGGTGAAATATGTTAGAGTTTCAAGATTTTGTTTTTATGACAGCTACAAGTTCTTGTAGCGTGACAAGGCCCTTTTATAGACAGAAAATAACATTCCATACAAAGAAGGGCAAGACATTTACCCAACCGTGAAATGTGGATTAGCAAGTAGACGTTATTCGTGACAAGCAGGTCTATGACCCTTTTGAAGGTGGAGAAAGCAATAAATATCTTCTATTTCCTTGCTTCAACAAAGAAAAAAATAGCGGACTAACGACCTTCCTCCTTGCTCTCCAAAGGGATGGAAAGAGACAAAAAATATCTTCGATTTATAAAGGAGACGGCCAGCTGAAGGCATTGACCCTTGCCTCTGAAGAAGCACCAGGGGATCGAGCACAAATATGATCTTGAGTGCCGACTAACAAAACAAATGCACGATGCTGTTAAAATAAACATTTTTTATATCTGTGCATCGGGCCGATATAGAAAGAAACATCCAAGCTGCCACACAAGTGAAAAGGCGTAGATAAGCTCTAGGTATCTCAAAAATACGAAGCTCTAGTTTTATAAACATTCTTTTTTCGTAAGAAAATTACTCACTTTTAATTTGAAACAATTACTTCTTATTTTAGAGATAGTAGACTGAATTAGAGATAACACTCTGACAGGTCTATAGGTTTCTGGGAGAGTCGGATTTTTACCTGGTTTAGGGAGAAGAATGACTTTCGCTTCTTTCCAAGCTCGGAGAAAGTAGCAAACCTGAAGGATGTCTGTAAATAAAGCAGCAAGATAGAGGAGTAGCTTCCGTGTCCCATATTTCAGTAGTGTCGTGCGGATCTGATCAACTCCAGGTACTTTGTTGTTGGGCAAGTGACGAATGTGGCGCTCAACTTCCCCAGGTGTTACGACCTCAGGCAGGGGAAATGATTGAAAATGGACCTTGTGCGTAGTGGCCCGAACGTCCTGCCGAATGTGAGGAACGATAGGGATCGGGTCAGGTGTAAATTGGTCTGCTTGCCCTTGGTCGTCATGTATGCAGACCTTGGGGGATTTGAGAGTGACGAGAAGTTTCCCGACGATGGAAAAGTCGGGAATACTGCCAAATTTTAGTGTCGTTTAGTGTGACCCCACGAAAGAATGTTTCCACTACTGCTGGGTTTGTCGTTGAGTGATGGTCTTAATTTTGAGGCTTAAGGTGCTCGTTAGCGTTTTGTAGAGTGGATGCCTAGTGCGCTGCCAAGTAGTTCGAGCCCAGTGTTTAAGATGGATATAAATACGAAGTAATAGAGGGTAACAGTAAGGATATGACTGCGAGTCAATAATTATTGATTTGCTGAGAGAGTCAGCTGTATGTGGGACAAGCTTAAGATGGGCGACCGCTTGATCAATTTCCGCAGGAGAATTTTGACGAGAGGCTATGTTGAGTAAGGAGTTTAATTCCTGCTTGTAGACATCCCAATTTGTAGTTCGGGATATATGAGCGGGTGCAGGACGGAAGATAAGAGGATGAGAGATTTTGAAAAGGACTGGATCACGATCTGAGTGCAGAGCTGAGATCACGTAAAGACGTGTAACTAAGGCGATATCTTTGCTTAGGACTATGTCCAGCACATCCGGTTCTCCGCCTGCTTTAGGATGATGAGTTGGATCAGATGGAACATAGGCGATGAACGGAGATGTGTGCAGATACTGGTGTAACATCCGTCCGTTTTCATTGGAACGTCTGAAGTGTTATTCCCCATGTTTAGCATTGAAGTCCCCTGCCAATATGATTTTGAAACCCAAAGTCAAGATGGCGTCGAAATCATTGGGATCTGTCAGTTGATGGAGAACGGTAGCCCGTGACCAATATGATAGGAATCCCGGGGATAAAGACTTCTCTAGCTAGGGTTTCCAGTGTATGTAACGTGGGTAAAATGAGTTGTCGAGCCGTGGAACTCCATTTCAAGGCAATCAGTAATCCTCGTGTCCGTCGTTGAATTCGACCGAGGAGAAATAGTTGGTAAGTTGGGAAACTCCAGTGTGTATCCTGGGCAGTAAAGTGAATTTCCTTTATAAGCATGATCTCTACCTGATGTTCAGCTAGAACACGAATTAATAGATGTTTCTGCTCGGAAAAAACATATGCATTCCCTGTTGCAATAGTTATAGTGTGATGACTGAGTGGTTGTTTAGAAGCAGCTATCAACAATCATGTCAGTAAATGTCTCTATGATGACAGCAGCCTTGGATGCAAGATCCGTGGCTTCTTGAAGTCTAGTAAATCCTTTCTTGAGATGAGAGATGCTGCGGCGGAAGTTGAATATTTTCATGTAAGTGAAGAGTGAATGGAGATAGAAGTCATTGGACTAGGGAACAGACGCGCTATCTGTTGTGCCGGACGTAGAGGGAGAATCCTGAATTTGGTGATGGAGGACGGTTACTCCGGGGTGTCGTATCAGCCAGTGGAGAAATTTGGACATTAGGACCGGAGCTATGGCCAGAGAGGGTTGATTTCTTCAATGCATCTGAGTAGGAGCGGAAGACAGGGCAACCGCGATAATAGGCTGCATGGTCCCCACCGTAGTTTGCACAGGTTGCTGGCGTGGATGGGTCTGGTTTGGCAAGGCTTTCCTAAAATGACTTTGCCCACACTTGACACACTTAGGTTGAGAGTTGCAAATGTCTTGTGAATGACCAAGACGTTGGCAGCGGTAACATTGCAGAACGCTCAGCGGCCGATAAGGCTCAAATGTGATTTTATAGTGAAGCAATGCTGTTACGTTATAGATCTCCTGTATATTTAGAGTTTTCTCAAGGGAAATGAGAAAAAGAGGCATGAGAACTTTATCTCCAGCAGTGGGGCGCCGACAAGAAATTTGATGAATGGTGAGTGGCTTAAAGCCTAAGGGGATTAATTCAGTCTAAAAATCAGCGATCTCTGTATCGATGCGTAGTTTGGGAACGACAACCTTCAGGGGTCGGTCACTTTTGGAGATGGCAGTAGCATATTCAGTTTTAGTCTGTTCGCAGTAGTTTTTATGGTTGTAAAGTCGTCCCTAGAGGATATCTAAATCCTGATACGTTCTTTGTTATGCCGAACATAAGGCGGTTCTCTAGGGTCTTGGAAAGACTTTTGGTAAAGTTGTAAGTGTCTTGGATGCCATAAATGTAAATAGGTGGTGCTTTAATCTCTTTGGTTGATTTGGGTGGTGGCTTTAGTACAGGAGCCCCGTCTGCTGTGAGAGTTAAGAGAAGACCAAATCTTTTGCTGATTGGTAAAGCAGGGAAGTCTGATGAAGGTTGTTGACCCATTGTGGACTCCAAGGACGAGCGACGTCGCTTTGGTGTAGTAACCAGGGCAAAGTCCATGGCATTGTCATCTTGCGGTGGAACAAGGAATGGGGCGTCAGTCGCTAACGGGTTAGTCGCGGATGGCCGTGGCCAGGCAGTACCACCTGAGGTGGTGGGCCGTCCAAGTGGGACAAGAAAATCTGCTGACTTTCTTCGTTGGTATCTTAAACTTATTTTTCGAGATGACTGGGTTGGACGTAGCCATCATGGGAACAGAAAAAGGGCGGAGTGTACTCGTCCGCAGGAGGGGAGAGACACGTCGTACTCAGAATTGACTATAAGTGAATGTAATGTATGGAATAGAGGAAATCCAAACAGTAATTCGATTTGGGATTAGTTCAAGCTTAATACAAGGCGAACACCAGATATGCGTTAATACGCGTTGTTGTGGTGAAAATATCAATTCGACCTGGGTGTAGCTCAAACCTATTACAAGGCAAGCACCAGGTATGTGTTATTACGCGTTTTTATGATGAAGATAACAATTCGACCGGAGTGAGCTTAAACCTAGTACAAGGCAAGCACCAGGTATATTTTAGTACGCGTAATATCAGTAAATGTGAACTCAAACCTCAAAGAGGCGAGTTAAAAAATGATAATGAGTAATGAAAAATTAAATGTGATGTATTCCAGTTGAAAATGCGGCTGAAACCTCGAATTCTGCTCGTAGAGAGTAGCTCGGGCCATGTTGATCGTAGTAAAGAAAATATGATTCTTAGCTTAAAACATATGTTTGTCTCTATTGCTTTTTTATCGATTCGTTGATCAAGCTCGTTGTTTTTTATCTTTTCTTCTGTAGGATGTTGTTCACATGTTACTACCATTATTTGGTACTTCTCTTACGGCCACAACAATGAGTGTTGTGCCCGGTCATCGATTATCCAACGTTTCTCTTCGCATTGAAAATGCTTCCGATGATGAGGATGGTTCTGATTGAGTTTCATAAACTAAAGTGAAACGTCGATCTTAACCTCGATGCTGGTGCCATCTCGCGGCATCCAACACCTTTGGAACGCGATATATCAGGAACGGTGCATCTGACTAGTCTGGTTCATTCACAGGCGTGCTCTACGCATCGGAAACTATCGATTGCAATCACGTTCGGACAAATTCATGGTGAGATGAAATTTTGGCTAAACTGGGTCGCACTCTTTTGTTTAATTTTTCTTGGTCTCCTTGTCAGTTAATCTTACTTGCTATTGAATAACAGAGACACACAAAAAATATAACGAGAACAGCTAAGAACGCATTACCAGGGTAGGACTCAAATTCCTAGCAATATTAGCACACAATCTTTTTTCATAAATTACAAAAATTAGAAATAAAAATTCATTATTACAACATCGAAACAGATTTTGTACAACAAATCTATGACCAAGCTACCAAAGAACGAAAGTAATGATTGTCTATTAAAATTAAAAACTAAAATTATGTAATAATATCAAATTTTCATTCCGGATAATTCATAAAAACCATACTACTACAACGCAAGTTAAATTTAATTTTATGAATCAAGTTAATTCAAAACGAAAGGTAAATGACAATTTAAAGGATTTTCTTTCATATAAGGTATTTATTTAAACTATCACAAGCTTTATTTGTACTGAATGATTAAACTTTATAGTAAAGTATTTTTTTTTTAGGAAAATAAATAGCTTTCCAATAATGAAAATATACATATACGAAACCTAAAAAATGAAACTTATTTATCATAGTATTGCTTATGTTTAACACAGTGCACACTTTTATGTCTAGTGTATACTTAGTAGAGTTTCAGTGTATACTTATTACGAGAGTGATTCAGAAAGTAATTCCTCCATTGCTTGCTAATAGTACTGCAAACAATTCTGAACTGTTTACTATTAATGCACTAATGTTTAAGCTATAGAATGCCCCTTTTTTACTTTCCTATTTCTTCTCGTTCCAGAGTAATGAAGCAATCCATGGCATCCAGTGGTGATGTCTGGTTGAAACAGCGGGCTGTCACTGAATTTCTGACTGCGGAAGCTTGTGCGCCCAGGAACATTTATCGCCGGTAACTAGTCGTGGGTACACCAGTACGACCCGGAAACGAAACGTCAGTCGATGGAGAACCACCACACGTTCTCTCCTCCCTAAAAAAAAAAAAGTTAAAGTTGTTCCATCTGCTGGCAAAGCGTTGTTGACATTCTGCCTCATCCTGCATCTAGTCCAGATCTTGCGCCCTGCAACTTTTGACTCTTCCTCAAACTTAAGGATCTCCTTAAGAGTCTTCATCCCGACGAAATTAAAATACCGCTAATTTTACAGTAATTATGTGATATCTTAAAACAGATAAAAGATAACTGAAATGTGGAACAATAGCGCCCTAGACAATATTATTTTGCGTGAGGTACCGTTATCACAAGTCACCTAGTGGCTTTCCGTTTTCAGCTGTTTAGAAACGCGAAAATAAATGCCGATTTTCAAAATGGCTCGAAATCGAAAGCAGATAAGTGAGACGTGATAACGGTTTCTCATGTAAAATAATATTGTCTAGGGCGCTTTTGTTCCACATTTCGATTATCTTTTATCTATTTGAAGATATCACATAATTACTGTAAAATTAGCGGTATTTTGATTTCACCGGGATGAAGACTCTTAAGGGCCAAGTTGCAGTTGTGACGCGGAGGTGGAAGCAGCAGTTCGGCACTGGTGTCTCCAGCAGCCGCCACAACTCTTCGACAGCATGAAAAACTTTGTTTTGCGTTGGTGCAAGTGTGTTGCCCGTAATGGGTACTATGTTGAAACATGGCGCCACCATTAGCAGCTGCTATTGCAAACTTTCCATTGATACCTGCATCGGTGCTATCTGTCAAACATAAATAAAGGTATCTGTCAAACACAGAAAGACATTAGTTTCTGAATCATCCTCGTACAATTATTTAACTAGTTTTTAGTTCAAAGTAATGATGATACAAAAAAAAAAAAAAAAAAAAAACTTACCCATTTTCTAAAGCAAGTTTCACAAAACCCTTTCTGTTTCGTAAAACGATGGTGTTGGAACCTGGTACACTTTCATATATTTCTCTTGAACCACCGACCAGGATACAGGGTGCAGCTCCGCCACTTTTCTCACGAAGTACATATGAAATACTTTCTCTAGAAACTAATATTGTTCCTGAATATTTTTAAAAAATAGTTTGTCATCATTTTTTGTTTATTTTCTGTACTATTATAGATTACTTTATCATTTGTAATCGTTTAAAACTCTATGTGATCGGTGATAAAGTAATAGAAAATGTTAAAGTCACAGAGAAAGATAGCTGAAATAGTAAAAAGGTGAAAATGGAATTCTTACTTGTTACTATCATAAATAACTAATCTTTCCTATACTTGCAGGTAAGTTAACACATTCCGGACGAACGGCGGGATCTGTTTCTGAAGAAACTAGCATCCATTGTGCCGGACAATGGACATAGATTTTCCCTTTCTTTTCATTTTTTAAAGCAAGTTTTGTAGTTTTCAGATATATATTTAAAATAAAAATAGCATGAGCGAGTCTTTATTTTGGAATTAAAAAAACCGTTGCAAAAAAGTTCATCCGCAACAAGTTAACTTAGCTGGGTTTGGGCAGCATTTTATAACGATTACTAAGGACTGGATTTTAAGGTGCAAAAATGTAGTAGGAAAAAGGGAATAAAAGGGGCTGGGAAATCACTCAAAAAGGTGCAAAAATGGTGCTAATAGGATATTTTTATTAAGTGCTATAGTATACAGTTACTTGAACGTTCTTTATTCATTACACCAACAAATATTGTTGAAGTCTTGGCTTTGAACATTGGACATAAATTACAAAATTGTTTTATGTAGTCCCAAACTTGTACAACATTCAATATTCTTGAAATAAAATTGTGGTTAAAACCAACTCGGTATTTTAAAAAAAGAAAACTTTAATTTAGCAATATTGTGGTTTGAGAAACCGTTACATACGTTTGGGTCTTCAGAAACTGCTTATACTTGATTATGCATAACATTTCTATATTTTCAAATGCTAGTTTCTGTCGCTTGGAGCTCAGGAGATCCTTGTCTGTGGAGAAACTTCGCTCGATATCAACGGAAACCAGTGGTACACATCTTGTAAGTGCATGGACAGAAAGTTCAGTTGACGTTGCGAAGGTTTTTATGTCGGGATTGTTTCGCAAATTCAGTGCAAATTTATCCCTAGCAAATCCGTCAAGATTGCGTCTAAACGTATGGAATGTTATGTGTAAACTAGATTGAAAATAAAGATATTGTTCTGTCTAAATTTTTTTAGAAAAAGAGAGAAAAAGGGACAATAAAGTTGCTGAAGGCTAAAAGAAGTAACAAAAAGGGAAATTTTATGAAACTAGCGAAAAAGGTGCAAGAAAATGCGTTCATTTAAGTTCGTTTTATGCCCGGAAATACATATTTTAAATTTTGGTTGTTATAACAACTACATTTTTTAGAAAAGGTGCTGCACCTTAAAATCCGCTCTTTAATGATTACATTTATGTAAATAACATAACCCTAGCTTTTTGTTTAATTATATGCAAGTCTTTTTCACATGTATTATGAACGTTAACTACTCTAGGACTCACTTGCTTTCTAAATCTTGTTAAATTATTTTTGTATATTCTTGATTATCTGGCGACAATCGACCATCTTTTTTCTTCTTCTTCGCCGTTGCAATTAGGGTATTCTAGTCAATACAAACAAGTCATCGTATTAGGCACGGACGTCTCTGGGAAGAGGACGCGTCATCTACCCATAGTTTTGTATTAAAAAAATGAAGGCTGAAACTACTTATATGGAACAAGTAAACAAACAGGAGGAGCACATGAATGAAGATCTTCAGGCAGTATTTGTTGTTAAGTGGTAGTATTACATTTTGTGTATACTTATATGGAACTTATCTTCTGAGAAGGAATCGTCCTTTGAATGTCGTGGTATGGCGGAAGTAAAACAAGAGAAATAGAGAAAAACTACAGTTAATAGATAGGTTTAAAGAAGTAGTAGCTGAACCTGCGCTCTCTACACAGCGCATCATTCGCATATGAGCATAAATCTCCTTCTCATTCCTCACAACATATGTACATGTCCCTTTACAGACACGAGTGAAAGACGTCTTGAGAAAAAAAATCGGCAAAGGGTGTCATGAAGGGGAGATTTTTTCGATTATTTTTTCTCAATATCTCGCACCGTTTGCAAGATTTGAACCTACTTCCTGTTGGAGTTTCTAATTCATGTATGACCAGTGTTTTCTTTCTTCTTGCATGCAGTATGTAATAAGCAAATACATTACATATACAATTGATTATAATTTCAGTTATATATGGTGTTCATTGGGCAAAACACTCAAAAAATAAAGATTTATCTTAGACTCGAGAAATGGTTATCCTTCCTTTTTCACTATTATTTGGCCATGGAACAAACGCCTGAAACATATACAACCCCAATATACAACATTGTGGTGTTGGAATGTATAACGAGTAGGGTATGATGCTTGAGTTTTTTTTTTTTTTTTTAATTTCAACGCTTCCAGTGTACCCTAAAAAATGTAATAAAGAAATAATGGCCATGTTTTTTTTAAAATATTCAATTAGAACTGGACAATCTACGCAAAATTTCCATCGATCAGTGAAAACCTCATCTTTCTAGAGCCTGTAGTTTCTGAGATCTCATTGTCGAAAGGATTGACCACAAACATATAAACATGGTTTAAAAGAATTCGGAAGATGGAAGCACAATTCACATGCATTGATTTTAGAGAAGGCTTATTAAAATACAAAGGCTTTGAACAATAATTTTATATGATAAACTTTATGAAAAAGATATAGTTAACTAATTTAGACTATTTAAAGTACAAATACTCAAAATGTTTGCCTCTGTTAAACGTGAAATCACACATAACCGTAAATGAAAGATTTGAAAGCCAAAGTTATAGTTTGGAGCTCAGACGCTTTTAATCACACACTGAATTAAGAGGCCTAACCTCTCTTGTGTTAGTTAATGTGCTAGCTACGATCAAGTGTTGTAATACGCATTTGGGAGCACAGCACATATACGACACTTAGAGGGCTGACGGAAGTTTTCACTTTCGGAGGGCAACTTGCTTTTTGAACCTCATTCATCTTCATCATCTTTTCTTTCTTCTTCATCTTCGTTTGGGCTTCGGCCCTTGGCTACTTTATCACGATGACGGACTCTGGCAACACAAACGGTCAAGCTCACCTAGGACGACATATAGGATTACCACCTACACTTCCAACGAATCCAAGCACTTCCCGCGATCAACCTACATCTATGGGATCTCGCAGCCGGACTCGCCACTTTTCTTGGGGAAGTCAACCGATAGCAAGCACATCTAGAGATAGGCATCCTTCTACAGAATCTACACAATCTGCTAAACGTATTCGATCAAGGTCCCCTATTACATCAATGGATGTCGAGGGCAATCCACAGCATACTAATAAAATAACGGGTTCTATAGATCATTCCTTACCAAGTTCAACTTTCGATCCTGTTTATCACTTTCTACTGACAGAATATGACACTAAATTCACAAATTCCAAAATGATATTTCTGCAAATAATGAAATACGTTCCTAGGGTACGGGACACTCTAGTTCAAATCGTTTCCACTAGGAATGGCTACATTTTGAAATCGAAAGATCCGAATTTTGGAATCACCATACGGAATAAAGCTTCCTACGAAATTTTCGGGAAAAATGCTAAACTGACGAAATTGACAGATAAGCGTCAAAAGCAGCCTCCGCCACCTCGACAACCATCTTTTCTGTCTGTTGTCATTAGACGAGTCTCACCTGAACTAACAGATGCAGAAATACACGAGGAACTAGCGCAAGAAGGGATATCAGTTGATAAATGTCTTCGCATTCGAAATAATAATGGTCCTACATACATGATCCGCGTTCTTTGTAAGCGACAGGACACTATTGACTATTTATTGCGATATGGTGCGCCTATTTATAAGAAAATACACAGAGTTGAACCATCTAAAACTCAAGGACCGTTACCAATTCGTTGTGAAAAATGTCAGGTATACAATGATCATACTACCGCAAACTGTTCAAATCCTTCTAAATGCGGATACTGCTCAGGGCTACACGAGACCAAGGCATGTCCCAATCTACAAGGACCACCGAAATGTAACACTTGCAGTGGGCTTCATCCTACTTACAGTTATCGCTGTAAAGCCAAACCAGCACCGACCCCTGAGCATCCAGAACTAACGGTACCGCTAAAAACGGCTGATAAAACAACTCAACCGACTCAATCCATATTACCTCCGCTAACCGTCGAAGATCTCCTTCGTTATATCAGTTTGGTGTTACAAAATATATTTCCATTTCAGCGAGCTCATATCTTACACCACATAATCTCTGCTGCAAAATCCATTTTTCACATCAATCTCCATGCAACTTACTCTAACAATTATGTTCATTTTCACGTTGGTCCGCTGGAAACTGCTGTTTAAAGCCATGCATATGTTACTTTACATCATGGGGATTACTTTCCTATTCGTTAATATTCGATCCTTTTCACAACATAAGCTGCTATTCGAAACATTATTATATGAGGAACATATTAATGTATTTGCACTTAATGAAACCGCCTTAAGACCGAACATGTTAGTCCATATTTCTGGTTATCAACTGCAGCGCCACGATTATCCCAATCATATGGCACGTGCTCAAGGCGGAGTTGCAATAGGTTATTTTTCCAAATATCCAGTAAGAGCATACACTCCTCAAGTTTTTGCCGATATGCCGGAATACTTACTTTATTCTATATATTTTCCATCATTAATAGTTAATTTTAGCACTATCTATGTTCGACCACGCCAACCCATACCATTACAGTATTTTGAATACATAGCCCATAACTTTCGTAATATTATCATCATGGCGGACATTAATATCCATAGTCGTAGTGCTCGCGAAAAGGCAAATTTTCAGCAATTCTTAACTGAAAATCTACAGCTGCATCTTCATGTCCTTCCTAGTCACACTAGACCAATCAGTCAGACTACACCAGATGTCGTCATCACATCTATAAATCTTATTAATGACTGCCAGCTTGAAGTTCTCGATTCCATCGGAAGCGATCATCATCCAATTAAATTAACATTAACTAGAGGACAACCGCAACGACCGGTAATAGCCCCGCGAAGTGTTCCTAGATTTGACAAAGCGAATTGGCCTCATTTTCGGCAAGACATCGAACACTCTCTTTCAAGTGTAACAGCACCAGCTACCGAGCCTGAGTTGGCTTCGTGTCTTACTACTCTCACTGAGGCAATACGAACCAGTGCTCATCATAATATTCCAACTGTTCAAGTAACTCTCCATAAGCCAAAATTACCACCGACGTATGTCACTTTAATACACAAGGCTCGTCAACATCTCCGTGAATACTATCGAACAGGGATTGATGTCTATCTACATCAACATCGCCAATGGCAACGAGCGGTTCGCAACTATCTTGCTGCATATAAACGTCGCAGTTGGATTAAGACTTGTAATACCTTATCCGAAGAAGCACACCCATCTCGCTATTGGAAGAGGTTTAATCAACTAACTGGCAAGAATACGTCAACAACCTATCCTCTAATTGCAGATGGCACTCCTCTCTTCTCCGACGAAGAGAAAGCAAACGCATTTGCTAGTCAGCTACAGAGCGTTTTTACTCCAACAGCTGCCTCTAAGATCTCTGAACGGATAGACATCTCTTGCATTCCTGCTTTACAACCTTCTGCCGATCATGCCATTGATCTGGAACATCCACTCACCGCACCCATTACTACTGATGAACTCCATATAGCCCTCAAGCGGAAAAAGAACACAGCTTCTGGCGTTGATAACATATGTTATCGACATATAAAAGAAGCCCCGCAATCACTTCTACTACTACTGGTGGCGATATACAATTTTATTCTCAGAACTGGTTTCTATCCTCCAGATTGGAAAGTCTCAAAAATTTGCATATTCCATAAACCAAACAAGCCAGTGCATTCTGTTTCATCTTACAGACCAATTCAACTGACATCAGTATTCAGTAAAATATTTGAGAAAATTCTTGTCTGCCGTCTTCATCTTGAGACAACTACTCTACTACCCATCCATCAAGCAGGCTTTCGGCCTAATTTCTCCATAAATGACCAGCTACTTCGTCTCAGCACCATAATTACTAACCAGTATAATAAAGCCTTCCCTTCTTGCCTCATTCTTATGGATTTAGAAAAGGCTTTCGATAAAGTTTGGCATTACGGCTTAATTAAAAAATTGCAATCATTTAAGTTTCCAATTTGCTATTTGAGGATAGTATATTCTTTCCTTACAAATCGCATTGCTCATGTTACAGTGGGTAATGCTCTATCTTGGCCTATCTTTCCGCTTACTGGAGTTCCTCAGGGTTCGGCTCTCAGCCCTTTATTATATATCCTTTATGCTTCTGACATCCCTACAGTTCCACGTAATGTTTTTACTTTTCAATACGCCGACGACACAGCTTTTCTCGCTCTTGGTAAAATTATCCAACAACTTAATACTCTTTTACAACAAACTCTCGATAATTACATCAGGTGGTGCAAGAGATGGCATTTAAGTATTAATACAGAAAAGACGCAAGCAATCGTGTTCTTACCTCTGAACAGGCGTTCCAGAGTTTACAGAAATCCAAATCTCTTGCAAGTAAATGTTGATGGGTACCGAGTACGCCCTTCCCCTACTGCTACCTACTTAGGCGTGGTCTTTGACTCAAAGCTCACTTGGAATGCTCACCTGAAAAAGTTAACAGCTAAGGCTAAAATTCGTTTAAATCTATTGCGTCGTCTCACAGGCACAACTTGGGGTCTGAAAGCTGAAGTGTTACTTCATACTTATAAGGCGTTTCTCCGTCCCATCCTCACTTTTGGACACACCGCCTGGAGCAATGCTTCTGCGTCATATTACGAAAAACTCTGCATAATGGAGCGACATGCTATTCGGCTGGCGTATCGTATTAAGCTTCCTTACCCTACATGGCTTACATATGAGTATATCAACTTCTCAAAACTCACAAAACACCTCGCAGAACTACGACTAAGGTATATAATTTCACGTATACAAACAGGTCATCCGTTATTCTTGAACATTCTGCAGACTGATGCTCTTACTGATGCTACATTTCGGTATAAACACTCACCTTTAAACATCTTAGTATCACTGTTTGTTCAAAATACACATCTGACTGCTGATGAACGGGAAATATATGATATTTACCTGATTAATGATCATCTTCCTCATATTTTTCCATATTAGCACGTAATCCTCATTATTAACAAGGGCTTCCCCCTGTCCTCATCAGTCCCGAGTCGCCCCGGGACAGAAGATTTAACACTGCATCTGTCTTGCTAATACAACTATGTTTGTGTCGTCTCTGCACTTCATCTCATACCTCATCATCATCGCTCTAAATTATATTACTTTAGTGATACATTTTGTTTTCCATCATCTTAATACCTTAGCACCTCGTATACACACATATATATATTTTTGCACATATTTATTCTACTTTTCATTTATTGTTATTACTGTTCTTCTTATTATTATTTATCAGTATACCTAGTTTTATATGCTTACTTTTCCTCATGTTTATATAATTGCACTTTGTCCATCCCACAATGTTTAACAATCCATGTATATCTACTGACACCTATGCCAAAGAGAGGGCGTAACCCTCTAATGGCTGGGAGTAAGAGTACCATCTTTACCAAAGCAGTACATATTTGATGAATAAAGATTTATCCAGTTCACTTATTACCTTATTCCCATACCCCTAAAAAAAAAACGCTTTTAATTTTCTTTAACTACCCATAGCCCATCTATTGTTTCCAATATATTGCAATAGTACATCTACCTCTCTTCCCCTACAGAGGGCGTAACCCTCTTCGGGTAGTTGCTAGCAATTGCTAGCAGGCAAAAGAAACGCTTTTAATTGCTATTGTAGCATTTTAATAGATAGATAGTTGCTATATCCAAGACAAAGATGTTGAACACCAATAGTAACAAAGAAGAATACAACGCAAAAGCTGTCAGATCACAATCTTGTGTTGAATGAGGTGCATTCCTACTAAAAATATATATCTAAGAAGAAAAGTAGGAGAAAACAAGTTAGATACTTAAAAGTTTAAAGATGATAAACTAAAAATAGATTTTCAAGAAAATTTTCAAGAAAACTATATGAATTGAGAGAAAGTAGATACACAAAGATACTAGTTACGGTAACATTTTGAACTTTGAGAGTAGAGGCACAGAAAATGAAACTGCGAATAAGGAGGGAAATATACAATAGACGTAAAGACAATAAGAGGAAGGATAGATATAAGGTAACCATGAAAGTTTTGTCGCTTTTGTGAAGGTCTGTTCCATTAGCTCTCACACCGTGAGTTGAATGCAAATGAAGATAAGGCGAAGTTCAGTTCTTGGTATGGGTATATCCTACATACTATCTGCTTGTGGCAATGCAGTTACACCGTGAACTTCCGTTAGAACAGAGTGAATATGGGACCTCCACATAGCATCATAAGGGTGTGTATGCTGTACAAGTTCAAACTGGGGTAAAACGCTGCTGCAACTGGGCGGAAGATATGCCAGGCCTTTGGTGAGGGTATCGTGACTACGCGGACAGTCCAGCAGTGTTTTAACAAGTTTAAGGATGGTGACGAAACATTCGAAGGCGCACCACGTGCTGGAAGAGCAACACATGTAAAAAATGAAGATCTTCAGGCAGTAATTGAGGCAAACAGTAGCCAGACATGTAAGGAACTGGGACTACAATTCAATGTGAGTGAGAAACCATTCGGCAGCATCTCCATCAACTTGGAAAGCACTACAAGTTGTGTCGATGTGTCCCACATGATTTGACGATTGCGTACATTTTCACAGGGTGCTCATTATCGAGCAATTTTACACGGTTCTATTTATCGGATTAATCGTTCTGCAAGTGTCGTGTATTTTCACACGGTCCACCTATCAATCACGTGATTCATCCTGAAACTGCTTTTACTATAGTGGGGAGGGAGGACAAAGAGCAAATATGAATTAAGTAAAAAGAGAAAAAGAAACACAAAATAAATACGAAAATTGCAATTAATACTGGAGAAGCTAGGAAAAAGAAAATAACAAACACAAGTTGTAATAAGGAAGAGGAAAATAATTACAAAAATAAAATAACTAACTATCCGGAGGTTCAATGCCGCGTACACAAAAGCTCTCCACTGAGTTATATCCTTAGCCAACTGGGTCCAGTTTCTACTTTGTATTCCTATCTCTGCGTGATCCATCTTAATATTGTTCTCCCATCTGCGCCTAGGTTTTCCTAATGGTTCGTTTTCCGACTGCTTTTCCAGTCAAGACTTTGAAAGCATTTCTGCTTTCTTTCATTCTAGCTACATGACCTGCTCACCTAAGCCTCCTAGACTTGATGATCCTAAGAATGTTTGGTAAATCGTATAAATTATGTAGTTACTCGTTATGAAGTTTCCGCCATTCCTCATTCGCATTTCTCTTGGGTCCGAATATTCAACTCAGGATCTTGTTCTCAAATACTTTCAGTCTATGTTCTTCCCTCGGAGTAAACGACCATGTTTCGTAACAATACAGAACTACAGGCATGATTATCGTTTTATATATTTTAAGCTTCAAATTCCTCGACAGAATTCGTGACGACAAGAGATTTTGAACTGAATAATAACACGAATTCCCTGTTTCTAGTTGACATTTAATTTCTTCGTGTGATTTTCATCTCTTAATATTGATCCTAGATATTTGAAAGTATGAACTTTATGAAAAGTATGTCTACTATTTAATATTTTAACGCATCCATAATTTGCAGTATTACGATCCCGACGAAACAAACTTCCATGTATTTAGTTTTCTCTGTATTTACTTCTAAACCTATGTTCCTGCAAGCGTTTAATAAGATCTCTGCATTTCTTTCTATTGTTCTCCTATCTTCTCCTATTAAATTTACATCATCAGCATATGCCATAACCTGGTGAATACTGTTCAACTCTAGGCCCTGGTTGCTATCTTCGCTTTTTCTTATAGCGTATTCCAGAACAAAGTTGAATAACAATGGCGACAACGCATCTCCTTGTTTCAGGCCATTTTCGACCTGAAAGCTCGTGTACAAAAGTTTTCCTACCTGGACTTTACTTTGGGATTCATTTAAACATATCTTAATTAATCTAATTAGCTTTCCCTGTATTCCAAGTTCTGTAAGAACGTTGTATAATGTTTCTCTCCTAACCGAGTCGTACGCCTTTCTAAAATCAATAAATAGTTTATGTACCGGGGTATTGTATTCCCATTTCTTTTCGAGTATTTGTCGAATGGTAAATATTTGGTCGATAGTTGATCAATTTCGTCTAAATCCGCACTAATAATCTCCAATAATTTCATCTGCGAATGGGTCAATCTTACTAATAGAATATTTGAAAGGATTTTATACGATCTTGACAGAAGAAAAATGCCTCGATAATTATTAGTCTGTTTTGTCGCCTTTCTTGTGAATTGGAACAATGATTGATACTTTTCACTCTTGTGGCAATTCTTCCTTGTTCCAGATAAGGAGAATGAGTTTGTGTAACTTGTTCCACAATTTTTCGCCTCCAGCTAAAATTAAATCAACCGGAATTTCGTCTACACTCGGAGATTTGTGTTCCTTTAATTTCTTTATAGCGGTTTCTACTTTTATTCGGTTGGGTTCTGGAATATAAGGTTCTGCGGTGTGTATCTCCTTTTCTTCACGCACATTAGTTTTTGGCTGCGTGTTCAGCAAATCGTCAAAGAAATCTTTCCATCTATTTAAGATTCTATTCATATCAGAGAGAACTGTTCCATCAGTTTTCTTTAATATATAAGCACGAGGTTGACAGCCTTTCCTAATTCATTGATCCCCTTGTACATGTCCCGAATGTTTTTAGTTTTACTATTATCTTCAAGTTCCTTAATTTTAGCTTTAAAAAGTCGCCTTTCTTTGTTGTAAAAGTTTTGGAAGTTTCCCGCCTGATGTCTACGAAATTTTGTGTAGTTATTTCATTCGGATTTTGTAGCAAAGGTAATTTTGTCTGTTTTCTCTTCTCTGCTAGTTTAATGCATTCCTGGTTCAACCAAGGTTTGTTCCTACGTATTTCCGCCAATTTTTCTTTTGCTGAAATCTTAATGCTATCTCTAATTTCAATCCAAGTATTCTCAACACTAGTGCATCCCGAATCTTCTAAAGCCGAAAATCTATTCGAAACTTCAATCTGGTATTCCTTTCTTAGCTGGCTCTCATCTAATTTCTTTAAATTAAATCTCTTCGTTTCAAACATTGAATATGTCCTTTATTGAACGATAATATATCTTATTATCGCTGCTACCAGGTAGTGATGAGTGTCACAATTAGCCCCTCTAAATGACCCTACACCAATTATGCTAGATTGTCTTCTATTTACTAAAACGTGATCAATTTGATTGTGTTTTTTCCGTCTGGTGAGGTCCAAGTGTATTTATGAACGTCGCGATGTGAGAATTTCGTATTCTTCACTGTTAGGTTTTTGGATGTTGCAAAGTTCACGAGTCTAACACCGTTGTCATTACTTTTCTTATGCAGACTTTCGTTTCCGGTTTGAAAATATCCTCTCGTCCTACCTTTTCATTGAAATCCCCCAATAGAATTTTCGTATGGTATTGCGGGAGTTGGTCAAATATCCGTTCCACTTATTCGTAAAACTGTCTTTTATATCGTCATCCTTATCTTCTGTTGGAGCATGTACATTTAAAACAATAATATTACACCACCGACCCTTAAGAGTAATAAAAGAAAGTCTGTCAGTAACAAAATCAACCCGCTTAATTGTTGGTAATAATTATTTGTGAACGAAAAGCCCTGTTTCTAATTGGTGATTTTTATTTCCTTCCACGTAAAAGAATGTAAAATTTCCGGAATTCACAGATCCATTTCCTTCCCACCTAACTTCCTGAACTCCTACTACGTCCATCCTGTATTTATTTAACTCACTCGTTACGGATTTTAACGCGCCTGTTCTATAAAGACTTCTAATATTCCATGTTCCAACATTTTATTTTGCTGAGGTCGTGCCAAGTTATTAGTCCTTGTCCGAGACTATTGTATGTTTCTGAACATTTTTTTTTTTTTTTTTTTTTTTACAGGATGAGGTTGTTAGCCTAATCCAAACCTCCAAACTGGAGGACCACTCCTTGTCGTCTGTCCGCGACTGCTTCAGCTAACCTCTATATCTAAAAGCTTTCTCAATCCGCAACCTGAGGACGCGCCATACCGTGGTGACAGGAACCTACGTTACACGGTTACAAAAATAAAATAAAACTAATAACTAGAGCAACCCACATTATGCTTTATTTTTTTTCCAAATTATGCTTTATTGTTAATCTCAATCATTGTTTTACACTAATCGTGTATAATGCATAATATTTACTACACACTAAATATTCTAAATATCTTGATTTATTTATTAATATTTTATGCAACCAGTTTCATTCATATTTAATGAACTTTCTACTTTAGTGCAACGTAAAGAGATATGGTTTACTTGAGTCTGCCTTTTTAACACTTGTGTGCGCCTTAAATGAGCATATATACAGAAAGGGAAAGTAAAAGATGCCACCAAAAAACACAGAAAGTGTTCAAGTTCAAAAGGTACACAAAACAATAAAGTGTGGAGTTCTTGTGTACTATTTATTGTTGACAGAAAGTTTTCTTCTTCTTTTTCCTTTTTTTCTTTTCTCCACATGAAAGGATTCACCGAAAAGTTTACAGAAATAAAAATAAGCTTTTCATTGTTGCAAATGTTCTCAATGATTTTGCATTGTAAATATCGGTTTTGAAAAATATTAAATACAGTATGTTAAACTTGCAGTTAAACAGAATTTTCCAAGAATTGTTCCAATAGAATTTTACATGAATTGTGCTATATATTTTAAATTATGCTTTATGCTTTATTTTCTAAAATTATGCTTTTAAAATTAGTTTCTTCTGGACCTTTAGACAACCACAACCGTGTTCAAGATACCAACCATATGTGTAAATTGCTGTTATGCTTTTTATGTTTTTGGGTTGTCTTACTAATACCGAAAATAATAGATAATTAAAGTAGATGAAATTAAAAATAAAAATTTAAGAAGAAACATAATCTTGGGAATGCAGACTAAAATGTGTTGCTGGTTTCCACTTCAGTGTTTTCGGAAGTTTATATCGTTTCTACAGTTCGACTTTTAAGGTATTGTGCGACTAAGCTGGTCAAAGTGTTGCTTCCTTACTCATTCATATGCATAAATTGTGTTGTGTCATATAATTATTTGGTACTGAATTAAGTATTTTTTCGATTTCTTATAGAAATACTAACTACCCAGGTGCACTGAACGACTGTCAGGCGTCAACCAATATTGCCAAGCATCTTCTTATCTCAAAGTTCTCAGGCTTGAACTAATTTAATTTTCTTTTACGTTGTGGCCAGTGAACTGTGAGTTAACACAAATTCTTTTAACATTTGATTTCTATATTCATACAGATTGTTTAAACCAAACTATATTTTAAAATGAAATACCAACCTTGAATAGTTGGTTAGTCTAATTTCTACCCTAAGTACAACAACTCGCGGAGACTTACTCCATACGTTTAGTAGAAACTACGCTCGTTCTGTTCGTTACACATTTGCAGGAAGGGGCATAAGTTATAACATAGTCGCCCAAGGACTAGCCCTACTCAACTAATTCCCCGGTCCTCTGACCAAATGCGCATCTGTCGATTCCTATAAACAGTTTGGATTTCTACATTGTGACCTGAATCATTTATACTAGAGAAATGCTACAGTCAAGATTTTTGGTTGGATTAGCGCAGCAGCACCCTGAAATCTACTTCGTGGGATTACCCTCACAGTGTTAAACACAGTGTTCGTTACTTAGTGATGTGAGAAAAGTTCATGCAGTGATTTTCAAAAATATAAAGTGCTATTAGTGTACATATCTCATAAGGACTTAAAAGGGTTGCTTGGTGTTAACGAAATGTGAAAAGTGTTTTTCTATATTTTTAGTGTTTATCAAAGTAGTGAATAATCCACACTAATAAAGTGTTTCGTGTTATCATTTTCTTCAGCATAATTATTTTCTTTTTAACAGTGCATCTAATAAATGAGTATATTCCTATTTCATTTAATGTGTTTTCGTTTCTTGTGTTAATGGTATCTTTGTGTGTTGCGATTTGAGCAATCCTGTGAATGATCACGGGGAATTTGAGACATGCTCGATGCTCTATTTGGACCTCTCGATTCTTCATGCTCGCTTCATTGTCAAGACCTGAGAACGACTAGGGAAGAGTTCTGTATTTTTTTTTTCTGAAAATGTTCTTCGATGTCTTGACCAGGTAAGGTAATATGTTTCAAAAGTACCAAATGGTTGGACGACAGGAGCAGATCTGGAAAGCGGTTATAATATTGCATAGTATAGCGTAAACGCATTTGTTTTGTACTCTCCCTTTTGTTATGCAAAATAATATATTTCATCCTTAATTTTTAACAAGAAAATTGTAGTTACTGTATTAGACCAAGGACCAAGGGGCTGATAACTCCGCACTCTGGGGAACTTTTGCCACTATATTAGAAGTGTTCCTTAGGGTCCTTAGAATCAAAAACTAGTTGTTGGTTAACACATAAGTGCAACACCTGGGCCCTGGGGCCCTTAACCCTTTAGCACCCATAAATACTTACACTCATCGATAGGATCTCTTTAAATGACTGTAGATGAAACCATTAGTGCAACACTTGAACAAGTTATATCTCAATCGATTTGTAAGACAGTAGGCTTTCAGTTCACGCAATGAATAGGATATTTATGTGTACAAAGGAAAACTAATTGGAGGGATATTTAAGAAAATTTCCCTTCAAAACATCCCTTCTTGCAATTCTTTTAGTTATTATGTGGCAACATTGCCAACTAGCTGAACAATAAAATGTATTTATGTGTCCTATTTTATATCCAACTTAAACTGAAGATTTCATCTTGATCCATCAAATAGCAGCAGAGAAAATATGTGTTTTTACAGTTTTCATAGAGTTCATAATAGATTTTCATGAAAGTACGAGTATGACTTTGTGTCAATGTACAGTTATTACGTTGCAACACTGCATGCTAGGTGAATAATAAAATGTATTTATGTGTCCTATTTTATGTCCATCTTAAAGTGAAAATTTCGTCTTGATTCATCAAATAGCAGCAGAGGAAGTATGTGTTTTATAATCTTCACAGGGTTCATAAAAATTGATTTTCATGGAAGTACGAGTATGATTTTGTGTCAATGTTTTCTTTTAATTTTCTATAGAAAACAAGTGATATAAGTTTCTCATTCGCAACTAGTTGATTTTCTCATTCGTTATATTATGACAGATTCCCAGTACCAAGAAATACCCCAGGAAGGTTTTATGGTTTGTTGGTCCATTGTATAATATAAATTATTCCAAAGCAATAGCTTTACTGTTGTGCAGTTACACTTTATCCTTTTGAAGATACTTGTTCTGGTACCGTATTCTACAATGAAAACAACTTCGAAACATGACTGTTGGTATGTGAGTTATCAAAAAAAACTCTCGAAGTTATTTCGTAGCGCATGCATTCATATCGCACTTAATATAGTATGGAATATGTATTTTTTTAATTGTCGTAATATTAAATAATTTGTTATATTATTTGTGTTTTTTAGTCTCTAATTTGATAATAGTAGTACATTCGAACTGAAATTCATGTGTTCTCAGTTATTCTGGAGGAGAATGGCAAGCAAAAAGAAGCCAGTCAGACAGACGACAATTGCAACAAGAAAAAGAATTGCTGTTGTGATAAATAAAAAAAAATCTGTGTAATACACTACGCATAAAACGAAACTGACATGAGGATGACAAATTTCATTCAGAAAATCTTCAATAAACATTTTCAGGTCAATGAACTGCGGCAAGAGAGTGGCACTGCAAAACTGACCGCTTAATATCAATTTGCATCCAAATTTCTACAAAATACGACACAAACAAATACGGTCTTATCGCTGGGACTGCCGAAGTTTCAGAAAATTACCACGATCTCTAAGTCAGTCTGCTGATTTATGTGTGGCGGAAAATTGTAAACTCTTAGTGAATAATTCGCCATATTTGGAGCTTACTGCTATACGACAGTATGTAGTAGACATCCTGTTTAACGTGGAACAGTGAGTATTTTGCCAGAAATAGAGCTAAAATGGGGATCGCGGAAAAATGGAAAGGGTGTTTTATAGGAAACTCTAGTGACATGTTTCACTAGAATAGCTGAACGTGCCATTAAAGGAACACCTATTCGATAGGAAGATGAATCACTACTGCTACAGATTCAAAAAGTGGATTTCATAGCAGCCGAAATGAGGAACCACAACTTATATCAAATCGTCGAGCTGAAATTGTTCATGGAAGAAACATACCTAAAGATAAATTCATTGAGGACGCACTTTGTGCAGGTATGTTAGTAAGTGCTTTGGTTACTGAAGCAGCTTTATTGTTACTGCGAGCTTTTGTTAATCAGCATCGATAAACCTAAGATCTTTCATGGCTGCCCACGACAAAATTGTTACATTACAAGACTTACCTCATCTCCTTTTTTTAGTTCATATCTATCCTTTTAGCTGCAAGTAATACAGGCCCAATTCTTCGGACAGCCCATGTCGCCAAATTTTTAGCGCAATATATTTATTCAGCAGTTTCAGGTGTACCATGGTTGATGCTCCTAATTATAACAATCATATATCTAACAAACAGTATAGAATGTAGCATTTCTGCCATGGGCGGCCACGAAAGAACTCACACCTGTTGGTGGTGCTTAAGAACAGCTCACACTAACTGTAAAGCTGTTTCAATAACCTACACACTTACTAACATGCCTGCACAGAGTGCGTCCTCAATGAATTTATCTTTAGGTATGTTTCTTCCATGAACAATTTCAGCTCGACGATCTGGTATAAGTTGTGGTACCTCATTTCGGCTGCTATTAAATCCACTTTTTGAATCTGTAACAGTAGTGATTCATCTTCCTATCGAATAGGTGTTACTTTAATTGCACGTTCAGCTATTCTAGTGACACATGTCACTAGAGTTTCCCATGAAACATCCTTTCCATTTTTTCGTGATCCCCATTAGCTCTATATCCGGCAAAATACTCCTTGCTCCTCTTTAAACAGGATGACTGCTACATACTGTTGTATAGCAGTACGTACCAAATATGGTAAATTATCCACTAAAATGTACAATTTTCCGCCACACATGATTCAGCAGACTGACTTAGAGATCGTGGTAATTTTGTGAAACTTTGGCAGTCCCAGCGATACATCGCATTTGTTTGTGTTGTATTCTGTAGGAATTTGGAATTGATATTAAGCGGTGCAGTTTTACAGTGTCAATCTCTTGCCGCAGTTCTTTCAACTGAAAGTTTTTATTGAAGCCTTTTTCGATTACATTTGTCGTCCTCATCTCAGTTTCGTTTAATGACTTGTGTATTACACAGAATTTTCGATTTTTCACAACAATAATCCCTTTTCTTGTTGCAATTGTCGTTTGTCTGACTGACTTCTTTTTGTTTGCCATCCATCTACAAAATAACCGAGAACATCGATTTCAGGGAGAATGTGCTATTACCTGACCAGCGAAGGAGTGCGGGCGGCCGATTTTGGAACTAAAATGCAAGCAGCAGTGTTTCTAACCGGATTACTTGTAATCAATCTATCACAGTTCTTTTTGTCCTGTTCGTAATAAACAACTTCACGCATATGCTCAAGTCAGGGGCAGATCCAGGGGGCGGGGTGATCGGGACGATTGCCTCCCCCCCAGGATACGGTATTTTTTATTTTAAAAATAAAACCTAAGAATTTTCACCTTTGTATTATAAATGTAAAATAAAACCTAAAATAGGTAGGCCTTACTTTTTTTTTTTGTTTTACGTTGCAGAAGTCAAATAAAGCATTAAATTGCAAGAAATTACTTACATTGGCGTTCTTGCTAAAAAGAAAAAAAAAAATGTCCACCTTCGAAATCGCAGATGGCCATTTCTGTTCTAGAAATTGCAGACAATAGCTACTTCTCCTTTTCTAAAGTTGTTTTACTTTTATTTGCAATACACTCTTACCTTGACTTGACTTCGAACGACCCCCCCCAAACATTCAGTCTGGATCCGCCCCTGGCTCAAGTTAAGACAATCAGTTTCAAAAGTTATTGAAGTTACTTGCAGAACATCTTAAGTAACAAGCAAAAAAACTACTACAACAAGAATACACCCTCCATATTAACTTGCGAACAAGCTAGCGAGCAGCGTTTTACAGGTTGCTCCTGTTTTTATAATGGCATCGAATAAAACGTAATCAATTTTTATACAATCAGCTTAATACACGGTAGAAGCTCACTGAATTGTCAATTGTGCTATGTTGTTCTTAAATTGGTAATTTCCATTCATATATCACTATTCACAATACATCTGCATTACTGCAAGAATGGTTTACTACAACCACATAACTTACGGCGTTCTTTATAAAGCGGAAAGAGATTAGGCTATGCATAACATCCAAACTGCAACTTTTAAAAGCCGTTGGATACACTGCAGAGTGAAACTCTCCGCTCCCCTGTCCCACCGCGCTTGCCAAGAAACTGATGTAAACACAACAGCAGCGCCATCCTTCCAAAACCGCACTGCTATCCTGGTCAGGATATACTATTATGAAGAGGCAAAAACACAAAGAATATAACAAATTGTTTAATATTACGGCAATTAAAAAACTTCATATTAAATACTATATTAAGTGCGATTATCTGTGTGCATATGTAATAAGAATGCATGAGCTACGAAATAACTTCGAGATTTTTTGATAACTCACATACCAGCAGACATGTATGGAAGTTGTATTCATTGTAGAATACCAGAACAACAAGTATTTTCAAAAGAACATAGTGTAACCGCACAACAGTAAAGCTATTGCTTTGAAATAATTTCCATTATACCATGGACCAACAAACCATGAAACCTTCCTGGAGGATTTCTCGGTACTGGGAATCTGTCATAATATAACGAATGAGAAGATCAACTAGTTGCGAATAAGAAATTTATATCACTTCTTTTCTATAGAAAAATAAAACGGAACATTGACACAAAATCATACTCGTACTTCCATTAAAATCAATTTTTATGAACCCTGTGAAGATTATAAAACACATATTTCCTCTGCTGCTATTTGATGGATCAAGACGAAATTTTCACTTTAAGTTGAACATAAAATAGGACACTTAAAGACATTTTATTATTCACCTAGTTTGCAGTGTTGCCACGTTGTAACTAAAAGAATCGTGAGAAGGGACTTTTTAAGGGAAATTTTCTTAAATATCCCTCTAATTAGTTTTCCTTTGTACACAGAAATGTCCCGTTCTTTACGTAAACTGAAAGCATACGGTCTTACAAATCGATCGAGATATAACTTGTTCCAGTGTTGCACTAACGGTCTGATCTACGGTCATTTAAAGAAACTCCATCGATGTATGTAAATTTACGCGAGTGCTAAAGGGCTAAGGGCCCCAGGCCTCAGGTGTTGCACTGATATATTGATCAATAACTATAAGGGGCGATCAGCTGAAACCCGTTCGTTCCATGTATTATTGGTATAGTGTGTAGGAGGATATTGTTTGTTTAATAGTGGGTAATGGCTAATGTCCCTGTGTGTTGAGTGTAGGAATGTTGTTGATACGTGTTTCCGTTTTGCAGGTATAACGAGTGAAAGATGGCGTTCAAGATCCCCAATCCATCCAAACAGAACCAGCGTGCCTTCATGCAGTTTCTAAGTGCCGAAGGTTGTCAACCAGCTGAAGTGTTCCGGTGTATGAAAGACGTGTATGGTGATGCACACGTCTCCAAAACAACAGTGGTGGACTGGGCCAGAATGTTTCGGAAGGGGCGTGAACAAACCATTGATTATCCCCATCCTGGTGAAGCCCATGCTGTTGCCACAGAAGACACGCATGAAAAGGTGAATGCGGCTACAGCTGCGGATAAACGCATTAGTATTCAATCCAAGAAGGCACTGAAAGGTCAGAGATTTCAGTCTGACGCGGAGGTTCAGGACGCTGTGCGTGATTGGTTTGATAGTCTGCCGTCCAAATTTTACATGGACGGCATTTGTACGTTAGTGACACAGCGGAACAAGTGTGTCAACGCTCATGGTGACTTCTGAACAATATTTTTACTGCACGTTAACCATAGACGCCTCTAGATAGTGTACAAGTTTCCGCTCGAAATAAAATTTATTTAATGAATCATGACCACTGAACGGGTTTCAGTTGAACGCCCTTTGTATTTTTTTTGAATCTAAGGTCCCTAAGGAGCATTTCTGACATAGTGGTAAATGTTACCCAGGGGGAGTTATCACCCCCTTGGCCCTTGGTCTATATTGATATATTGGTACCACTTTCTATTTATATAAAACATGAAACAAATAATAAACATTGAAATAAAGTTATAATTCTTACCTAAAGAGAGAGAAATTTCACGAATAATCGGAATGTAGTAGCCAATGCTCAAGGTGCAGAGATTAAAGGTAATCCCAGGAAACAGAGATTTGATATTTAATGCATTTGTTGACAAAACTGTAGCAAAACTGATTGCCAATATGCCATGTGGGAAACACCCTAAGATGTAGTTCTTATTCGGTGGGAGATCAGACGTCTTTACAAGAGTTATAGGAAAGTAATCTCTTAAATACTTCCATACGACCCAGTTCTGAAAAATCTCTGACCTAAAAATAAAAATAATACTATATTAAGAATTACAAGGAAGTTTCCAATCCCTTTTAATTTTTCTTACCTGGAGCCTTTCTTTGTTAACCCTCCTAACTTCCTTCCAGCATCTCTATCATGTCCGAGAAGTCCCACACCATGTGTTAATCACAGTATTTGTTGAGTGTGCTATCTATTGAGTTTCAGACGTGTTTGTGGGCGGAATCGCAAGTTGTTAAGCACACGGAGGATATAATCTGGGCCAATTGCTTCGCATACGTTCTTTATTCTTTTGAATTTCTCTAGCAATCGTCTCTTAGTGATGTGAGATATTGGAATACTTGTCGTCGTTCTGGATAGCGTCGATTGAACTCAGTGATAATATCTCAGGTGAGTAACCTTCACGTCCACACAGCAGTATTATTTATAGTTGGTTTCCTGCAACAGCATTATACATTACAACAAAAGAACGAAAAATATTATCATTTTGCTTATGTTGCGGGACTTTTCGGACAGCCTGTAGGTGTGTTTGGTGTATATATCCCCGTGTTTGATTTAAAATGAATGATTTATTGAAGAATTGTATTTCATCATTTATACTGTACAATGTTTCCATGTTCTACGGTCCCTGAATGACCTGCCATGCCATTCAGTTGGGCAAACATCGTTGAGAAGCCTGATCAGTGTATGAGTGTATGTTAGCATTAAGTAAATTATATAATTTCATTTCTTTAAGGTAATTGTAATTATTTTTTATTACTACTGATGTTATATAGTATTCGTTATTTTATACAGGAATATTTAAAATTTAAGTACATAGAGTCTGAAAGGCTACAGTGAACTGAAAATAAGACAATTTCAAATTTTCTACAGAAGGTGTTCATAAATTTATTCCTTGGGATTTCCGGAAACATCTGCATATTATTATAAGTATTGTGAAAAACTTTTCCTAGGATGTAAGTGGATCTGCTTTACAAGCTGTACATTGCCAAGAGTAGTCTATGTTTACAATCAGTGAATGGTAATGTTTCCAACAATTTGTAGACGTGATTTTGATCTCGATTGGCATTATCTGCAAATTTATGTTCAATGTCCATGTTTAAAATGATCTATTACTATATACTGTATGAAAATAATTTAGAGTACGTTGTTATTAGTACTTAATTATATAAGGTTGTCCGAATAGTAATGAGACTGATTTTATTGGGCCAATCAGAAGGGCTGGAGGCGAAGTCTCCGAGCGTGACCGTCGGTAGGGGATGTAAGATCAACTAAGAGTTCTCGTCAGTTGATTCTTAGCTTTTGCCGTGTGTGGACCATAACTCTATGATGTGGACAGATGCTTGAGATGTCAAAACTACGGTCAAAATGCAGAAAAATGTTGAGCGGAGATACATGGTGAAGTTTTGGTGAAACGCGATAAATCCGTGACAGAGATGCTGATGACTATGATACAGATAGCATAAAAAAAGGAGTTGCTTTATCGGAAGCACAAGTGTTTCAGTGACGCAGCTGTGCATGGTACACTAGTGAGTCTCCTCGACTAAAGATGACGTAAATGAGTAAACTGAAGATGAAATTGATGCTGATTGTTTTTTCGTATTTTGGTTCTAAAAGTGTTATCCATAAAGAAGTTCTACCACACCGGGCAAACAGAGTTGTGTGGTCTGCTCGGAAATTGCCACATCTGGATCTTTCACATCACAAGGACGCGATAATACTAGTGAGAGAGTTTCTGCGGAGAGATTCTACCGTGATAACACTGCTGCAACTTTCCTACTGATGAACTTGGCTCAGTTGATTTATTTCTGTTTCTCGGGCGCAAGTCCGAGATAAGACTATTTTGGAACTGTTAAAGAAAATTTCCAAGCTGCGGCTACCAGTACTTGGAAAGACCTCCTATTGAAGACTTCCCTGCGAGCCATACTGAGTGGCAGGGTTACTGGTAATGATGTATTGATGCTTAAGGACATTATTTCGAGGATTTTTAAGTGTAGGTAAGCGTATCTTGTAAACTAATTTTATGGAATGTCTCATTATCTTCTAGACAGATCTTGTATATGTAATAATCTTGGTACTTACGAGACGTGTGTACGGTTTTCTTAAAAAAAAAAGAAAGGAATACCCTTGAAAAAGCCAGTATCCTCACCAATAGATGGAAATAAATAAAAAACAAATGTGACTAATCTTTGGCCAATTGTGATTCTTAACAATTCCTACGTGAGTTTGGCAGGAAATAGGCCCTCCAAAGAGAAATAGGTAGCCAGTATATTTTAATAAGACTGTGCAATAAACTGTTTGATTTCTCGTAACACTTTTTCATTTAAAATTTTAAAGATTTTGTGGTCTCGTCTTGTAAATGTTATACCTTGTAGAGATGCGCACGAGACGAGTCGAGACACGGCTCTTCCAATAGAAAAATATACATTTTTCGAGCCGAGACATCACTTTTACAGCACAGTTTCGAGACGAGACAGCCACAAATTTTGTCTCGTGCGCATCCCTAATACCTTGCTTTAAAAAAAAAAAATCATCTAGAAGTTATTAGAATTTTTCAGCGTCACAAAGGATATGATGAAACAAACATTTAAACCATATTTTCATTATTGGGATATATTGTGTAAAGAGTTGCGTATCTTTAAACGTTGATAAAGTGCTCTACATTGTGTTCGTACGATCACTTTATCATTTTTTTAAATATTATGAATCACTTAACACTAAAACAGTGTTTGAGATCTAAGAGTTGGATGAACGTCTTGTCTCGTCTCTTCTCGAACTCGAGAATTTACTTTTTGTCTCGAACTTCGTCTTGTTTTTTCCAGACGATAATCATGAATAAGTTTCTCGTCTCATGCGAAATACTACATATGACCCAGAACCCATTTCGACCCACTGTGACTTTCGATCAAATATGATCCATTATGACCTATTATATTGAGTGAACCAAAGAAAAGAGTAAGTTTCTATTTATGTTAACATTCACATTTTAAATGTAATTGTTTGTATCGGGAGCAAGATGAGGTTTGATAATCACTTCACTTTCTTAAAGGAAACAGCATCTACATACATATCAATGAGATCGGGCGTCCATCATCAAAACCCTTTCCAAGAAAGTTAGTATTATTTTGTTACTACATATTATTTAGTGACATCCTACTATCGAACAGTGTTAGATCTGAAAACCCAAGGTGACTTGAGTCGCCATTCCAAATTCGAAACCCTGGAAACATGTTGATACAATGGATAACGCAAATCTTTCCAAGTTCTGTGAAACCACAAATCTCGCCCATGAGTTAACAATAATAATCCAAATGTTTAAATTTACACAAAATTGCAAGATAAACAAACAGCACAAAGAGACTGGTGTAATTAAAAAAAACATATAGATGACTTATTGCATTAAATGATACATATTGAAAATTATTACTTTTTTTAATTTCTTATAGAGATTTGTGAGATTTTCCAGATACGACGACGAGTTCCACAGATGAAGTACACCAAATTCAAGTCCCACGGAAAGAATATTTCAGATATGTATCTCTTAGCAACTTAAGTTACTCCTTTCTTCTAGGGTAAGGTAATTTTAAGTATAGAATGTAGCTGAATTATACATAGTTTGCAACTTACATTGACTTCCTTTTATGAAAAAAACGGTAAGCATTAGGTATCTATTTATTAACCAATAACGTATTCAGAATCTTCTTTTAACTGTTTTTTTATTTACTTTATAGCATCTTATTTATTCTGCTTTATATGTAAAATATTATTTATTGTGTAACACAATTTATTAGTATTTCTTTTATATTTCAATTCATTTATATATATAATGAATTCTCAGAAGGCAAACTTTCCTCACCTTCTTATATATATATATATATATATAAGAAGGTGAGGAAAGTTTGCCTTCTGAGAATTCATCTAAAGGAGTTATGACTAAAATTTTGATGAATATATGTCTTTAGTTTACATTTTTACTACGTTTTGGGGATCGGAATTTCATAAAAGTTGAGGACCCAAATTGGGCCCGCCCCGATTATGATTAGAAATACATACTTGGTATTCAGGCTCCATGACAACAAACTTATAAATAGCCTTATTTTAACTAACTACCTGGATATTCCTATAATTAGTTCAACTAGAGCTTTCTTACGTTATTTTTTAGATATAATACTTATAGCTTTTCTTCATGAATTTTTAATTTATTTTATCTGATTTCAATTTTAACAATTAAAATTATTATTCTTTTAATTTGATCTATGTTTTATTTAAATTTAATGTCTTCTTTCTTTTCTTAACAATGAAATAAAATGAAATGAAATTTTAAAGTATATATCCCACACTTACGCCGGCTAGGCTAAAGGAGACGGTGATGATGAGGAATAAATAAAATGGTGGAATGATAAAAGTGGGAGGAAACGGGAGAATCCCGAGAAAACCGACGCACACGGTGTTTGTCCACCACAATGTTCACTTGACACAAGCTGGGATCGAACCAAGAACCTCATGCACCAGAGGTGAACGAGAACATTATTTTCAGTTTTAAGAAGTCAAAGATTATTTACATGGTAATGGTGCACTAAATGTTTTACTTATTATGTATTTTTGTGCAGTAAAACTTTGAACTTGAACATGAAACTTTAAAACTAATTATAAATAGAACTGAAATGAAAAAGAAAGTAGTAAATTGTTGTAATGCCATATTAGACGATGCATTACAGTGATACGACAGAAATGGGCATATTGAAGATTTTTTGGATTTATTACCAATAATAATATGAATTTAGTAGCGCAACGCTGTAACTTGCTATGAAGTAGTAATAAAATGTAGTACTGACCATTGCTACTAACTACCACTAGAGGCACTGACTGGTAGGTACAGTCCTGTCTCAAAATTGACTTAATTATATTTCATGAATTTAGATTCTAAAATTTCATGACACACCGGTTGGGAACCACTGGGCTAGACCGTTGAGGTAAAGCTGTACCGTCTTCGCAAAGTTCTGCATACAACAACGCAACACAAGAATGCAAAATGTCATTATAACTGCTATGATGATTATCACAAAGTAACGCGCAAATTTTGGGCTTCGTTGCTGTTAACCTTTATGGAATATGGCCGTATGACGCGTAATATACCTATATGCATAACATAAATCTGGCTCTGTGTTGTTGTTTTAGCACAACCTAAGTAGATTTTTACTTTATCCAAACATACTAAAATAATCTTCTATCACAGTAGCTAGAGTAGAGCTAAAGATACGCCTAACTTACCGTCTACCTCCATGGCTTGGTGTCTTTCTGTCAAACCAGACATACGAAAAATAGATTAGCAGGATCCAATAATAGCTTGTAAACAGCAGTAAATAGAAGGAAACGATCATTGAAACACTTGGAAGAATATGTCGAAGGAATACAAAGACACTTGGACCTAAAATTAAGAGGAACTCTTTCAACAGGCTCTGCCATAAATTGACTATACTTGCTTGTAGATTCATGGCTGTGGCTCAAAAGAACTATCCATAGAGATGATGAAGAATACACACATCAAGTGCCACTACTATGAAATGTAACAATAATTTTATGCTATGTAAAAAATATAGAAATATTAATGGGAAGGGATATACAGGAAATCCGTTTATACGTTGAGCTTAACAGTCTGTGTTTTTCTACCCCATTATCTAAGGTCTATTTTTTGCAGAATGAGAGTACAATTTCCGCTTGTTTGCTACTTTTCTCTTAATAGGATGAATTTTCTACACATGGAAGATAATTTCATAAGCTGTTATAACCGTCTCGTAATCAAAAGGCATTTATTTTTTCACTTATATACTTCTGGGCAATATATTTATGTATAACTTTAAGCCCGTCACTTATGAGGAATAACGTCCTTCGGCGAGCACACTATCCGGGATTGGGGGAAGAAAGGAAGGACATGTATGTTAGATAGCATTCCGGCATTTGCCTAGTATGAAGAAGAATAAACTCAGGGAAAAACTCAATCAGGATGGCCGACCTGAAAAAGCTGTTACGCCTTTTCGATCGAGCGTCCCCACCGGGAATCAAATTCGGGCCTGCTAGGCTTGGGAGTACTTTTCGGTGGGAGTTGTTTGGAGGTCGAGAATCTTCATTTTCTGACCCCCCTCTTCTTCTTATAGCATCCTCTTTGATAGTGCTAATCAGTGATGTGAGGCGGAAAATTTTCCGCGGAAAATTTTTCATTTGGGAAAATTTTCCGGAAAATTTTCCGCTATATTTTTCCGGAAAATTTTCCGTTCTAAAAAAATATCAGCAATCAAGTAACAATTCCTCAGCAATCATGAAATTGATTGACTTCATGTATAGAAATGTTAAAAAGTGAAAGATCGTTTAAAGAATCTGAAAATTTTCATGGCTCAGACAATTTTCAGTACTATGTAGGAACAAGTTAAACAATTTTTCATGAATCGAAATATTTTCTGTCTTATATGGAAAAATTGAAGAATTTTTTAGGAGTCGGAAAGTTTTCATAGATCGGAAAATTTTCATCACGATGTAGAAACAAGTGGAAAACACTTTTCATAGGCCTGACAATTTTGGATATTATGTATAGTGATGTTAGGTGGAAAATTTTCCACTATATTTAACTGCACATAGAGCTACAAAATTGAATTTCAGTAGAGGAAAGTTAGTCAGCAACAAATTATAATTTTCCAATTAGCTTTCGGGAACCGGAAAATTTTGTATTTCAAGTTGGGAAATAAAATTTTACACAGTGTTTCTCTCTCTATATAGAAGAAAATTTTTCACCTCACATCACGGTTAAACAACGATGTAGGAATAAGTGGACTATTCTTTTACGAATCGGAAAATTTTAATCACTGTACAGGACAGACAATTTTTCGATTCATGGAAAATTGTTCCACTAGTTCCTACATAGTACTGAAAATTATCTAAGCCATGAAAATTTTCAGATTCTTTAAACGATCTTTCACTTTTTAACATTTCTATATATGAATTCAATCAATTTTATGAATACTGACGAATTGTTACTTGATCATTGATATTTGGTAAGAACGGAAAAAATTCCGGAAAAATATAGAAGAAAATTCTCTACCTCACATCACGGCTAAACAACGATGTAGGAATAAGTGGAGTATATTTTTACGAATCGGAAAATTTTCCGTTTCAAAATTTCCCGGAAAATTTTCATCACTGTATAGGACATAATTTTTCGATTCATGAAAAATTGTTCCACTTGTTCCTACATAATACTGAAAATTGTCTAAGCCATGAAAGTTTTCAGATTCTTTAAACGATCTTTCACTTTTTAATATTTCTATATATGAATTCAATCAATTTTCTGAATACTGACGAATTGTTATTTGATCATTGATATTTGTTAAGAACGGAAAAATTTCCGGAAAAATATAGAAGAAAATTTCCCAACTCACATCTCAACTAAACAACGTTGTAGGAATAAGTGGAGTATGTTTTTATGAATCGGAAAATTTTCCGGAAAATTTTCATTGTACAGGACAGACAGTTTTTCGATTCATGAAAAATTGTTCCACTAGTTCCTACATCGTACTGAAAATTGTCTGAGCCATGAAAAATTTCAGATTCTTTCAATGATCTTTCACTTTTTAACGTTTCTATATATGAATTCAATCAATTATATGAATACTGACGAATTGTTACTTAATCACTGATATTTGTTAAGAACGGAAAATTTTCCGGAAAAATATAGAAGAAAAATTTCTATCTCACATCTTAACTAGACAACGATGTAGGAATAAGTGGAGTATGTTTTTATCAATTGGAAAATTTTCCGGAAAATTTTCATTGTACAGGACAAACTATTTTTCGATTCATGGAAAATTGTTGCACTAGTTCTTACATCGTACTGAAAATTGTCTGAGCCATGAAAATTTTCAGATTCTTTCAACGATCTTTCACTTTTTAACGTTTCTATATATGAATTCAATCAATTTTATGAATACTGACGAATTGTTGCTTAATCACTGATATTTGTTAAGAACGGAAAATTTTCCGGAAAAATATAGAAGAAAATTTTCCACCTCACATCTCGACTAAACAACGATGTAGGAATAAGTGGAGTATGTTTTTATGAATCGGAAAATTTTCCGGGAAAATTTTCCAGAAAATTTTCCGGAAAATTTTCCGTTTCAAAATTTTCCGGAAAATTTTCATCACTGGTGCTAATGTATTTTAACAAAAAATAAACATTGAATATTTAGGACTAATACTTTTTGAACTTTAAAAAATGTCAATACATCAACATTACGAAAAAACAAAATTGCGTCTTTTTCAGTGACATAGCCAAATGATATGAGGAGACTCGAGTCTCCCAAAATGTAAGAAGAATGGTTATATATATAAAATAGGTTATTCCTGTCAGCCTTCTTGGTTGCGCTATTGGTCCCTTTATTGAAATATTGTGCTCTTTTAAAATACTATTTTTCCCTTTAATATATATGTTGATATATGTATCTCTATATCTCTGGTCTTGAGAGTGGCAAAAAGTTCACGCTTTAGTCCTGTTACAAAAGTCACGTTTAACAAATTTCAACGAAGAGATCTCTTTAAGTTTATGTATCAGCTCTTTCTGACAATATGAGGTTTTTTAATTCTTTGAAATTTTCAAGAACTTTTTCCTCATTTAATTTTTCACTCCATAGTTTAATGTTAAAATAATGACTTATTAAGTTATCACCAAGTTATCAATAACGTTAAAAGACTCTGAATATATATATAAATGAAATTCAAATGTTTGTGAATTCACACCATTTGAAACAGCCGACCGATCTCGGATCAAATTTTCTACACAGATGAGGTTCGGGCCTGGAAATCTTTATATCATTTCACTTTGGCTGTCCAACTTAGAAAGGGGGAGGGGTAGATACATAAAAATAAATAAAACTTAACAACTCTTGAACCACGAGACCGATCTCGATCAAATTTGCGACATAGATGTGGTTCGGACCTGGGATTTTTTTTATCGTTTCACTCTGACGATGCAAGACATAATGTCTTGGTCTTGCTCTTGGTCTTGCACACCCAGTCTTGGTCTTGGTCTTGCACTGGAACCATTGGTCTTGGTCTTGCACACTCAGTCTTGGTGTTGGTCTTGCTTGCAAGAGTCTTGCAAGTCTTGCTTTTAAGAAATATTATGCTTTTCATAGGTAAATTTTAATCTGGATATTAGGGATAATAAATTCTACAATGCGCCAATAGTAACAGAAACACAATATGCGCCAATAGTAACAGAAACATAATGTATGTTTCTAAATGTAATAAAGTTTACCTTCATGTATGTATGATGATAGTGTACAACATAAGCGATGACTTATTTTTTTCAATGGTCACCCACATTTCACTACTTATAAGATAAATCACAACGTTTCCTAATCTTTTGTATTTTTTTAAGAGATCCAATACTTCACTGGTTACCAACTGGGGAGGCTACCCCTGAGACGCATGAAAGAAAATCAAGATACTGAAATAATATGAATTGCAAAATTATTTTTATACTCTAAAGGAGTCAGATTTTTTTCAACCACAATTAGCTAATCTTTGTATTGAACAAACTTCCAATTAAATATTGAGGGCCTTATGCAGACATTCTGAAGCGTGACTAGTGCCATACTAAAGAGTTCGACTTCCTGCAGTAGTTAGGCCTTTAGTATGACGCTAATCATGCGTCAAAACGACTCTGCATAAGGACCTGAGATTTTATTTTGTTGAAATCAATATGTACTTTATGGGGTAAAAATATGGACATTACGCAAAAGCGATTTAAAAAATTGGAGGCTTTCAAAAAGTGGGCATGGAGAAAAAAGGAGAGAATTAGCTGGGTTGAACGGAGAACGAGTGAGGTGTTACAAATAGTAGCAGTGGGAGAAAAAAATAATTTTAGATGTAATTAGGAGGAGGAAGAGGACTTGGTTGGGACATTGGCTGAGGAGAAACTGTATTATGAGGGAAGTGCTACGGGTTATGGTGAAAGGAAAAAGAGGGAGGGGACGTAGAAAACTGTAGTTGAAGAAAGGTATTAAAAAATGCTGCGTCAAAGCGAAGATACTACCTGAGGACCACAGTACTTCGAAGCTTCTCAGATACAGCAGGTAACCTGCCATAATGCGAGAATAGCTATGGTGATATGTTTAGCAATATTGGCCAAAAAAGTAAGAGAAAAAATTAAAATAATAACGATTATAATCAAACCTCTTAATATTTTAGAATAATTTGAGTGAAAATTGAAAACGACTCAACTGTCTCTGTCTTTTGTGTAAACTCAATTTATATAAATACTGTTGATCTATGTTAGAAATACAAAATAACGGCATCAAATTCCAAGTTATTTGAAATAACTGTACTAAATTACTCTTACTTGTGAATATGAATTAATTATTGTTGTATAATGTTATATCGCTCAATCCTCGATGTGTCGTATACCTAAGAAGACTAGAAGCTACATTGATAAACAGCTATTCAACGTATAAGCATCCACCCATGAAATCAAGCTTGCGGTCAGTAGCATAGACCGCAAACGTCACGAACAGTGGTGCTAATTCCCAATGATAAAAATGATCTGTTTTATTAAATTTTACAAATTTTGTCCTATTTTTGGTACAATTTAATATGATTTTATACAAATTATGCTGATTTTATACAATTTATGGTGATTTTATGATAATTTTATACAGTATTTGGTGATTTTTCTCATATTTCTAGTGATTTTTAGTGTTATCATCCAATAAAAATTATTGTAAAATATTTTTGGTAATATCCTTTGATATCTAAGTTGGTAACACTTGATGGAAACACACAAATGGTTGAGAATACAAAGTTAACTTCCTCAGCCTCTAAAGAAACTTGTTCCTTCCCTTTTTTGTCCTTCCCTCAAGCGATGAAGAACAGGTGAATGACCTTAAAGAAACTACCTGGAAAGGGTGGGAGGAAGGAGACCCAGGTGCATGAAAGAATGCTAGGAATTCCTTTGTTCACGGAGTAGTGGTGGGACGTACATAGCGTCCTTTGTTATGCAAATTAGGGTAGGTTTGACAATAGGTCTATTGTTAAGAGGAATGTGGTTTATCCTTGAGGGTTCACGTACGCAAGTGGGAACAATGGATACCGCAGATGTGTGTATATGTAATCTTTTAAACGATTCATTGTTGACAGAGAAGTGGTTGGAGTGTGTACGTGACTGGATGCATGTACACAGGAGAAACTTGTTTAGGGAGCGCAGCTGTATGTTAATTTTTATTCATGACAGGAATGTCGTTGGAAGGACTACGTGACTGGATGCACGTACGCAAGGGTTGAATGATTTTGATAGATGAAACTTTTGATAATAGGGTAAAGAGGTAAAATATTTCAATCATTGTAGGGAGGCCTCTTAACTGGTAGTTGAAAGAACAAAGTGTCCTTGTTGTGTTGTGTTATTGGTTATTGATATTTTTATTGATAGGTAGATAAAATATTTATATTATGTCTAGAGACCATATTGATTGAATAGAGGATGAAAATCTAATCAAGTATGTTAATTTGTATTAATTTATGTTGAAATTTGCATGAATTATAAAGCTGTTTTTAGTTCTTAGGAGATAGAAGAATATAGCCTGGTAAGAGGTAGTTCTTTCTGTTCTAACTTGTTTGAGCTTTGAGGCAGGAGGTGGAGCTTGTTAACTTGTATAGAAAGACTCCAGCAAATGAAAAACCAGACTTGGAGACTTACAACTTTTTATTCCAACCCAGAACTTGTAGAAACCAATAATAAAAGGAAAGAGGAGGGACTAGGCAAGAACGAAGAACGAATGATAATTTGATTCCCATTGCTTGAAGGAGGTCCTTTGCGGCTTAAAGATCAGTTTTCAATTGGCCTGTCCCCTGTCAACCAGCTTGTTTTATGATCCTGCCACTCGAGGATAAGGAAGATCGTTCTTCTTTACCTGAGTTTATTTTTATTGCAGGGTGCAATAAACCTACTACCTGCCTTTAGGTTTATGAGGGGTACAATAAAATCTTTACCTGACCAGAGTCTTCTTTCCTTCTTTGCAACCAAACAAGATTTCTTTAAAATATTTTTTTCATAAATTAGATTAATGAATTAATTATTCATGAATATTAATTAGTTGGTAATGAAAGGGTTAGAAAAAATGATTTTTTTCGTATTTAGCGTTTATTTAGTGATATATTAAAATATGTATCGTATAGATTAGTATATATTGTACACACATACCCAGATATTGTGGGAGGAAACGGAGACAACTCTAAGAAAAGTATCTTATGCGTTTATATGGTGTTTTCACTGAATAATATGGGGTTTTATCGATCTTTTAATGATGTTTAGGTGTACGAAACACACTTGAATTACAAATGACGTATGTATATAAGTACTTTTTGGTAATGGACGTATGTATATGTGTTTTGCCTGATATGTGGACAGGAATATATGTGCATGCATATTATGTTTTGTATGCATGTAAGTGTTTTATAGTCACCTTTAACGTAATGTAGGGTTGCATAACTTCTTCTTTGATGACATGCTTGGTGAATGCAAACACCTGAAGTGTTTGTATTGTATTAATATTGGACTGCATTGTAGACATGTATATAGTGACTCTACGTATCTAAGTGTTTTAATCTTACCTTTAACGTAATGTTGGGTTCCATAAGTTCTACTATCGGTATAATGATGGATGCCCAGCTTCTACCTTATCGATTGTACTGTAGACATATATTGTACCTCATTATACATGTAACCGTGCCTTGACTGCATTGTTAGGACCTCTTATGATGATTCTAATGATGGCTTGCATAACCTTAACCTTTGTTTTGTATGATTATATATTGTGGTGCTTGACGTATGTAACTGATTTAACCATGTCTTAAATGTAATGTTGAGATATATATTGTGACTTTTACGTATGTACGTGGTTGTTAGTTATGTCCTGGTTGTATTTTAACCACATATGATACCATTTTTTAATTGGTGTTTTAACTAAAGTCTAATTTGCAAATAATTTATTTGTACATTCTTGTAGAAGACATTATGATGTCATCAGGGTTTGCAGTACATACTGATTTATTGTATGCTGTCTCATAAATAACCTTATATGAACCATATGTATTCTTCTCTTTTATCTTATATAGAATACCATATTTATTTATAAGATATCAATATTTTGTATAAAGGTTTGAATGTCACATAAAGTATTACTAAACCATGTAAAAGTGATCGGTAATTACTTGATATGACACAGTATATGTATATGTATTCTTCCTTTATCTTATACAGAATACACATACTTCTTAATATGATACCTATTATTGGGTGTATAAAATAAAACATGGATTTGAAATTTGTGTTATTTGTTTATTAGCATTAATTCTTGTTCTACACTGGTAGGCTATGTTATTGATTAGAGATATTTATATATATGTATTTACGTAATTGATATATTTATAAGTATTCAATATAATAAATAATTATGTATTTGCAATTGTGATATTTTCAATTGTATATTTCCGTATTTACAATATTGATATTTTAATTGTATATTTTCAATATTGATGTTTTCATTTATATATTTGAATATTTACATATTTACATTATTTACAATATACTATTTACATATTTATAATATTTACATTATTTACAATATGCTATTTACATATTTATAATATTTACAATATTTACATATTTACATTATTTACAATAACAATATACTATTTACATATATACACGTAGGGAAGTGCCAATTGACGAGTGCTGTGAAAATATTTATGAAATTTGTCTCTGTCCAAGAATATCATGACTATGTCACTATGTTAGGACACATTTAACATAACATATATACAAATATTTATCGAACACTTATACCAATAATATCAATTATTCAACACACGTATTACTTTGATACCCGTACGGTAATTTTCTAAACTCGGTCATACTGTGAGGATCAAGTCGACGTCTTTTATTTTCAACCTTTTGATGTGTCTTAGTTTCAGGCCTGGACACAATGACAAACCTCGGCTTTCGAACAATCCTTCCTGGATTGTTTAACTGTTTACTGTCAACTTTATCGCGAATTAAATTATAAAAATGTTCAAAATTAATTTCCTGGCGCGTACGATGATTTAAAGTTATACCCCTAATTTTAAATACATAATCTACATTGTCCGTACTAACCTCTTTTAAACGGTACGCATAATTCTTTGGCCCTATTCCTATAAATGCATTAATTTCCCAGCCTTCAGGAACTTCGTTAGTTAGTTCACCCAGGTAGGAACCCAAAGAAAGCGGAGGTTTTTCATTACGTGGCTGTACAAACATAATACTATCGGTGTCGCAGTACAACACACGGTCAGGCCCTACTGTTGTTAATAATTCATAAAGTTTTAGACGCGCCCATGAGGTGCTGAACGCGGCAAGGACAACATTTGAGAACTTCCATGGTTTGTTTTTGTTCTCAATGTTTTTATACGTTACAATGAGATGCCGCTCTCCAATAGGTAATACAGTTAGCACCTTGTATTGCGGTGCCCACAGATAAGTCAAAAAATTTTCCGGAGTATCGACAATTACCGATTGCGATAAATCCGTTCGCTGTCCCCATTTTCCATATAGTGAATTGAGGAATATTTTAGAAATATACCTCAATCCCGGGTTCTTCCTTATATTATCATAATTTAATTTAATGCCTTCATGGGCATAATAGTCTGCAATATATTTTTGCTGGTCTTCTTCGGTTTTGCAAGAAGCAGGAAATCCCGAAGACTCCTGTTTCATTTGAAGAAAGGAATTCACATAGTCTTCAAACAGACCATTTGAATTATCCTCCTCGCCGCCAACCAGGTTAAATTCCCAGATTTCAATTACTTGCAGAATTTTGTATCCCAGCTGTAAAGCTACATGGAGTTCAGGGGTACAGTATGTCCCCGTTAAGGTTCGCTCGGAATCGCTATGCACGCAATTGTCAATACTTTTTTCTATACACGTACGGCACAACCCAAACAAAATACGCCCATTAAATGCATATGGTAACATCGGAAAATACAAAACATTAGGGGGTAAAACAGTGCATTTTACTAACCCATGAATACTTTCCACGTTTGGAAAGTCTGGCCCCTTGTATATTTTTGGCTTACCTACAGGCATTGGTTTACGTGCCATCACCCAAGGGTATACGATGTTACATCATAAAATGCCACGGTTTCCTCGCTGGTACATTCGTACAAAGCATTAAAGCATTCTGTACGACCACCATGAAAACTATCTTTTTGTATTAGATGATCAACAAGATCCTTACAGTGAGTTTGAATAAACTCCTGCATGGTCTTATCAGTTTTCACCCAATGATCCTATTCGCATTCCCACATTTGAACAACATTAAAATTTAATTTTTTCAGGAATGCTATTTTCGTGGCGGTTCTTTCATACCGGTCTTGTAAGGATGTACCTTGCTTAGAGGTGGAATCCAAAGACACGTGTCGAAGTGTAGGATAGCAGGTTAAACACCCGTGGTAAAAACATCCATGAAATTCGAAAACTGTATTCGTTCGAGGTTCAAACCCATCGACCTTATACCTCCCAAATCGTTTTTCCAAGCCATTCCCGGAATGTTGGATTTCATTACCCCTGGTACGTTCTAAATACCGTAACCAGTACATTGCCTTCAGGCTTTGTCGGTCACGATGGTCGAACCCATAGGGCGGAATAATTGGGATAATTTCTTTAGGCAAATATAAGGTACGATAGGTCAGTATGGCCAAACTAGCAACAGTAGGCGCGACGATAAAACATTGAATGCCATTTGTTTTTTCCTCAATTAAGTTTGAAAATTTAATTACAGCTTCTGCTAAAATTTTGACATCATTTCGACAATACACCACCATCTCATTTTGGAGATCATACTCCTCGCCACTAGCAGCACGTTCTTGGTGCCAAGCGATTAGTTGCTGTCTTTCTTCCGTGGTTCGCGAGTCAGGATCAAAATATTCAAGAGCGGGAACCGGACCTACATAATTTTGATTTTCCAAAGTGTTAAATAGATATGGGAAATATCCCTTTTTCAAATTTCCAGATAAACCTAAAGTTGTAGGGAGTTTTGATATTTTAACTCCCATATACAAATACGTGTCACGGAAGTAAATCTTTTGTCCTAAACGCATTTCAACAATTTTTTGCCCTGACATTATTACTTTAGGTGTATGATGATGAATCGTTATCAAAGTTTTAGCACAAAACTGCATATCATAATTACTCCCATTATGGGAAAGTACAATGATTTTTTTAAACATTGGTCGAGTTATTAATACATGATTAATAAATCCATCAATGTCTTGGAAATCAAAAGAACGGATATCATTTTTATCTCCGCATACAAAGCAAGGATTATCCAGCTTTGCGTCCTTACACTTGTAACAGGCATGAATACAATTTACGAAATTCACGTAATGTTCTTGTTCTCCCTGTTCATTTTTAGGAAGTAACATCGTTTCTACATCAAAGATGATGTATAAAAAGGCCTCTACATGTTGCAAAGTAGCAGCCTGAACAAAACAAATGTGGTCATCGTTCACAAACGTATAACACGTTTTACAATAACGTTCACCGCATTCGTGTTCAGACTTACGACCTCGCATGTCAATCATATCACCACATTGGACACAAATTTTCTTTGTTTCGCATAAAGTCTTTCCGCGAACAATCACCGTTTTATGATTGGCAAAACATTCTTCTGAAGAAAACAGTCTGTGACAATCATTACATTCGCGTTTAATATCATTATTAGCATTAGAATCATCGTGATACTTCTCGCACATCCTACATTTAAAGTTACACTTATGATCTTCTGTATGATAATATCCTTCCAAACAATACTGACAATACCCATTTTTGTTCAATAGAGTTCTAATGTTTGTAATTAATTCATAGTGTCCTTCAGTATACAAAATGAAAATTTTCTTTGATGCATGTATTCCAGGATAAATTACAGTGTAGTTTCGAGTCGATCGGTTCTTTTCGTAAATAACAATTTGGTAATGAGGCATTAGCTTATTTTGGAACTTTTTCACATCATCAATAGTACATCCATCACGGATTTCAATGTCAACTTTAGCACTGACACACAAATCCTTTGCTTGATTTAACAATCGATTTGGATGATTTTTCAATTCATATACGTAGTTACGACGATGATCAGCCTTACCCTTCCCAAGGACAATGCTCTTGGGAAGACAATACGCATCCTTTTCCATTGGGATAGTACACTGTTCCAGGTGTGTTACAAGACTGCTATATTTTGCTGAACCCATACTTCGTCCCCTACCTTTACGTGAATCAACAATATGGATTTTGAAACCTACTTTGTCCCCAAATAAATAATTTTCGTTACTATTTAAAACATTTTCAATACTCTGAAACAAAACCTCATGACTTAATTCTGACTTTTGACGCCATGATATGTATATTGGTTTTTTGATAGTGGAAGCAGAACTTTCTATTGTCATGCCAACGTACATGTGATCGTCGACCTCGTTTAACGCGTGCTCCTTTACAAATTCAAATAATGAATGAATGTATTTTTCTGGATCATAAATCCCATTAGTGCGCATACGTTCAATGGTAACTTCCTTTCCTGTTAGTCCAAAATAAGTATAATGTTTGGTTGTACTATTAACAATACGAAAATATTCATCCGTTCCAGCACCATACATTACAGGTTCTGGTGCAGAATTATTGCTACGCTCAGGAAGAATACCGAGGAACTCACTGGACTCATCTGCAATTAAACCGGATGTTTTCTCTGAAGACACAAGTTCCATAAACTTTTCACGAGCTAAATTCCTCGTATTATCTTGGCGAAAGAAGCCTACATGATATAAATCAATAATATCTTTTGCAGACTTACATTTCTCGAAAACAACATGAGGATTACAGACAAAATGCATGAACAATGCTTGCAATAGCTTGGAATAAGCCTTATTGCTTACCCTTACACCCGTAGCATGGCATTGCGTCAACACTTCCCATGTAAATAGAACGTCGTTTGGATTATCGTATCCACGCACTTCTTGTGCTGCTTGAAGAAAAGTTTATTACACTAGATTATAAATTACAATTACTGGAAAGTAGTTAAGGATTTACCAATAATCTTAGAACATCTACGCTGAATTGAAAAAAAGTTACGGGAAGTATTAATGCAATTGCCGATAAACTTTCAGCAGAATCATCGGTAGACTGTAAAAGTTACGGGACATTATCATTTTCAAGAGGAATTGGTGACATTGTCATTTCAAAACTTTTAAGTGTATCTTTAATAAATAAGAAGTAAATATAGTGTTCTAACAACCAGTAATTTAAAACTAAACGTGTATATCTTACTTAAACAGTAATACAATGGATGGGCGTAATGTGATTTGTACCATGCTGGCAGCACAAGAAGTGCGTGGATACGATAATCCAAACGACGTTCTATTTACATGGGAAGTGTTGACGCAATGCCATGCTACGGGTGTAAGGGTAAGCAATAAGGCTTATTCCAAGCTATTGCAAGCATTGTTCATGCATTTTGTCTGTAATCCTCATGTTGTTTTCGAGAAATGTAAGTCTGCAAAAGATATTATTGATTTATATCATGTAGGCTTCTTTCGCCAAGATAATACGAGGAATTTAGCTCGTGAAAAGTTTATGGAACTTGTGTCTTCAGAGAAAACATCCGGTTTAATTGCAGATGAGTCCAGTGAGTTCCTCGGTATTCTTCCTGAGCGTAGCAATAATTCTGCACCAGAACCTGTAATGTATGGTGCTGGAACGGATGAATATTTTCGTATTGTTAATAGTACAACCAAACATTATACTTATTTTGGACTAACAGGAAAGGAAGTTACCATTGAACGTATGCGCACTAATGGGATTTATGATCCAGAAAAATACATTCATTCATTATTTGAATTTGTAAAGGAGCACGCGTTAAACGAGGTCGACGATCACATGTACGTTGGCATGACAATAGAAAGTTCTGCTTCCACTATCAAAAAACCAATATACATATCATGGCGTCAAAAGTCAGAATTAAGTCATGAGGTTTTGTTTCAGAGTATTGAAAATGTTTTAAATAGTAACGAAAATTATTTATTTGGGGACAAAGTAGGTTTCAAAATCCATATTGTTGATTCACGTAAAGGTAGGGGACGAAGTATGGGTTCAGCAAAATATAGCAGTCTTGTAACACACCTGGAACAGTGTACTATCCCAATGGAAAAGGATGCGTATTGTCTTCCCAAGAGCATTGTCCTTGGGAAGGGTAAGGCTGATCATCGTCGTAACTACGTATATGAATTGAAAAATCATCCAAATCGATTGTTAAATCAAGCAAAGGATTTGTGTGTCAGTGCTAAAGTTGACATTGAAATCCGTGATGGATGTACTATTGATGATGTGAAAAAGTTCCAAAATAAGCTAATGCCTCATTACCAAATTGTTATTTACGAAAAGAACCGATCGACTCGAAACTACACTGTAATTTATCTTGGAATACATGCATCAAAGAAAATTTTCATTTTGTATACTGAAGGACACTATGAATTAATTACAAACATTAGAACTCTATTGAACAAAAATGGGTATTGTCAGTATTGTTTGGAAGGATATTATCATACAGAAGATCATAAGTGTAACTTTAAATGTAGGATGTGCGAGAAGTATCACGATGATTCTAATGCTAATAATGATATTAAACGCGAATGTAATGATTGTCGCAGACTGTTTTCTTCAGAAGAATGTTTTGCCAATCATAAAACGGTGATTGTTCGCGGAAAGACTTTATGCGAAACAAAGAAAATTTGTGTCCAATGTGGTGATATGATTGACATGCGAGGTCGTAAGTCTGAACACGAATGCGGTGAACGTTATTGTAAAACGTGTTATACGTTTGTGAACGATGACCACATTTGTTTTGTTCAGGCTGCTACTTTGCAACATGTAGAGGCCTTTTTATACATCATCTTTGATGTAGAAACGATGTTACTTCCTAAAAATGAACAGGGAGAACAAGAACATTACGTGAATTTCGTAAATTGTATTCATGCCTGTTACAAGTGTAAGGACGCAAAGCTGGATAATCCTTGCTTTGTATGCGGAGATAAAAATGATATCCGTTCTTTTGATTTCCAAGACATTGATGGATTTATTAATCATGTATTAATAACTCGACCAATGTTTAAAAAAATCATTGTACTTTCCCATAATGGGAGTAATTATGATATGCAGTTTTGTGCTAAAACTTTGATAACGATTCATCATCATACACCTAAAGTAATAATGTCAGGGCAAAAAATTGTTGAAATGCGTTTAGGACAAAAGATTTACTTCCGTGACACATATTTGTATATGGGAGTTAAAATATCAAAACTCCCTACAACTTTAGGTTTATCTGGAAATTTGAAAAAGGGAGATTTCCCATATCTATTTAACACTTTGGAAAATCAAAATTATGTAGGTCCGGTTCCCGCTCTTGAATATTTTGATCCTGACTCGCGAACCACGGAAGAAAGACAGCAACTAATCGCTTGGCACCAAGAACGTGCTGCTAGTGGCGAGGAGTATGATCTCCAAAATGAGATGGTGGTGTATTGTCGAAATGATGTCAAAATTTTAGCAGAAGCTGTAATTAAATTTTCAAACTTAATTGAGGAAAAAACAAATGGCATTCAATGTTTTATCGTCGCGCCTACTGTTGCTAGTTTGGCCATACTGACCTATCGTACCTTATATTTGCCTAAAGAAATTATCCCAATTATTCCGCCCTATGGGTTCGACCATCGTGACCGACAAAGCCTGAAGGCAATGTACTGGTTACGGTATTTAGAACGTACCAGGGGTAATGAAATCCAACATTCCGGGAATGGCTTGGAAAAACGATTTGGGAGGTATAAGGTCGATGGGTTTGAACCTCGAACGAATACAGTTTTCGAATTTCATGGATGTTTTTACCACGGGTGTTTAACCTGCTATCCTACACTTCGACACGTGTCTTTGGATTCCATCTCTAAGCAAGGTACATCCTTACAAGACCGGTATGAAAGAACCGTCACAAAAATAGCATTCCTGAAAAAATTAAATTTTAATGTTGTTCAAATGTGGGAATGCGATTGGGATCATTGGGTGAAAACTGATAAGACCATGCAGGAGTTTATTCAAACTCACTGTAAGGATCTTGTTGATCATCTAATACAAAAAGATAGTTTTCATGGTGGTCGTACAGAATGCTTTAATGCTTTATACGAATGTACCAGCGAGGAAACCGTGGCATTTTATGATGTAACATCGTTATACCCTTGGGTGATGGCACGTAAACCAATGCCTGTAGGTAAGCCAAAAATATACAAGGGGCCAGACTTTCCAAACGTGGAAAGTATTCATGGGTTAGTAAAATGCACTGTTTTACCCCCTAATGATTTGTATTTTCCGATGTTACCATATGCATGTAATGGGCGTATTTTGTTTGGGTTGTGCCGTACGTGTATAGAAAAAAGTATTGACAATTGCGTGCATAGCGATTCCGAGTGAACCTTAACGGGGACATACTGTACCCCTGAACTCCATGTAGCTTTACAGCTGGGATACAAAATTCTGCAAGTAATTGAAATCTGGGAATTTAACCTGGTTGGCGGCGAGGAGGATAATTCAAATGGTCTGTTTGAAGACTATGTGAATTCCTTTCTTCAAATGAAACAGGAGTCTTCGGGATTTCCTGCTTCTTGCAAAACCGAAGAAGACCAGCAAAAATATATTGCAGACTATTATGCCCATGAAGGCATTAAATTAAATTATGATAATATAAGGAAGAACCCGGGATTGAGGTATATTTCTAAAATATTCCTCAATTCACTATATGGAAAATGGGGACAGCGAACGGATTTATCGCAATCGGTAATTGTCGATACTCCGGAAAAATTTTTGACTTATCTGTGGGCATCGCAATACGAGGGGCAAACTGTATTACCTATTGGAGAGCGGCATCTCATTGTAACGTATAAAAACATTGAGAACAAAAACAAACCATGGAAGTTCTCAAATGTTGTCCTTGCCGCGTTCAGCACCTCATGGGCGCGTCTAAAACTTTATGAATTATTAACAACAGTAGGGCCTGACCGTGTGTTGTACTGCGACACCGATAGTATTATGTTTGTACAGCCACGTAATGAAAAACCTCCGCTTTCTTTGGGTTCCTACCTGGGTGAACTAACTAACGAAGTTCCTGAAGGCTGGGAAATTAATGCATTTATAGGAATAGGGCCAAAGAATTATGCGTACCGTTTAAAAGAGGTTAGTACGGACAATGTAGATTATGTATTTAAAATTAGGGGTATAACTTTAAATCATCGTACGCGCCAGGAAATTAATTTTGAACATTTTTATAATTTAATTCGCGATAAAGTTGACAGTAAACAGTTAAACAATCCAGGGAGGATTGTTCGAAAGCCGGGGTTTGTCATTGTGTCCAGGCCTGAAACTAAGACACATCAAAAGGTTGAAAATAAAAGACGTCGACTTGATCCTCACAGTATGACCGAGTTTAGAACATTACCGTACGGGTATCAAAGTAATATGTGTGTCGAATAATTGATATTATTGGTATAAGTGTTCGATAAATATTTGTATATATGTTATGTTAAATGTGTCCTAACATAGTGACATAGTCATGATATTCTTGGACAGAGACAAATTTCATAAATATTTTCACAGCACTCGTCAATTGGCACTTCCCTACGTGTATATATGTAAATAGTATATTGTTATTGTAAATAATGTAAATATGTAAATATTGTAAATATTATAAATATGTAAATAGCATATTGTAAATAATGTAAATATTATAAATATGTAAATAGTATATTGTAAATAATGTAAATATGTAAATATTCAAATATATAAATGAAAACATCAATATTGAAAATATACAATTAAAATATCAATATTGTAAATACGGAAATATACAATTGAAAATATCACAATTACAAATACATAATTATTTATTATATTGAATACTTATAAATATATCAATTACGTAAATACATATATATTAATATCTCTAATCAATAACATAGCCTACCAGTGTAGAACAAGAATTAATGCTAATAAACAAATAACACAAATTTCAAATCCGTTTTATTTTATACACCCAATAATAGGTATCATATTAAGAAGTATGTGTATTCTGTATAAGATAAAGGAAGAATACATATACATATACTGTGTCATATCAAGTAATTACCGATCACTTTTACATGGTTTAGTAATACTTTATGTGACATTCAAACCTTTATACAAAATATTGATATCTTATAAATAAATATGGTATTCTATATAAGATAAAAGAAAAGAATACATATGGTTCATATAAGGTTATTTATGAGACAGCATACAATAAATCAGTATGTACTGCAAACCCTGATGACATCATAATGTCTTCTACAAGAATGTACAAATAAATTATTTGCAAATTAGACTTCAGTTAAAACACCAATTAAAAAATGGTATCATATGTGGTTAAAATACAACCAGGACATAACTAACAACCACTTACATACGTAAAAGTCACAATATATATCTCAACATTACATTTAAGACATGGCTAAATCAGTTACATACGTCAAGCACCACAATATATATTCATACAAAACAAAGGTTAAGGTTATGCAAGCCATCATTAGAATCATCATAAGAGGTCCTAACAATGCAGTCAAGGCACGGTTACATGTATAATGAGGTACAATATATGTCTACAGTACAATCGATAAGGTAGAAGCTAGGCATCCATCATTATACCGATAGTAGAACTTATGGAACCCAACATTACGTTAAAGGTAAGATTAAAACACTTAGATACGTAGAGTCACTATATACATGTCTACAATGCAGTCCAATATTAATACAATACAAACACTTCAGGTGTTTGCATTCACCAAGCATGTCATCAAAGAAGAAGTTATGCAACCCTACATTACGTTAAAGGTGACTATAAAACACTTACATGCATACAAAACATAATATGCATGCACATATATTCCTGTCCACATATCAGGCAAAACACATATACATACGTCCATTACCAAAAAGTACTTATATACATACGTCATTTGTAATTCAAGTGTGTTTCGTACACCTAAACATCATTAAAAGATCGATAAAACCCCATATTATTCAGTGAAAACACCATATAAACGCATAAGATACTTTTCTCAGAGTTGTCTCCGTTTCCTCCCACAATATCTGTGTATGTGTGTACAATATATACTAATCTATACGATACATATCATAATATATCACTAAATAAACGCTAAATACGAAAAAAATCATTTTTTCTAACCCTTTCATTACCAACTAATTAATATTCATGAATAATTAATTCATTAATCTAATTTATGAAAAAAATATTTTAAAGAAATCTTGTTTGGTTGCAAAGAAGGAAAGAAGACTCTGGTCAGGTAAAGATTTTATTGTACCCCTCATAAACCTAAAGGCAGGTAGTAGGTTTATTGCACCCTGCAATAAAAATAAACTCAGGTAAAGAAGAACGATTTTCCTTATCCTCGAGTGGCAGGATCATAAAACAAGCTGGTTGACAGGGGACAGGCCAATTGAAAAGTGATCTTTAAGCCGCAAAGGACCTCCTTCAAGCAATGGGAATCAAATTATCATTCGTTCTTCGTTCTTGCCTAGTCCCTCCTCTTTCCTTTTATTATTGGTTTCTACAAGTTCTGGGTTGGAATAAAAAGTTGTAAGTCTCCAAGTCTGGTTTTTCATTTGCTGGAGTCTTTCTATACAAGTTAACAAGCTCTACCTCCTGCCTCAAAGCTCAAACAAGTTAGAACAGAAAGAACTACCTCTTACCAGGCTATATTCTCCTATCTCCTAAGAACCAAAAACAGCTTATAATTCATGCAAATTTCAACATAAATTAATACAAATTAACATACTTGATTAGATTTTCATCCTCTATTCAATCAATATGGTCTCTAGACATAATATAAATATTTTATCTACCTATCAATAAAAATATCAATAACCAATAACACAACACAACAAGGACACTTTGTTCTTTCAACTACCAGTTAAGAGGCCTCCCTACAATGATTGAAATATTTTACCTCTTTACCCTATTATCAGAAGTTTCATCTATCAAAACATTCAACCCTTGCGTACGTGCATCCAGTCACGTAGTCCTTCCAACGACATTCCTGTCATGAATAAAAATTAACATACAGCTGCGCTCCCTAAACAAGTTTTTCCTGTGTACATGCATCCAGTCACGTACGCACTCCAACCACTTCTCTGTCAACAATGAATCGTTTAAAAGATTACATATACACACATCTGCGGTATCCATTGTTCCCACTTGCGTACGTGAACCCTCAAGGATAAACCACATTCCTCTTAACAATAGACCTATTGTCAAACCTACCCTAATTTGCATAACAAAGGACGCTATGTACGTCCCACCACTACTCCGTGAACAAAGGAATTCCTAGCATTCTTTCATGCACCTGGGTCTCCTTCCTCCCACCCTTTCCAGGTAGTTTCTTTAAGTTCATTCACCTGTTCTTCATCGCTTGAGGGAAGGACAAAAAAGGGAAGGAACAAGTTTCTTTAGAGGCTGAGGAAGTTAACTTTGTATTCTCAACCATTTGTGTGTTTCCATCAAGTGTTACCAACTTAGATATCAAAGGATATTGCCAAAAATATTTTACAATAATTTTTATTGGATGATAACACTAAAAATCACTAGAAATATGAGAAAAATCACCAAATACTGTATAAAATTATCATAAAATCACCATAAATTGTATAAAATCAGCATAATTTGTATAAAATCACAATAAATTGTACCACAAAATAGGACAAAATTTGTAAAATTTAATAAAACAGATCATTTTTATCATTGGGAATTAGCACCACTGTTCGTGACGTTTGCGGTCTATGCTATTGCGGTCACTAATTTTTTGTCAATGTCATGAAAATGTTATTTCGATATTAATTTTATGAGCACACATTAAAAATTGCCAACGGATGCTTGAGCCTCGGAGTCAAGGCTATACCCATGTAGCCTGCACCTATGGTGTACGAAATTACTGATGTTCAATACTACATTTCTCTTTATTTTGGAAGAAGAACACCACTAATATGTTTTGAAATTAAATGAAATATCTAGTTTAACGTCCCATGATTATGCATCGAATCTAAGGGAGACGGTGATGTTCAGAAATGAAATAAATGAAGAAATTAGTAGGAAACAGGAAAACCCCGAGAAAACCTACTCACACAGTGTTTATCCACCAAAAAACCTCACATGTCGCAAGCTGGAATCGAACCAGGGACCCCATGCACCAGGTGAACTCTTTTCCACTGAGCCGGTACTAGTAGAAGACTCTTGCGCAAGAGTCTTGATCTTGGTCTTGATCTTGCAGATATGGTCTTGGTCTTGCATCGGGATTCCTAGTCTTGGTCTTGGTCTTGGTCTTGCATCGGGATTCCTAGTCTTGGTCTTGGTCTTGGTCTTGCATGCAAGACTCTTGCACAAGTTCCAAGACCAAGACTCTTGCGCTCATCACTAGATGCAACTTAGGGGAGGGCAGGGCAGATATTTAAAAATGGTTGAAATTGACCGATATTGGTGTGGAATCCATAGTTTTCGGGGTCGTTGAGATGAACCTGACACTTTCGATGCCGTTAAATACAAATTCACCTCCGCAACTTGGGGTCTGGAGAGGGGGGAGATATATAGAAATGATCGATATTAGTGCCGAATCCATTGTTTCTGGGGTTGTTTAGACGAACAATGACACTTCCGATGCAGTTTAAATCTAAATTCGCCCCTTTACGTTCAAAATGAAACGTATTTTCCTTGTGCGGAGAACGGACATTCTGCTAGTATAATGCATAAATTTAAACAAATGAATTTCGTTTCATAGTTGGGTAACTACGGCAGAGTCTAAACTATACCGATTCAATATTAAAACAGATTTATAACTATAAATATCTACCAATTACGATTTTAGTAGAGTAATACCGTGAAGACAGTATCTTTCCTTGAGACGTTGAACAGATTCCATAAAACAAGTTGTCGTTATATATTATCGTTCTTCTTCTATGCGATCAGCGTTTAAAACGGAAAATTCTCTTCCGCCTTGAAGATGGGATTAGTGGTGATGGCGCAGGAAAGCTAAATCAACTTCAAAAAACTGCTTTTCGATATCTGTTACAGTTTTTGCTGTATGGAAATCAATATTGAAACCGGAAGTACTAGAAAATTTCAACCACTTCCGGTTTTGATAATTGTTGCGGGTAGTGATGGTATGTTCTGCTGAGACGCTGAATTGATAGCAAAAAAACTTGTTGCTATCTATTACCGTTTTTATTCTATGGCAATCAACGTTATAAGGAAATATGACTAATAAAAATTTTTAAAAATATAGACAACTTGACACGTACTCAAACGTAAAAATATACGTGTATTTAATTCAAGTTTCGTGTGCTCAACAAATATGCCTCTCTTACGACCGTGAAAGTAAAAAGATTGTTTTCGTTTATTATTATTTTTCCTTTTTGTAGTTGTACAGTCAGCAGCAAAAGTATCTTCTCCCTGACAGTTGCTCAGTGATAGAGTGTTCACCTCTCATGCGTGGGATCCCTGTTTCGATCCTAGGTTGCGCTAAGTGGACTTTGTGATGGAAAAACACCATGTGCATGGGTTTTCTGGTGTTGTCTCGTTTCCTTCCACTTTCTTTATTCCACCATTTCATTCATTTCTCACCATCACCGTCTCCTTTAGCCTAGCCGGCATAAGCGAGGGACGTAAAACTAAAAAAATTCATTTTTCCCTTCCTGACTGCTATAACTCCTTTAGGTCAGGTCAAGTACTTTTGCTATTATCATGAACGCCTGGACAGATGCAAACCAATTTACACTTAGCGTTTCAATCAGAAGACGACAGTTGGTAAGCCTGCAGAGCACTAAAACAGGCTTTTACTGTGGATTTGATGCAGCAAGTAATTTCTTCATTTTGAGATTAATATACAGTAAACCCTCGTTAACACGAATTCCAAGGGACTGAAAAATCAGGAGTTCGTGTTAAAAGAATTCGTGTTAACCGGGGACCCAAATTTTATTATTCGAATACATTTTCTCCATACATACGCACTACAGTATACAGACTATACATACCACTACAGTATATTATGTATGTCATAGAAAACACTAGAGATGGTATCGAGACGAGACTGAGTAGTCTCCGTCTCGTCTCGGTCCCAAATTCGAGACAAGACCAAGACTATTCTCTGTCTTGATACCATCCACAGAATTGTATTGAGACGAGACTGAGAGTTTCGGTCTCTTCTCGATTTCGAAAAGCACTCCTCGGTCTCAAATTCGAGTTAAGATCGAGATCGAGACTAGTTTCGGTCTCGGTACCATCTTCTGAAAAGTGAAAACACTACAGTAAGTTTATTATCCTATCTTCGAAGATTAAAAAAAAAAAAAAGTTTCCACGCAGAAAATCCAGGTCAAGTTATAAAATTGATAACTCCGCTAGCAGGGTGAGTACCGCTAGTAACGGAAAGGTATTTATGATTGCTGTCACCAGTTTGGAGTTACAGGGGAGAGAAGATGTTTTGTCTCGAGCTGTCGCCAGCTCGTCTGCCAAACACCTGCATGTTCAGCGCTTGACGGAGGACAGAATCAACACCTCATAAGAGAGGAAAGATACCTGTTTCTGGTTTTTCTCTTATTTACAAGGTAATTTTCGTCTGTATAAATACTGTATGACAAAAACTGATCTGGAGTGAAATCTGAAATAAGAAAAATGATCTGAAAAAAAAAAAAGGATTGAAAATTCGTGTTAAATCAAAACCTTTACTGACTCAAGGGACTAAAAATTAGTTCGTAATTCGTGCTAACCGAAATTCGTGTTAACCGATAAAACTTCCTATAAGATAACGTACAGCGATGCCGGGACCGAAATTTTGTTCGTTCTAACCGAGTGTTCGGCTTAAGCGAGTTCGTGTTAACGAGGTTATACTGTATATCGTTTGGAATATGTTGTCCAATGAGTGCTATACACTATTGATATTAGAATTCGTTGTACTGTATGTATGATGTATTATATAACTATATGCTGTATGTAAGGAAAAAAGTACTGACGATACATACATTAGAAAATGGTTGAAATTAACTGAAAATATCAAATGTAGAAGAAATAAAGGAAATAAGTTCGTAACTCTTTGTTTCCATTTATGGACCTACTTCAATTCTCAGTCATTATCGACATGTGGTAACCACTTAACTGTTGCACAAAAACTGTTAACTAGTTGTGAACCTTTCATGTAAGACTAGTCAAGATACTAAGGTCTGACTAGTCTTAGACCATCAATAGTTGAGTTGGTCAACTATTGAATAGACCATCAATAGTTGAGTTAACTCAGCATTTCCTTCTTAAACTCAGAAACAGTGAGATAGACCTTTCCCAATGAGGAAAATGTCTCGAAACGTTCCTCAAGTAAAGGCTGCGGTTTTAATATTGCTTCCGCAGAAAAGGAAGAAGAAAAGATGGGAGAAATTATTTTGTGATTATTTAAATTGTATCTAGACATCCAGGAATACTAGTTAGATTTCGAGATATTTTAAAGTAACCTATGCTTAGCAAACATATTACTGCCGTAACTAATATCTTACTTAAATTACTAGACAATTTTTCTCGTTTTCATGATGACCTTGTAGCTTGGTGGTATCTTACAAAACTACCAAGCCACAGACATGGATTCGAGTCACGTTGTGTCAATTTCCTTAATGGAATTTTATGGTTTGCTAATTGTTATTGTAATTCTATTATTACTATATTATTATTGTTAGTAGTAATATTCTTAACGATCATTCCAAGTCCTTATTAGTTCACGGATTCTGCTTTATATAAGCTATTATGACGTAAAATAAAATGTGACGTATGAGGAAATTACGTTTATATATTGCAAGAGCTATAACACACAATTATTCACTACAAGCTCAGTCGTGTCTGACCTAACCTAACCTAACCTAACCTAGTGTGAAGTAGGAGAGAGGAAAGTGTGATGATCTTGAAAATAATCTAATTCAAAATTTGAACGAATTTACACGTTTCATGGCCTCTATATAAAGAAAATGTTATTTCTATTGTCCATTCGTACGTCCAAATGTAACGCGTTCACTCACTCAGAATCATATTGTTCAACCAATCCGTACCAAATTTTAAACTTAAAGTTCTCTAGGAAAGATTTTCGAATTTTCTTTCTATCCCAAATATAAGGGAAGTTTACTGAAGGGTGAAAATTTTTTTAAAAAAATGCAATTTTCTCAAAAACAACTCTCACGATTATGTTTATAAACATTTCATATACGAATATTGCATTAATAACTCTATACTGTGGTATATCATTTTTCTGAGAACAAAAACTCGGTGGGTTATAGTTAAGTCATGTCTATGAGTACTTTTTGGGCGATTTTCTTAGAACGGACTCAGATAACTTTGATTATAATTTATAGATATAATTTCATTAATAATCTTGTGATGAATATCTTATTTGTTTTCAACAAATCTACGAGGATTAATGGTTTTGTTCGGAATATTTTTTCAGGAATGATTTAGATAATTTTATACATATTCCGTAAATAAATCGATGATGAACACCCTGACAATACGACATAACTCATTTGTTCTACAAAGAAGTCCACGAGGGGTATTTTGCTCTTGAACTGCACGAATTCCACCGCCATTTGAAACAGGAAACTGGAATTTCGGCAACTCCTTCCTTTGACATCTCGTCAAGAGTTCAGATGCAGCCCAAATCGAATCCACGCAGTCTCCAGCGTGTAAAAAGCCTGTAAAGAGGGATGAGATACAGTATCCATGGTTCAGCCGCAACGCAGTTTTCTGCAATGGAGACCCTGATGCTGGGCAATCAGTAAAAATAGCCTACAGATCAAACACAATCGGTGATGTGATGCACAGCATTTCCTAGGTAAGTGGTAATTCATTCTAATGCGGCTCAGTATAACTGAATCAGTATCTGTATATGTAAATAATTTCAAGTTTCTTTCATTAAAATACTGTTATGTCCACTTGCAAACAATCATCAGGCGTGTTTTTATGTTATTTGAACATTATTTATGATATAATTTCAGAGTTTGTCATTGAACATTTAACTTTATTTATTCGACTCCATTAGGTATGGTTTTAGGTTTTAAACACTATTTGTTACTTAATTTCAGTTTTGTGTCATTGAATATTTATCTTTATTTATTCCACTCCCGATAAACACCACTTTTACCCTTATGTGTCGGGTGGGGAGGATTACGTGCTATAGTGAATTTAGAGCTGTCAGCAGTACCAGAAGGACAGTACTGAACTGGTCTCAGTGGAGTAGCCAGATGAAGAATATTCTGGAAGAAAGGAGCAGCTCTCCAGTAGCCAAGTTGGTGGGAATCATATGTTTAGTACGGCAACGTGGACATTAGTTCCAGACGTGGTTAGAATAACTTTAACGGTTGGAATATGATGGGGTGGAAGGCAACGGAAAACCACCACTCTGTTTTTTCCTAGTTTGCTGGCAGCGGACAGAGAACATGGTTATGGTGTTCAGTGGCCTTTTGCAGGTCAAAATATAGTTCCGGAGGTAAAATATCCCCCCATTCGGATCTCCGGAAGGGAGATGTCTTTCGAAATACTATTAGACGAGAAAACAATGTGGGGAAGATGTACAAGACAATTGTGCTGGCCGAAGTGATATTCAACTGAGAAATGTGGGCAAAGAAAAAAGTAGGTAACAAGAGGTAACAAGATGTCAACTAAAAAGTTGAAAAACGAGGAAGTAAGAAATTTTTTTTCGTTGAGAAATTTGAAGAAAAATACTCAAACGAGGGATGGATAGATGCGGGTAGTAACACATGTTGGGAGCATATTGAACTTTGCATACAGCATTCTGCAGAAAAAGTAGTAGATTACTCTGTAAAACAAAAATCATAAGTAAATTTACAAAAAGCCGTGGCAATCTGCTTGCCAATCCTCTATGTAAATCATTTTACCCATATGAAGTATAATTACTAGTATGAAATGGTGTAAAATTATATTTTTACCAATAAAAATATTATATTTTCTTATAAACTTACTGTAAAGCTGTAAAAAACAGCAAGTTTTGTAATTTAATCTAAGGAAATGTAAATCAACTTACGAAATGAAGGGTAAATTATTTTACTTTGATATTTGGCAATTTAAATACAGAATTTTTTTCCAGTGTACTATCATCATGGTATAAATAAATAATTTTTTACAAGAAAAGATAAAAAATCAGGCTATATTTTTTTAGGTAAGCTAAATATGAAATAGTACTCTGAAAGATATACAAAATATTTAATTTACATACTATTATATTTAAAACAAGATTTTAAAATATAATAACAAGTATTTATTGACAATATTAAATCATCATAACATCCATATATTATGCCAATACTGACCAATGAGGCTGTGAAGAATTTTACAATTATCATTTAAAATGATTATAATAAACAATATAGTTTCTATTATAAATAGACGGCCAGATTTTAGTTTTATCAGATATGAATAAGTGTTGAATGTTCATATAATAATAATAATAAATTGCTTATAACATTTATCTTTTAAATTTACTTGAATATAAGATGGCATAGTCAGTACAAAATGTTATTGTTGTTTAATATTGTTTCAAGACAATTTACAAACTGACCGGGACTCAGTGTTGATTTTATACTTATATCACGGTGATGAACATTTAAAATGTCAGGAGAAGGAGAAAATCTTACGTAATGGTTCCCTCTGTGGATATTCCTGAAATCATGTCAGCAGGGTCCTCAACTTTGAGGATAACCATGCTCATCCAAATAATAACAAACATTGTAGGAATGATCTAAAAATAAATGGATCCCAAAATATTGCGATCTTGGCCAAAAATTTTAGGAATGATCAAAAAATTCATCAAAAGATTGCGATCTTCACGAATAATTAATTTTCGGATCAAGGACCACAAATATTTTGAACGGCCTTTAAAAAGTCGAGGTTTCGTATTTTCTACCGAATAAACACACCATATTGAGTTAAGTGATAGTTTGGGTTTGGCTACACTACATGTAGTTCTCCAGATATAAGGCGTAAAAGAATTTTTTTATTGAAATATATTTGATCTTTTTATTTTAAAAAAATCCAGTGAAGGTTCGAGAAGTCCAGCAAACCAGAAGTTGCTAAGAACAGTTTTGTTCAAAATTATCAGAATAAGTACAATGTTTATGGCACCCGAAGAAATAATATGTTTATCCTAATTGCGCAGAAATCTTCCTCATTAAATCTAGATGCAGTTGTAACATCGGTCACTTATAGCAGCATAGTCTACTTATGCTTCTAGATATGTAGTAAAGAAATCAATTGATTAATAAGTTTACAGAAAATAAAAGCCACAAAAGTAAATAAATAATAAAACAAATACAAATTTTGGAAAAAATTGCGTTATTGTCTTCTGATTGCGAGTAAGTTAAGACAGATAACAAATGACGAAATGGAAATAATGGGTTTCTCTACCTAAGTATACAAAATAGCTGGACGAAGAAGAATAATGATGTTCGAGATCAATCTGATACAATTTGATAAATGAATAATTCATGGGATTTGAAGCAATATAAAATTTTAAGTTACATGTCAATTACAGTATAATGTTTTGAGGATTTTGTTTACCATCAGTTAGTATTTACCGTATTCAGAAAACAGATTTAATACTTGCGTGCTGATTTGATATATATATATATATATATATATATATATATATATATATATATATATATATATATATATATATATATATATATATATATATATATATATATATATATATATTACATAAACCTTTATTTAAAACTTATAAAATCACCCTATTTCCATTTCTACTTCTATTTTAAGTCATAACGTTTACTATTTTTTAAAAAAAAGCACCTTGATATAGAAAGTATATACATATTCATAGTGCCATATATGATGGGCATGTCACATTCATACACGAAATGTACCAGATTACATGATTTTCACTTTCTGTATCAACCACTTCCAGTGAGTAGTGTATGACACCACAGTTTGCTGCATTCTTTTTCATTAAACCACACAGAGAGAAGAAGGAGCTAAGCTAACTCTTGAAAGACGGTGGTGATAGGGAAACAAGAGCATGTGTCTAAACAGCATACTCAGTGGTTTCGCAGGCATATATTCATGGATTCATATACCGGTACAAGTGCGTACACTACATACTTGCTTCTTCTATTCTCTACTTCATCCTTTCCCTCCTTCCTTCATTGGTTTCTCTCTGGTTTTCTCAGATTCTAAAACAGAGCTTCTACATCGCTCATCAGCCAGTTGGAATTGATGGCTCCATATATTCGGTAGAAAACTTTTTAAAAGAAGCTACCTTTTTATTAAATATTACGTTCATAAAATAACCTGAAGAACTAATTACAGAAGACTCTTGAAAATCTGGCTCACGACTATCCGTTCTCCGTACTGTCGGCCTAGTTAAAATATATAAACGTCGAGCAGATTGTTCCTTTTATATCTTTTAGGAACAATCTACTCGACGTTTAAAGCTTTCATAAGCAATTATCTATCAAGGAATTTTTCAAACACAAAATTAAGTCTGCTCTTTTTCTATTTTAGGTCGGCTCTTTTTCTTTCCGAGGCCTAACTGTTCATAGTTTGTGTAATCATTTCTCAGTGAACAATAAAATAAGTTTAAATCACTTAAAAAAAAAAAGACAAATGAGGCATACGTTTCACATTAATGTTTATTTATTTTAAAATTGTATATATTATAAGGATCCCCACATCACAGCATGAGCACATGTTTATGGACGACACGTGCTAACGTTTATAAACAAGCAGACGATGCACTGAACAGGAAGACGCGAAGATCAACACGATGGAAACCGAGAGAGGACGAGCCACCTGAAGAGGGGCTATAAAAGAGGTACCAAAAAGGAAGGAGGTATCAGTTGACCACTGATCGCCTACCCACAACAGCTCTGGAGGTTGCACTGAACTAAGGGGCTCTACCTATCCTAATATCCCTGGAAGTTGCTCTGAAACGAAGGGGATTCCTCAACACAAACCATACCTCACGAGGCTGCCATGAGCCGAGGAGGTTTCCTAGGACCGTACCCTGAAGTCGCTATAAGACACCCTGCTGGCTGCCATAAGCGAAAGGGTTCTCGTATGAGACGTCCCTAACAGCACAATTACATAGTAGGCATATGTCTATCATGTTCCCTCAGGCACATGGGAATGTGTCCAGTATGTGCCTTATATACTTCTGAGAAAGAAATCACATGAATGGCAAGTGATAGTCACAGTCTATGTCCGCCTCTAGGCACATGCCTGACATGTACCTGGGGAACGTGCCTAGTATGTTCTAGGTATGATCCCCATGCCGTAAGCGTCAATGAACCACAAAATTACTCCCCCAAAATATTTTAAATCGCCTATATGCGTAATGTGATTACATTAAGGTGAGTCTAAACAACACTTTAAACAAGTAAAAAAAATGTAGGGCTATCCTAGGGTGGGCGCGATCCACCAACCTTTGGGTTATTAGCCGCGTGCTCTTCCGACTTGGCCACAGAGGCAACAAAGAGGACGTTGCTTGTAGAGTGATACACTATTGAGGTCTTTTGCATTCGGCTAATCAGAGTGCTCCTTTAACCGCATATATTCGACTATAACCGTTTGGGATCAGATAAAATCTGCTCGCCATGTAATTTTATAGAGCGTCTATTTACTTTATATCATGGTTCTTCCATATTCACTTTCAAATGATCGGCGACAGTTCCCATCTAATAAAGTTGATGCGTTTATTGCTTCTAGTACACAATCGCTTAGAACAAGAAGCAACAAATGCATCAAATGTAGGAGATGAATTTAGAACACCTAAATGGAGAATGCCTAGCACATCTTGTGCTGTTAGGGTATCTGAAACAACATGTACCTAAAGGACGTACCTAGAACATGACAGATATATGTCCCAAGTGTCGAAATAAAAACAAATGACTGTTAGAGTGCGAATCTGAGCCAGGTAAATGCTGTATTTGTGGTACATAGTTGCAAATATCAATTAGGTGTAACAAGTACCTTAAACTGTAGGTAGCTGAAGTACATACTTAGCACATGAATATCATATGTGCCAAGTGTCGGGTACCTAAAAAGTAGCTGGGACACCTAAATGGCACATGCCTACCACATCTTGTGCTGTTAGGAGTACTTCCTTTACCTTTGGTCATAAAGAGATTCTGATATATTAACTTTGTAAAACAAAGACTATTTTGTATTTGTATAAATAAATCGGTGAAGGCTAGATTCCTGGCCCATTATTGACTCTACCTACTCAAAATATTGCATGGTGGAGGAGAAGTGCACATCATTTTATGTTTTCTGCAATTAAGTTAGTCATAATAAAATTTATTTTAAAATATATGCAATATTTTTATTCTTGGACTACCTTTTCCTGTAATAAAATTTTATAACTTAGGATAAAGTACATAATAAACATAGCCTAGGAAGTCAGAAAATACGAACAAGAGCGGGCTTAAGTGTACAAATAATGTGTATCTTATGATATGGGTTGAATAGGAAGTGAAAATTATACAGCTCGAGTCTATCTGTTTGTTTGTTATCTTCTGCCATATTAGGCCGAATAGTCGATAGTCTACTGTAGTTATAAATAATAATATTCATTTTTAAAGATATACGTATGTTCTACTGTATATTGAACTAAAGCTTATACACTTGAATGGCTGTAATATATGGTATTTCATATGCATTCCAAGTGAATGTTCATTAAATACTATACTGTAGTTAATGTACTTTTATGTATAAGAAATAACTACCATTATTGTTCATTGTATATATCATATTTACAACTTTGATAACCACATTTTACGAGAGATCCCCCTCAGCATGAAATGCCAAAATAAATAACATGTGTAGAAGTAGTGACCACAAGTCGAATGACGTGATTATATTCCAGACTTGAATTCGGCGAAAGAAACCAGTAGAATGGCATTATGGCCACCACTATGTCCATCATATGATTATTGCTCATTATATCTCCATTTCCTTTCGAAGGAATCCCGCCCTATTCAGTGGGGATATTTGTCCAAAATGGCAGAAAAATAGGCTCACTCTAACGTTTCCTCTCCCTTTCAAGTGATATTCGCTCAAAATGGTTTGATTTTGAGTTTAGCATCCCTTTCAGCAGCGAAGCTATATGAAATGTAGACCTACAGCTTAACATGAGATCCAAACCACATGAACTCCCGCCGGGAATCGAACCCGGGTATCCTATGTCGTGAGGCCTCACATAGCCTCATTGCTGAACGGGACGCTGAACTCAAATAAGATCAACGTGAGCGCTCTACCACTGAGACACCGCGGCCCCATAGCTATTATTGTCACGTGCAGTAGTGATTACAGGCTTTCTGAAAGGAAACGTTATGAGTGCAACTACCTACTTTACTACATGAAAAAGTTTGAAATCTTAATGTATGCTGTAAACATTCGGGGTCATTTCCAGCAAAGAATAATCACAGCAATGTCTTCCATGGATCTTCACATATTTAAGAATACTCAAAAAACGTTTGAGAAAGTATGTTGAAAATAGCGACGAACATTTAGATCACTTTCAGTATTGTTCATGGGTAAAAACTTCCTTGCTAGTTCACCTAAACTTTGCTCTCAGATAATTGTTAGATGTTTTGTCGATGAATTTTCAAGATATTTATGTTTATGAGTTTCGAACAATGTTTCCAGTTCTTTCATGAATCTTCTATGGAGCTCGTCAACCTCCTTCTGAGTAGGGTTGTCCACCTTCTCCACAGGGATAGGCTTTCCAACTGAAATTTAAATAAAAATGTGTTAATTGAAAAGGAAATCTTTTATGTATGGTATTTATTTGTTTATTTATTTGGGAATTTCACGTCCCATGCACACGATGTTTGTTCACCTCAAAGCCCAGTTGGCAGGATGTGGGCATCGGGGTGGGGGTGGTAATTACGAACCTCAAAAAATTCAATTTTAATCCAAGCCAACAACTGGAAAATTGCAATAGGTCCTACAGTGCAAAGGTCGAACTGTTTACAGTACAATATTGTCTTTTGTTTACTGTTCTTTATTTTAGTGATATAGACGTAGAGCAAAGGATATTGCTGTACTGTACATATTATAAAAGTTTTATTTTTTTTGTACCATAAAACAGAGTTTTTATGCTGAAATTTTTTTTCGTGTTTGCATCTCATTTTTAGACTTTTCTCGGGTTATCCGAGAATTTCGCTATCCGCAGTGTTCTTGCCATCGAATTCCGCGGATAATCAGGGCTTTACTGTTTATCATTAATGATATTTTACAGGAAGAAAACGCTCGTAATAATTACCAATTTCTTTATAACTATTTTATTTCCTTTAAGATATTACTAAAACAAATACAATAATATGTAAAGTGTGCCATGAAGTTATATTGAAGCATAGAACATTCTACATTAGAACTTAGAGAATGTACATTGATTAGCTTAATGTTGCTACTTAGACTAACCGTAAGGACCCACCTTTAGCAGAATATACAGTGAATCCACTGTTCACTGTGTACAGGATATTTTTTATAAGATTTAAAAGTGAAAATGTCCTTCAATGTTTTTTGTTGTCTTAATCTTAATTCCAACATGTAGGATGTTGTCTTCTTGAGATAATGAGGGCTAGACACTTTCTTTTTATGCCTGTCTCTTTTGTTTACGAGTTTGCTTATCCTTTTAAATGTTGTTACTTCTAGAAATTTGTTAAATTTGACCCAGGATTTAATTTCAGTTTGGATGTCTTTCACAGAGCAAAAGTACATATTTAAATACGGTTAGCAAAACTAGATATTAAAATAAGCCATCCAAGTTAGCCAAAGTTTTTACCCTTTAGAAGGTTTACAAAGACCAAAAACATTCACTAAAGCCCAAGCTGAAGTGAAATTAACGATTGCATGTTGTGATCGTAGTGGACATTCTAGTGTAGTGAGTGGCACAAATGTTACGACAGAATTGACGCGTATTGCTGGAAATTCTTGTTAACAAATGGATACGAACAGACCAGACGTGTTGATAGACATTGTTCTGATTTGCATGATAAGACAGGGTGGCGCAGGAAAACGGGAAATTTTGAATCTAGAATTCTCAACACTGTATGACAGGCATTTATTTGGGACTGACAAGACAACATTGAGAACATTGCCATTTAGTAATAATGAAGCATTGAGGCTGTGCGGAACATGTGTTCGCTGTGGAAGTATTTAATAAGAACTGTGACATTCTATGGCCTCCGAGATCCCTGAACTCAATGTGTGCAATTTCTTCCTATGGCGAATCTACGGGAACATTGCGAAAGCAAAGAGTATAGTACCTGTCCTGCAAACATCGTTGAGCTGAAAGTGGGGTTCAAGAAGGGCTCACTCGCGTTCCTCAATACGTATTAACTGAGCATTCCAGGGAGTTTCCTAAACATACTCGTATTATCATAATGTGTTTGCCAAGATGGGGCATATCTTTCCTATGTCATCTTCAAGAAATAGTGACATGTGACATAGCTAATGTTATTGTTAATGGCATATTCTTTACATGCATCTGAGTTATTTAATGTATTCTTTCCTGTGTTAATTAGTGCATTTTACGTCAATTAAAAATTTCCTGCTTTCCTGCGCCAATGTTTACTGGATCCCATTTGATTGCTTTAAGGAGTAAGGAGTACAGTATATATTTTTATTGTCTAATATGATGTCCAACGCTCATATTATTTAACCTAAAGGAAATGGATGATTTATGAAAGAGAATGATCATGGAAGAGATTAACAGAATAATGAATGTTGGAGGAAACGGGAGAACCTCGAGAAAACCCAGGGACACGATTATATCAACCACAAACTCACTTCTCCTTGGATCGGACCAAACACACTTCGCAAAAAAAAAAAAAAAAATAGTGCTTTACCACTGAGCCACCGTGCTCTCTTCATGAGTGCAGGATTTATTGGACAAGTACAGATGGGAATTACTCCTTACCCACTCTGCAATCCCGGTAGTCTCTCGGATACATATTCTTCCTAAAATAAAAATCAAACTGTGTGGCCTGTGTTTCTCCACAAGGGATGACCCTTTCGCAATCGCAATTCAACGTATCACTGAGCTCAATAAATGTGAAGAATTTGCAAATATTAATGAATTTTCAAAACAACAGTGGGGGCTTGTCTAAGAAGTCACATCGGTAAAAGTTAAAATTTTATATCGCTACAAAGCAAAGGAAATAAACTTATCTAATATACTAATTCTTGAAGTATACCATGATTAGTATATCAGTTTAGTTTTCTTCCCTTACTCTGTAGAGACAGAGTTTAATTTTTAAGGATGTAACTTCCCTGACGATTCGTCTCTGTCTCACAACAGCATAACTCTATTACAGAACATGATATAGCTCTTTTCGTGTTCTGCTAATTGTATAATAAACTCTGTGTATTTGCTTTGGATCTACCTTCATATTATAACAAGATATGGAATCAGGGTGGTTTAGTAGTAGAGTCCTGTCCTCTGGTGTTAGATTCTTTGGTTCAATTCCAGTCCATGTAAGTTTGTAGTGGACAATATCGTGTTCGTGGATTTTCTCGTTGTTTTTTCCGTTTCGTCGCACATTTTCATTTCACCAATTCTTTTATTTATAATCCACTTCCATTAATTATCCATCTCCTTATGCTAAAGGATACAATCCTAGGACTCAAAACTAGAAATATCATTTCATTTTTCCATTATAATAAAATATCTTAAAACTTTGTTACCAACAATAAGAAGTAAAGCATATTTACCTACAACTGTCACTGGTTTTCGAAAGGGCAATATACCACGGCCGATGATAATAGTTGGAGCAAATCCGAAAATATGTTTCCTTGTCCAATTTTGGACTTTACGAAATACAGGATGATTTCTTCCAAGTTGATTGTATAGATCTGTTTCACCAAAGGAATATAGAGGCACAAGACTAGCTCTGAAAACGGAAAATATATTAAAAACACATTGTTAGTGACTGTAAATACAAACAAGTGAATACAAGTAAACATTTTGAGTAGGTAATATATATATTAATTAAGCCAAGAGTACGAACCATGAGTTTCCTCGTGTTTAATCAGTTAGTATATTTGCCCTTGGAGTGGGAAACTCGGGTTCAATTTTCACTAGAGTTCATGCGGTTCGATCCCACGTTAAGCTGTCAGTTCACGTGTTATATAGCCTCGCTGCTGAAAGTTGAGCAAAATTCAAAATTATATCACATTATATCACAGTAAGAACCATGTAATCAGTTATGGTATAGCCTTTAATTAAATCATATTAAAAAATATCATCTCCAAGTAATACAAGTTCCTCTCACGTAAACGGAACGAATCTTCATTTGCGGTTTCTTAACATTTAAAACTCAACTATTTTGGGGCGAGATTTGTTTTTCGGAACTAGTTAAGGAAACAATATTTAGAACTTAATTATCAAAACTCTTTTATCAAGTTATTTTTATTTATTAATGAATTAATTGTTAGGTTCAAATCTTGCAACTTGAATTTCAGTAATTTCCATATTAATTAGAGCTCCTGAATTTTATACAGGGTTTTTCAAAACAACACCGACAACGTTTGGTAGGTTATTCCTGACCCCAAGATAAGATAAAAAGTATACACCAACCTGGGTGTACAAATGCTTCCTTTCGGAATTATAGGCCGCCGAAAACATGAAAAATTAAACTTTAAAGGTCCATAGGCTCCAACACTAGGGGACCTACCGTAGTCGGGTCAAGACTTCACTCGGGAACTAATATGTGTGATATCCAAAAATACATGTTTCAGAATCCTAAGGTACTCACACAACAATTTTTATAGAGGGAGTTTGGCTACTGGCATGTAATTGGAAATACTCACCAACTACCTCTATAAAAATTGTTGCGGAAGTATTGCGGGATTGTGAAATTTGAATATTTGGATGGAACACATACTAGTTCCTGAGTGAAGTCTTGACCCGACTACGGTAAGTCTCATATTTTTGTAGCTATAAACCTTTAAAGTTATTTTTTTTTTCGTGTTTTCGAAAGCCTATAACTCCGAAAGGAAGCATTTGTGCACCTAGGTTGGTCTATACTTTTTGTCTTATCTTGGTGTTAGGAATCACCTCCCAAACGTTGTCGGTGTTGTTTTGAAACATCCTTATAGATACGCAAGCGTGAGCTGAATACAGTATTTTCACATAATTTTCTTTCTATTTAATTACTTTACTGTAAAATTAAGTAATTAATTGTTTTCAACCATGTGTCACCTTCTGTTATAAAACAGAATATGCTTTGGTGGTGGTATGTACTGTACAGACGTACAGTATAACACCCACAAGATTTTCGTGAACTACCTGTCACATCTTTAAATTGCGGTAGACTTCAAGAACTAACTAAATACGAAAAACAACTTATATAAACATATTTTGTGTGTACAACGGGGGGAAGGGAGAGAAGGTAAATTGAAGAAATGGGGGTAAAACTATAAAAAGTATAGGGAACGATTGATTATTATAATGGATTATTTTAAAGCCCTTTCTAGTAGTGTAAATGTCGACTGAACCCGGGGAATTAGTGTTATTATTCAGTTAAAAGATCCTATGTCTGCGAATTCTGTCGAGGAATTTGAAGCTTAAAATATATAAAACGCTAATCATGCCTGTTCGTTTCCATCTCAGGGATTACTTCTTGCGGCAAGCCTATCTATAATGGGAACGAAAGTCATAATAAAAGATTTTAAGATATATACCTGAGGTAGGCGCGCACCCAGAAATTTTTGTTTGGAGGGGTCCACGTTTTGGGAACCAGTCCAATACTACACGCCACTACATCTATGTAGTATTGAACGGGTATTAATCTACGTCCAAAAAGACGGTACATAATTGAAAAATGCTTCCATCTTTTATTCAGAAAAAAATGATAGTACTAGATTTCTTTTATACTTAAAGAGTACAGATAAAGTGTAAGATCAAATTTTCATGATACATCAATTATTTCTCTGTTAAGCAAGTATCGTTTTATTGGAAAAAGTGTACAAATGAACGTTGAGTTCTGAATTTTTTTCGGGAGGGACCTGGACCTGGTGCCTCCTTGGTCTGAGGCATAAATTTCGGTTTTGACCTTTTTCAATGAGTGTTTCTGCTTCGTTACTATAAGATAAATGACAACGTTTCGTGTTCTATTTCTTACCAAAAAATCAACAGGAAGTGTTTCTCAAATTACAGGTTTCCCCAAAGAGATTTGAAAGACCTTGAAAGGGTCACAGGCTAATGGAATAAAATAAACTAAGATTTTTGTTTAAAAAAATTGCGAGTTTCAATTTTGTTTAACAAAATTAGCCAAAGGAAAGAGACAAAAATCATTAAAATAATAATGAATACTCAAAAATGCAAGATAATTGAGAATAATTTGACTGAAAACTCAAACGCAAAACTCCAGTGGATGCTGAGCACCCACTAAAACATCTCCGATGCATGCTTCAGCCCTCAGAGCACCCATGTAGTTGGCGCCTATAGTCTGAAGCTCCTCAAATTTCAGGGCCTTCACTATACCTACCCATTTTGTAAGGCAAGCCTGATAAACCCTTTCCTATTTTTCAAGATAATCGTGTTTGATCCTGGTTCACTTTCAAATACTTCTGCTGCTCCACCAATTACAACCAGTACTGCTTCACCTCCATTTTGCTTTCGAAGTATGTGTGAAATACCTTCTCTTGAAGATATAATGCAACCTGATGGGAGGAGGAAAAAACTATGAGTATCAAATCACTATAGTGTTACTTGTTGATTGAACTCTTTCTATTAAGCACATCTAACCTCTTACATAAAGATGTATGGTACCCTTTGAAACAAATCGAACTTAGTAAATTTAGTACTATGGCCATAGAAAGATATCACACTTTTCCTCTTTCGTTTAAAATCATATGAAATTTGGGTAAAATTAAACCATGTTATCAAATTTAAAGAATATGACTGAATACGTACATATAATAAAATTAAAATAAAAGCTTATTTAACATTAATTTATGAAATGCAGTTAGTATTATATTTAGCATTAAACCTGTTGGGAAAAAAGTGCTATCAATTGATGGACACATTTACTGTTGTTTACATATACATATTCTGAGAAACAAGAGAATAAAGCCTGTCTCAGACGGGACTGAAGTAAGGCTGCGACTCACGATCTAAAACTCACGATCTTACTTAACGATCGTGTGAGAGGTAACTTGCCCTTAGATCAGGTTGAAATTTTATGCTGTCTTTATTTGCATCCTGACGGAAGAAATAGAAGCAGTTTCTATTTTCTTCCCGAATTCCATACAACTACCAATCAGAAAAGAGTAGCGCCTGATGACATTCAACTTTATTTCTCGCTGTAATTTCAAAACAATGCTCCCTGGACAAGAGAAACAGTAAAAATATTAATAGAATCATATGAAAAATATGAATTTTTAGATAATGTAAAGCACGATTTATATTATTTTAAAAAACTGCAAAAATAAAGACCTTAGAGAAGGTATGTAGTGAAGTAAGTAGTGTCCGCCCGAACACAACAGGTGCGAACAAATGTAATTGCACCTTTTAAAAGAATAAAAATAGGTTATTGAAGTATGTTGTGCAACTTGTATACCAAAAACTGTAACATGTTTTAAAAAAGCGTGCAGGTTTACTTTTGGCGCACCACTCGAAATAATTATTCAAAGATTGGAATTCCTTTACTAATTTCCCTCTTATTGCTTTCTAAATGATTTGTGCTGGGCGACATAAAATATCCACAATATATAGTTAAAATTTAAGGTGGTATCATAAGCAATTGTTGAAAAATTATAATTCTTTTACTATTTGCCTATAAATACAGCGTCCGGATACATGCATAACAACTACAGCCCAAAAAAAAAAAAAAAAAAAAAAACACAAAACAACCTGCGCTAGGTCGCCACTAAAAAGCAGGAATGCTATCTAACCGAAGCTGGAGGGCCCGAGTGTTAGCCAAGGGATTCGTCAGTGAAGGTGGGTATCCGTATAAGTTAGGGTACTGGAAACGAATGGTTTTTGGCAATGATACGAATCTCAATAGCATTTGTTATGGTTTCATACTAGTAGCGTTTCACTTGTAAACAAAATACAACTTCTGTACACTTGTGGAGAAATTCACCGCCGGTGGAAATTAGTTTCTATATAGGCATCTTTCATATGAACTCACTTATTTTATCCGTCGTAAAGCATTTGTAATAATTTTACACTAGTAATTCGACACATACGAACATAAAATTCAGGTGTAGTACGCGTAAAGTAAACCAACACCAGAAACAGAAACAATGAGAGTTAATTGTCATCAATGTTGTGTGGCCTTCGTGCAATTTTAGGGAACAGTTCTACAATGCTCGCACAATACAGAAAGTCCGGGTGTAGTGCATAAGAGGAGCTCCCGGCGCGGTATAAGTTTACTTTATGGGTTATGTGGGCATTTTTTGTGGGCATTTTGTGTAGTGGGCTGAGTGGATACACTCAGTACCTATACTAGAAAATTGCTCTTTCTTTATTTTAGCTTTACGCGCCTGATAACTGTCCTCATTTACATATGCGGACAAGTCATTTAATTTTCAGTTCTACAATCTGGTGGATACAAGGATCTATAGATCTTTTTTCAGTTGATACAGACTCCCTCTTGTTCGTATCTCGCCGCCGAATTTTCGGAGTTACTAATTTCAATAGCGTATGGAATTCTGAATAGTCCACTCAGTTGATTTTTTTTTGGGGGGGGGGACGAGGATCTTCTGTATGCAGTTCATTATTCACCATTGAAAATAAGGTGTACATTATTGGGGCGAAGAATTCACTCCATGACTAGCAGCTCCTCTTTACTCTTTCTCTCTCGTTTTTTGGGGGAGGGGAGGGCGGATTTTGTGTCAACAACGGAGTAAATATCACTGCTACGGCTATTCCATCTTCGGATGAACTCATATTCTGAAATAGATAAACAATAATATTTACAATTACGACAGTTGATTACCCTGTGCGTAACACATTTTTCAAGTGTTTTTGTCTGTTTAATACACCGACCACGAGAGGCTCTGCTGGTAAAACCTACCTAGTTTTAAGGATCGTCTGAGACCCCTACATCACCTCAGGATAAAAGAAATTGTATGGAAGGCTTAAGATACAGTAAGTTGAGCTACATATGAAATGAATTTAGATACGAGGTATCAGCTTTCATAGCGACCAGACATAGGATTTCCTAATACGTCGACAATTTAGTTTTTCTTTCAAACACCCTCCTTGTGATATATACACAAGACAATTTTACATTTATAGCCTAAAAGAATATACAGATGGTGATCAGAAAAATGGAAACACCTGTAGTTGGCAACACGTCAGATGTATGGGTTGGCAGTGATGTCGTGGTGCTCGCAGCGCCGTACCGCTGGTGGTGGCACTGTTGCCACACTTGGTACAATTGTACCAAATTCAGCCCTTTTTGTCATTCATAGGCCCGTTGGTACCACGCTGGCATTTTCAGCCCCTTTTGTGAAAAAGTTGGTACAATTCTCCCCTATTCAGCACCATTGATACCACTATAATTTAAAATTATTAATAATGTGTTGTGATGTCTTTCAGGGAAGGTTCTAGGACGCTGGACCGGTTTTACATTTCTTTTTACAAATGTCAGATTACTCTTCTTACAGTCTACTATCCTCCTTCGGTCGTGAAATAATCGAGAATACGGTGTAATAATTTATATTTTAATATTTTATTATAACGTATTGTTTACACACGGACTCGAGATGATTGATTTATTGCTTGTTTTATTTATTTTTTCTTATATAACCATAATACCGTTTTGGTTTATTGGCCACTTTGAAATAGAGGTGCCTTTTGGTTCCCTTAGAATAAATAGTGAAGATGATAACTGCTTTCCCTTTCAATTTGCGGCCTCTGTTGTACTTCCTAACAACAGAAACATCGAAAAAAAAAAAACATCTACTTCCACGGTTGTTCAGGGGCGTCCTATTTGAACGTCTTTAAAAAGAGCACTTTCTTGATTTGAACTCTTGGATGAGAGCGAGCAGGTATAGAACTTTAGCTCTTTTAGCTTCATGCTATTGAGCCATGTATTACACTGATATATATGTATTATGAAACGTACTATAATGTATTATAATGAATTCAGCCCTTTTTGTTTCAATTTGGTACTATTTTTCAGCCCACTTCAGACTTAGGACTGTGGCAACACTGGGTGGTGGTGTGTTAGGTCGGTCTCCATACTACGTCAGGCGCAGTGGAACAGCAGTGTTCAGTGGCTGCAGCAGACGGACGTAGTGTAAAATGGGAGACCTCTCAGATTTTCAAAGAGGGCAAATTGTTGGTGCGCGGTTATGTGGAGTGAGTGTGACGGCAGTGGCTACTGTGTTAGGTGTGTCGCGTGGGACAGTGTCGAAGGTGATGACGGCCTACACAACACACGGGAAACCACATCGGGGGAGCGAAACAGTGGGCGGAAGAAAATCATGAGTGACAGGTCACTCCGGGTATTAAAGCGCATTGTCACGCAGAACCGTCGTGCCACTAAGGAGCAAGTGACGGAGGAACTCAATCAGCATCTCCCACACCCTGTTTCGACAATCACAGTCCGCCGCGAATTACATGACATGAACTTACGGGGTTGTGTTGCACGGGCCAAACCGCTTATCAGGGACCATAACGCTTTCGCACGTCGCAAATGGTGCCGCGACCATGCAACTTGGGTCGTTGAGGACTGGAAACGTGTGATATGGTCAGATGAGTCATCCTTCACCCTATTTCCAACCACGGGCCGTGTTTATGTGTGGAGAACGCCCAAAGAAGCTTATGATCTGCAGTGTCTCCGCCCAACTGTGAAACATGGTGGCGGCTCGGTGATGCTGTGGGCCGCCATTTCATGGTTTTCATTGGGTCCTGTGGTTACACTTAGCGGACGAATCACTGCCAACGATTATGTCGCAATTTTAGGAGACCACTTGCATCCTATGGTCCGGATGTTGTTCCCGGACAATTACGCCATCTAACAGGATGATAATGCACCCATTCACACAGCTGGCGTTGTTGCAGCTTGGTTTGAGAACATCAGGATGAAGTTCAACACCTCCCCTGGCCCGCCCAATCCCTAGATTTCAACATAATTGAACATCTGTGGTCCGTCTTGGAAACACGACTCCGGCGACGATTTCCACCTCCATCCTCTCTCACAGAACTGGCCGATGCCCTGCACGAGGAATGGTGTAAAATTCCACTTGCTACCATTCACGACCTCTATGCCTCCATCCCACGTCACATCAAGGCTGTTCTGAAGGCGAAAGGTGGCCCGACACCATATTAATCTGGTAAGTTGCAATTTCGTTCAGGTGTTTCCATTTCTGTGATCACCATCTGTATATGTCCGAAGCACTAAATTTTATTACCGTTACTGACTTTTGAGATGAAGAAGATACAAACATTGTAAAAATTAAACATACAAAATAATTCATGTGAGAAGATATTGGACGTTGTAGATAATAAGAATTGTTCAAATACTAAGAAAAAGTAAGGCCTATGTTTAGCAGAAGGGGTCTAAAAAAAAAATGTTACAGTTTTGGTAAAATCTGTTTGTATTAGTTTAGGTTAGGTTAGGTAAGTTTAGGTTAGGTTGTTAATTTATGTTATGATAGTGTAGGGATCCAGCATAATTTTCCAAAAAATGGTAGAATTTCGCTTATTACTACTAAAATTAGGTTAGTTCAGGTTACTTTAGGTTAGGTTAGATTTGGTTACGTTATGTTACGTCTAAGTACTTGCATCATCCATTTCTCCTGTGAATTTTGTTTTTTACGTGCTTCTGAACCCCTTCTGCTAAACATACTCCGAAAGTAATAAAGATAAACGTAGAGAAGGGAGTTTATATAATTGAAGACCTCGGTGCAAGGAGGGGATAGCTCCAATTACGGATTTGATTCACAACGGGAAAAAACACTTAAAACCCAATTTATTTTCATTTAGACTCCGAACATTTTATAAAGAAATTTAATATTATAAGGGTGAAACTTTTTTGCAAAAAGTTCGGAGGCTAAAGTAAAGTAAATAGATTTGTAATAATATTTTGTTTCAATCCTGAAACAAATATAAAATTGGAGCTGTCCCTTTCTTGCACTGCCGTCTTTAAGTTTAGTATAAAAGCGTTGATAATTTGGGACTGATTGAAACCATTCGTAGCAGTAAACAAAATCACTAAAATATGTAAACATGAATAATTAATATCATGCCAAAAAATTAAAGTTACGTAAACTCATAACATGCCAAAATTATAAGTACAATTAAAAGGAACAAAATTTTCTTCCAGGCATTGCTCGCTTTTAACCCCAATGGTTCCAACCACACTATAACTTATTCATTAGTATTGCTCATGGGTATGGCACAATAATCATTTAGGAGGAAAAAAGATTTTTGTCCGTCTTTTACGAAAATAAGTCATCAAATGTTTCGTGTAGAGTGTTGTAAGATACAAGCAAACAAACTAACAAAAAGAAACTATACAAAAACAATGAAAAACGGTTTGAAAGTTGCGAATATAGCTATAGAGAGGAAATGAAAAATTAGCTGGGATGATCGGAAAACTAATATGAAATGCTGAGAATTACAAAGAGAGAGAAAATGGTTGGAAGATAGACTGAAAAGTAATTGTATCATGAGGGATGTTATAGAATAAAAATTGAAATGAAATTTGTAGTTTTAGGCCTCACGGCTATACCCATTAGGCTAAACGAGGTGAATAATTAATGACAGTGGATTATAATGAAATTGTTGCACAGACACGAAGATGTCCAGAGTTACTTGGCCTGGAATCGAACTGGGGTCTCCTACACCAGAAGCGAACTCTTTATCAATGAACCACTGTGTCCCCATTCGACGTGATAGAAGGTACAGTGGAAGGAGAAAAAGAAAGACTGTAATAAATAAGAGGTACAAACACGGATAATTAGCTCGTCAGAACGAATAGGAAATTAAGCCCATGGGTACAGAAGTTCGTCAGTTTACGGCAAAAGGCTGGTGGTAATATGATATTACTTACGATCATTTGTGAAATAAAATAGTAATTTTCAATACAACAGTTAAGTTACACTAGGAACATAGTACACATAGGAACAACAGATGGCAGGATTTCTGTAAATATCAGAAAATTTATACTCTTACAAGAACTATTTTCGTGAAGGATTATAGGATGTATAACATGTTTTTCGTTACTTGGTGTAAAGAAAAAGCGCAAAGCTTTGTTCATATCTCAATGTAAAAAACTAATACAAATTCTCACTGCTAAGTTACTAGTTATTTCTGGTACGTCGAGATGGCGTTGGTGTAGAATTTCACGGTAACAATGGTAGACACATTGAGTTGCTTTAACATTTCATTTTATGCTGTGTGTAGTAGTCCTAATTCTACTGGATGTAGAATTAAATGACAGTAGCTTACATAGTGCATTCGTAAGAAAATGAAAGAATTAATCAAACAGGGAGAGTGAAATTTAATTGCTTCCATAATTTCCATACACTGTTCGTAGTTAGAGGAAAATTTCCCTAATCTAGGGAAATTTCGTACGTAAATTTAGCAAAAAGGGAAAAGTGATTTTTTTTCGATAAAAATGAAAACCCAGGGATATTTTCACGCTGACTGACTGACCAATATAAATCCTTAAATTTTTCTTTGTTCTTCAAAAATAAATCAATATAATAGTAATTTTGTGTGTGCGTGTCTGCCTCTCTGTCTGTGTGTTCAAAGTAGTAAAATTTTCCCCTGTTGTTGGCTGGGTGTATTTATATATTTTTTTTGTAAAAAAATGAAAGAAAAAGTAAAAAATGAACAAAACAAATGTGGTTGAGACTTCCTTTAATATAGTTAAATTAAACTTATCACATAACTTCTGTCATAAGAATTGGACTCTTAACAAACTAGGGAAATTTGATCAGAAAAGGGAATTTTTTATTAGTCGAAGGAAATTTTCTCAAGGAAACCTACGAACACTGTTTCCATGTTGTACTGCAGTCATTTCCAACTGACAAATATATATGACGTAGGAGCATTCTTTTTACAATCAGATACATAACAGAGAGAATTAGGATGAGGAAAGGAGGGGAGTTGATGACGTAGGAGAACGGAATATATAAGTGTTGTTATTGCATGCGCAGTCATGAGTCCACAGGAGGGGAGAAGATAACGTAGGAGAACCATATACTTACAAAACCATCAATTATGGCACGCTATCCATGTTCTTGTTTTCCTGTCTCCACTTCTCTTTCTCAACGCCAGGTATCTACTTCTTCCTTACCCTCTCTGTGCTATTTGTAGAGAAGAAGAGCAGCATACTGTGACTTCTCAGAATATTTGGTTGAAAATATTTGTTCTACTGTCTAAGGCTACTGACTTTTACAGATAAGTCCTTACCTAACCAAAGAGCTAGTTCTCGAAATCCGGGAATATAAAAGCACGTATTTAGCACAGCACAATTAAAGGTTATTCCAGGGAATCGGGATTCAGCATTGCGTGATTCAGTCGTGAAACATCCGCAGATTCCAACAGCAAAAACTCCGTGTGGGAAAGAACATAGGATATAGTTCTTATTTGGCGGAAGCTCTGATGTTTTATGCAATGTCACAGGGAAATAATCACTCATATGTCTCCATACTGACCACTTCCGGACCCAATCGGATCTGAAAAAAGTAAAATAAAATAAAATAAATGCGTAAAAAGTAAAGAAATATTATTACTAATTTTTCGAAGGTGTGTTTCGTCCGGAAACAGTAGTGTGGATTTCTGTATAGCTTTCTGTGCGGGAGGGAGGGGGGAAGTAGGGGATCAGGTTTGTTGGATTTAATCTAATAAGACATCAATGAGAATGTCAATACAAATATTGATGTATAAGCAAATTTCAGGATGGCCAGGCCCCATTGGCCTCCAAGGATTTGCGCACGTGTTTGGGAATATGTCATTGTCTAATACAGCGTTCTTCAACAACTGTGTCGCGATACACTGGTGTGTCGCGAATATATGTCAGGTGTGTCGCGAAATTTTTTTTTTAAATGCTTCCGAAGATCTTTCGCAAAGAAATTATCTTTAAAAGAAAATAAAAATTTATCGCCACTTGTTTCTCACACTTTGTATCTCATAATAGACATCGCATTTTTATGCAAATGCATATTTTGTATGCTTATATGCATCTCTGCTAAACTTTGTAGGGGTTTCTATCAACAATAATACAGCTGGAATTTGAAGTTTTATAGTGCACATACATGCATATTTGAAAGGTTAATCATATTTTAGTGTTTAATAGTATATTCAGCCCATTCCATAAGTTTTAATTCCGACATATGCTTATAGGATACAGTAAATCTAAGTTTGGTCTGTGCATTTTCAATGCATTTAACTGTCTATGCAGCAGGATGGTTTTCTTGCGTGAAAGAATGGAAGAATGCCTAGTTTATGGAGGACCAATATTATTAGCGACCGATCAGCAGAACAGAGAGGCCTACAATTACCAAGACGTTAAGAGAAATCTGATGATAAAAATTCATTGTAATATCGTGTTAACCTATCAATTCAGGAGCAAGAGATGCGAGGAATGTTGCTCAGTGAAGGCTTACTAGTTAGCTCTAATAGATGAAGTTCCGCACGAGCTCCAATCAGTTCCTGGTAAGCTATGTGGAAAAGAAATTGATGAATGTTTTTGCCAGAAACTCCGACTACACAACAACTAAAGCAATGAGAAAACACCTTCAGGGGTCAGATTTTAACTTGCTACAAAATATAGTTACTACACTTGCCTCTGTCTATAAATATTGTATAGTAACACCTGTTGATGCTGAGAGGCCATTTTCTGGCTACAAACGTCACAAACTGGCAATAAATAAACAAATAAATAATAAAATAAAATAAAAATAAAGAAGCATCTCATGATATGCTGTAAGACTAATTACGGGAAGGGGTAAATCCTTAAAAACGAATGTAGAAAAATTAGGTTCGTTTTACTTCGTGTAAAGTAAATACACTCTAAAATACAATTATGAAGCATGAAGAAAAACTGGAAATTGTGTTCTCATATAACTGTGTTCATTTTAATCTTACAATCTCTGTATGTTTTAAAAAAGTTACATAGAGGTATATAAATTTTCAATACTATAAAAATAAATTGTGAAGAAAGTCCCTGAAAGGTAAAATACACTTTCGATGTTACATTTCACCTCAAAACTTTGTCACAACGTTGTTGCATGTTTGAAAATGCTCTCTTTATTGCGCTGTTAGTGCATATTAAGTGCATATTTTAACATATTTGACAGCATAGTTGCATGTATATTTCATGAATTTTAAGTGCATAAAAATCCGATGTCTACTCATAGTCGTTCCATAATTTAAAGGAAAATGTATTATATGTATTTTTATATGTTTGCTTGTTTGCATCCAGGAAAAAAAAAAAACCATGCAGAGGTGTCGTGAAAGTTTGAAACGTACTTTGGTGTGCCCCAAAAGTAAAAAGGTTGAGAACGCTGGTATAATGTCACAATCACGGCTTTTGTGCAGTTAATTGCTCCAGTTCTTCGATTCGTGAATTCCGTTCATTTTGGATTTCCGAACGACATGAACTGATTATCACAGCAACTAAATAGTAACAACTTGAAGGAGCATCGGAATCGAATGTTCTATTTCTTTAAATATTATATATTTATTCTATTGAACTTCTAAAATTGATAGAAAGTAGTCTGCCTAGACCGGAATTCAACTTTTTAAGTGTTACGTATAATATGTGCGTCGCAGAAAGGATTATGTGGAGCTGAAGGGAGAAACCAAACAATGCATACGAAATATTTCCTAACAATAATCATTTTATGTATAGTAAATAAGTGAATACATAATATATTCTAGTAGAATAAAAAATATCAACTCCATCAAATTCACACCGAACGACATACACTCTAACACCATAAAAGTAAGTTCTTCTCGAAAACTACGCATGAAAATTTACCGTGAAGTATGTTATTTTGCTGACTTTTTTACGTGTGGGATCCTTTGTTTAATCCCAGATCGTGTCAAGTGACTTTGTTGTGGACAAACACTGTTCGTGAGTTTTTTAAGATTAAGAGATTAAGGGTCTCAAAAATAGGCTCAACCTATGACTTTATCTGTCTACTGAAATGGAAATAGTATAAATAGACTATAACTCCTGGTTTCAGCATTGACCAATCTATGACTGTCTACTAAAATGGAAATAGTATAAATCGACTGCAACTCCTGGTTTCAGCATTGATCCCCTAAGAGCAGACACAACAGTACTAATGAAGGACGGTTTTTAAATATGGATTTAGCATTTCAAAAGTATTTTCTTTTTAGTTTAACATCACACAATTATGTATCGAGGTTAAGGGGGACATTTATAAGAAGGATAATAATGATGGAATAACGAAACTGGGAGAAATTGGGAGAACCACGAGATAATCCATGCACGTGATCCACCACAAAGCCCATTGGCGGGAGCTAGGATCCAACAACAGACCCCTAACGCCGGAGGTAAGCGCTCTACGAGTGAGTCACAGCGGTTCCATTTCAAGGGTAACTTTAATTTTCGTCCTCATCTCTGTACTTACATCGGAAGTGATTGATCTACTTAATGGCATCTGCAAGTTTATCGAAGGGCGGGCAAATACCCTCACTTTATAAACGACCAGTAGCGTAGCCAGGATGTGTGTTTGGGGGGGGGCAAGTGCTGTTATAGGCACATATAGAAAAATTACAAACAAAAAATATATAAACATAAAAATATATACAAAATTACAAACATCAAAGTACTAAAGTACATTGTCGGATCTCTTTGGGGGGGGCCGGCCCCTCCGGGCCCCCCCCTTCCCTACGCCACTGTAAACGACCGTCTCAATCAAGGTACCGGTACTACTTCTATATTTAAACTTCCACTATACCTTTCATTACGTCCCTTAGCTACAAGATCAGTTTCTTTCCAGTAGTATTTTAACCAGTTTTTCCTTTCCTTTCACAATTTAATACATAGGTCTTCGAAACCCGATCGTTCCTAACCTTTCTTCATGGCTTCGTTTTCACTTACGAGGAAGGTCCATAAACCGTGAGAGTTGAATTTTGATGAAAATTTGTGACAAGATTCAGTTCGAGTTGCTAAGTAACGTAGTAATAGTCACTCAATGCGCAAATGCTTCGTTGAGCTGCTACACCGACGCCATCTTGAAATCCAGTAGGTAATGACCAAGAATACCCTTTTGGCACAAAAATGAAAAAGCTTTTGATAGATCTCACTTCAGTATTGTAAACCAAGGTAGAGCATCTATATGTAGGAGTACTTCCAGTGCATGATCGCCATTTTGAAAGGCGCCATATTGAATCGCGGTCAATAAATGGCAAGGGTGTAATATGGGGTAGTAAATAGCACTGGAATTTACTCCTGACAAGTAACACTTCACATCGTTGCTGCCGGTCTGACGCTAAACTATACATTTTCGGAAAGCACTAGTCCTAAATAGGATAACTACACAGTGCGACGGTCAGACGTTGCCGCGTTCAGGACTTATGGAGCGTCAAACATTAACATGGGGTTTATGAGAGTTACAGGAAACGAAGAAGAACACAAGGTTTGTGACGTTTGAATCGACGTTGTCTGATTGAGCACTTGTTTGCGTAAGTTAAAGGGTACAATCAATGTGCAAATCGTCGAACAGAGCATGAGAGATGCAAAGAGTGCGCTCACAGTGTGCACACTTGACGAACGGTAGTTCGCCGCACGTGAAGCACACGTCACCTTCGTCGAGGGAGTCAAAGCAGTACTCGTGCGGAGAGATCCACATTCCCGGCTCCTCGTCCAGATAGCCAGCCTTGTGGAAAGCGTACCGGATCAGGTTCTTGAATCGGGGTGCGCTGAACTGGTAGAGTGAAAACGACTGTAGTGCCAGGAATCGATCGCGATGCCAGATATCCATGACACTGTCCATGGCCAGTGTGTCGGTCACAAAGCGTACAAAGGACTTGTACTGACGGAAGAAATGCACATCTAAAGGCTGAATCTTTCCAGTGCAACCACCAGGAATCAGTCTCTTGTGCAACGCAACGTCGGCAGGCTTCAGTGCGTTCGATAGATTGTCGTCCTTGTTCAGAGTCCACGAGTCCAATAGCAAAACGATCTTCTTCCGATCATCAGGCATGCTTGGCCAGAACACTTGCTCGTAGAAGTCCTTAAGGTCGTCCCTGTTCATGTTGGACGTTTTCCAGCAAATGATTTGATGTTCGGTGGATCTGCAGGCTTGTTTCCCGGAAACTTTCCACTTGGTTCCGACACCAGTACATACATCGGCCGCAGAATCTCTCCGGCCATGGTGATCACGGGCATGATCATGTAGCTGTGGGTTGTTGCGCTCATGGATCCCACAACCGCTCGCACGACTGTTGTTCCTTTGGTACGGAGAGTGCGAGTACTCTGCAACAACTTCTTGAAGCTACTCTGATCTGCATTGGCAACCTGCGTTGGTGGGATGCTTTCGCTTGCAATGAGCTCGCGAGTCGCTAATACGAAAGCATCAGCCTGCTGCTGCAAGTCCAACTCTTTCAGTTGCCAGGTCCTGCCGACCCTGTGGGTGATTGCACGGTCCACGATGTTGTTGCGCTTCTTGAATCTGTACACCCACGACGGTGATGCCTTGAACTTGAGACTCTTGTTAGGGTCCAGTTCATTAGCTGTTTGCCTAGCCCAAATTCGCAACGTTCGATCGTGAATGATAGCAGTGTGCTGTTTCTCCGCGAACATGCCCCGAACTGCCTCATTGATCTCTGCCATCAGCGTCTTCTTGTCATCTTTGCCTTGTGTTGCCCCAAAGTGACGTAGCACGCCAATGTTCCGAATATACCTGAACTGATTCTGCAGAGTCGAGTGGGTAGCACGACCGGTCTTTGTGTTCCAAGGCCTACCTGTTTTTGGATTTACCGTCCAGTAGGCATAGGCTTTTGCCTTGTACTCGCGCCACTGCTCTGGTGTCATTTTGGAGTCTTCTGGAGGCTGATCCTGGAACTTCGGCTTCTTCACAGGAGAGGGCAGGTATTCTGACGCTGATGAGCCAGATGCGGAAGACGTATGAGACTGCTGCGATGACGAAGGCATCTCTGCATCCTCCTGCTCTTGGTCTTCCTCGTCTCCAAAATCCATGTCTCCGTCCCCCTGGTCACCATCACTGTCACCGAAGCCGAGCGTACGAATCTCTTCAACGACTTCCATCCCGCTGGTCAAAAGAGACTTGATGTGTGCCACCATCCTTTGCTCTTCCAAATTTGGATTGCGCTCATTTGTCCCGATCTCGGCCACCAGAGCCCAAACGACCACTTTCGGATCCATCTTACAACGCATACCTAAAAAACACAAAAACAACACAAATGTTAGCACAGAGTACAAATGCAAGACGAATTAGCATGAAATAATACGACTGCTACAACACAAATGTTAGCACAGAGTTCAAATGCAAGACGAATTAGCATGAAATAATACGACTGCTATGGTTACTCTCATAAACCCCATGTTAATGTTTGACGCTCCATAAGTCCTGAACGCGGCAACGTCTGACCGTCGCACTGTGTAGTTATCCTATTTAGGACTAGTGCTTTCCGAAAATGTATAGTTTAGCGTCAGACCGGCAGCAACGATGTGAAGTGTTACTTGTGAGTCCATTTCCGCAACCAAAGTTTACATATCTATTTTCACTTCAGAGTTAAGAGATCTCTTACCTACAGGAACATATAAAAACTGTGTAAGTTAGACTTGTGTTATGAAATACGGTCGTGCGAGCACTTGCAGGTTTTTAACTAATGCAATAGTCAATGCAATTAGAGAGAGAAATCGTTTATTAAATTGAAATTCCTGTAGTGAAAAATGGAATAGGAGCATGCTACAAGTTATACATATTTCAAAGTGCGATGGAATAGACTGCTCGTCGATGAAACGCATGCCTAATAGTACTGACGAGCAGAAAATACTAAAGGGATTGTTCGGATATGTATTAGAAAAACATATAAACTGGTGAATATTAGTTGAACGACCAAAATGGTTCGAATTCCACTATAATCAGTAGTTCCATGTCTCCTTTAGCGTAGCAGGGAACGTTGGACTGAATCAAACCAAAAATATATTTTAGGCAAAACTCTGTTTTACATGATCCGTTATAGTGTGTTAAGTTTTCTTCTCCAATCTTGAATATTGCGTTTTATTATTATTGCAGAATATTGCGTTTTTTTTTCAATACTCGACAACCTATAATATACCGTGCATATTACGAAGTTAAAACGCTTTAATGTAATTATTACCAGTTTGTCTAAATACAATCGATTTATTGCGGACGCATTGAAAAATTAAGGGGATTTAAATTATCAGTTCGCAGCCCATTCTTAGAAGAAGATACACCTGAAAGTTAGAATTCACTTTTCTTGTGTCTGTTTTGCTATTAGTGATAAGAGAATGCATACACACCTGCTAAGAATAGATGGCAATAAAGATTATTACAAGATTCAATACCAATTTGCAATCCATAAAACAAGCCTCTTTTTTGCTTTTTCCTTCAATATTAAATAATTAAATATCTGAAACTTTCCACCTTTAACGATAAAACACTTGCTTATAATAAGGGCAAGACTAGTTTTCATATCAAAACTGTGATAGCAGGTGTTCACTTGTTCGGTGCACAAGTTATATGGCAGAATTTTCATAATGAAAATGCATTCTGTTGTGTATCGTCAATTTTGTGCGCCAGTCCTAAAGGACATGTTTCCATATGCATGGCAGAAATGTGGGTACGTCACAGGAGTAATAGTTGGTTCATTTACAAATGTTCTGGAGCAGTGCCGGATTTACGTATAAGCTAAACAAGCTATAGCTTAGGGCCCCATACTCTTGGGGGCCCAAAAAATTTAAGGAAAAAATTGAATGTACATTTTCAAAATATAAGAAAATAATAAATAAAGTAACATCTACATATAGCAACCGTGCTTCGTTTGTGTAGACCCCTATGATGCAAATAATGGGACCCCTTCTGCTAGCCTGCATCGTAACATATCACTGATTTCTTCATTTCTGTATATAGGATCCTACGTTCATCTGGACACATAAAGGGTCCCATTATCTTCAGTAGCTTAGGGCACCACCAAACCTAAATCCACCTCTGTTCTGGAGACTAGTAGAAAATAGTGTCTGTGGACATGAAGATTGTGACGAAAATGCATTTGTTAAGTGTTTGTACTGCTCCACGATACTGTGTGTTAATCACTTCGTTTTTGATCTCCATCATCACAACTGAAGAGCAAAAGGTTAGTAGGTTAATATTTGCTTATGTGCATCAGTTTATATTATTTTTCTATTAATATGTGCCGTTGCACCTAACTTCTATTACAGAATTAAATGCTATGCATAATCGCAACACACATAGACTCATATATATAGCACACTTTGAAATAGGTATAAATTGATAGAGTGCTGCTATTCCATTTTTCACTACAGGAATTTCAATTTAATTAACGATTTCTCTTATTAGTCTCAAGATCTGATTGGTATAGTGGCTATTGTACTGCATTAGTTAAAACACTGCAAGTGCTCGAAGGACCGTGTTTCATAACACAAGTCTAACTCACACAGTTTTTACATGTTACTGTGGGTAAGAGAGCTCTTAACTCTGAAGTGAAAACAGATATGTAAACTTTGGTTGCGGAAATGGACTCAGGAGTAAATTCCAGTGCTATGTAATACCCCATGTTACATCCTTGCCATTTATCATATTTGACCGCGATTCAATATGGCGCCTTTCAAAATGGCGATCATGCACTGGAATTACTCCTACATATAGATGCTCTACCTTGGTTTACAATACTGAAGTGAGATCTATCAAAAGCTTTTTCATTTTTGTGCCAAAAGGGTATTCTTGGTCATTACCTACTGGATTTCAAGATGGCGTCGGTGTAGCAGCTCAACGAAGCATTTGCGCATTGAGTGACTATTACTATTACCTGACCAGCGAAGGAGTGCGGGCGGCCGATTTTGGAACTAAAATGCAAGCAGCAGTGTTTCTAACCGGATTACTTGTAATCAATCTATCACAGTTCTTTTTGTCCTGTTCGTAATAAACAACTTCACGCATATGCTCAAGTCAGGGGCAGATCCAGGGGGCGGGGTGATCGGGACGATTGCCCCCCCCAGGATAGGGTATTTTTTATGTTAAAAATAAAACCTAAGAATTTTCACCTTTGTATTATAAATGTAAAATAAAACCTAAAATAGGTAGGGGTTACTTTTTTTTTGTTTTACGTTGCAGAAGTCAAATAAAGGATTAAATTGCAAGAAATTACTTACATTGGCGTTCTTGCTAAAAAAAAAAAATGTCCACCTTTGAAATCGCAGATGGCCATTTCTGTTCTAGAAATTGCAGACAATAGCTACTTCTCCTTTTCTAAAGTTGTTTTACTTTTATTTGCAATACACTCTTACCTTGATTTGACTTCGAACGACCCCCCCAACATTCAGTCTGGATCCGCCCCTGGCTCAAGTTAAGACAATCAGTTTCAAAAGTTATTGAAGTTACTTGCAGAACATCTTAAGTAATAAGCAAAAGAAAAAAACTACTACAAGAATACACCCTCCATATTAACTTGCGAACAAGCTAGCGAGCAGCGTTTTACAGGTTGCTCCTGTTTTATAATGGCATCGAATAAAACGTAATCAATTTTTATACAATCAGCTTAATACACGGTAGAAGCTCACTGAATTGTCAATTGTGCTATGTTATTCTTAAATTGGTAATTTCCATTCATATATCACTATTCACAATACATCTGCATTACTGCAAGAATGGTTTACTACAACCACATAACTTACGGCGTTCTTTATAAAGCGGAAAGAGATTAAGCTATGCATAACATCCAAACTGAAACTTTTAAAAGCCGTTGGATACACTGCAGAGTGAAACTCTCCGCTCCCCTGTCCCACCGCGCTTGCCAAGAAACTGATGTAAACACAACAGCAGCGCCATCCTTCCAAAACCGCACTGCTATCCTGGTCAGGATATACGTTACTTAGCAACTCGAACTGAATCTTGTCACAAATTTTCGTCAAAATTCAACTCTCACGGTTTATGGATCTTCCTCGTTAGTTAAGTTTCTCTACTCTTCTCTACACCAATAATTTGAACACATTCTATTGTTTTTTAGTCTTCTTTGTCAAGGTTAATTCACACTCACATATAATGTGCCGTTCCTATGCCGTGTCCTGTCTGTGCAGCGGTCAACGAAGTTTATTTAGACTTTGAAAATGCATTGACTTATTTTTTTAAATTCTCACACGGGGGCTCAGTGGTCTTATCTCTGGTGAGTGGGGTCTCTACTTCGATCCTCGGCCAAGTAAGTTCGTGGTGAACAACATGGTGTCTGAGTTTTTTGGGGTACTTTCGTTTAATCCTACATTGTCATTTCACCAATTCTTCCATTATCATTCATTTGCCTTAATCATCGTCTCATTTAGCCTAAAGGGCATAACGTGAGACGTTAAACCGAAGGACTTTTAATTCTTACATGATATGCGGTGCTCGGTCGTTCCCCTGCCGTGCCCCGACAGGGCTGCCTTGCAGACAAACTACTTGGATCGCGACTCGACGGTTGTGATGGTTCGACTTCCTTCGGAGTATTTGAATCGACGCGAAGTTGGACAGAACCAGTAAGAATGTTTTCCTCCTTGCAACTCATCTTCGGAAATGGGTTAGAAAGAAGTAGTGGCACGGCATTGGAACGATACCCTATATGTGAATTAGGCTTTAATGTCGACATTATATTCTGTATAGCATTTAATACCGCACACATAATTTAATTAGTCTCTTCTGAAATTCTGTATTCAAGAAATGCATACCCTAGCAATACTTACGTAGGGTAATGGTTGGGAATTAGGAATGCAAAAAATAAAGAAGAATATAAGTTGACTCAACGTAGTTTTCATTATAGATTGGCAACAGGGGCATCATTTAGGGGGGCAAGGAGGGGTATTTGCCCCCCCTGAGTTTGGGATATATATAGATTTTATCAATAGAATAGTAGTAAATCAGTGGAAAACGCGAAATTTTGCTTATATCAAGGGGTCTTGTTCCCCCCTCCAAGCAAAATCTGAAATGACGCTCCTGATTGGCAAGCCAATAATTTGGTGTCGTTTATACAACAGTTTCGACCATACATTCCCAATTGCAACTTTACTTCTTTCGAATGTTGGTAATTGCTTTAGTTAGCAAATATCTGGCAAAGCAGCCAACCAGGAAGTAAGCCCAACGTTGGCAGTTGCTAGCCAACGGTTTACCAGTGTTGGGCTTACTATCTGTGCTGCTGGAAGTAGGGCTGCTTGTAAAATCGCTTGACATGTACCTCGCCGGTAAAGCAATACTTCTTTTAAGTGTATTTTATGGTTCTCAATTCGAATATGATATGTTCCCTTCTCCGGATATAGCATTGTATAAATCAGCGTTTCTTTATACATGTGAGGTGTGTCGCGAAATTTTTAATGTTTTCTACGATCTTCCGCAAAGAAATCATCTTTAGAATAAAATAAACATTTATTGCCAATCGACTTGATTTCACACATGTCTTCCAAGTTTAAAGCTGAAAAGTTTACTTTTAACGCTCTTTTATGTTAATATGTTTCTATTCAAGAGCCTTCCGTAATTTGCTGAGAGATTTGTATCTCATAGTCGTTCTATAATTTTTTAAAAAAGAAAAAAATGTATGTATTTTTGTTTGCTTTTTTGCATCTAGGAAGAAAATCAGATGCAGGGGTGTCGCGAAAATTTGAAACGTACTTTGGTGTGCCCCAAAGGAAAAAAAAATGTTGAAAAATGCTGCTAGAAATAACACGATTTTAATACAAAATGTTATTTGTAATTACTTCATATATTTCTGTTATTTTTATCAACTGCTATAAAATTTGAAAGATTTCGAGTCATATGCCATAGTTGGACCCCTGCTAGTGCTAAAGTCTTTTATGTCATTAAAATACTAACAACATAAAGTTTGTTAAATATCAGAATATTATGATCACTTACCTTCGACCTCCTCTTGCAGGAGTATTTTTATCAAGCCAAAGATACATGAGATAAAGGATAGTAATCCAGTAGTACCTTGTATAGAAAAACAAGTACCAGAAAACGTATATAAGCGTCGGTCCTAAGAGCAACCAACATGATACATAGAAGAGGGCGCCACCAATTTGTAACCATCTCTCCAAAGTAATTCTCCAGAACTCCATTGCTGCACAAACGAACTTCATTAATTATCTGAAAATTATATAAGAACATAAAATATTGGAAATAATTATCTCTCGTGTATAGCTTTACAGACTCGCATCTAAAGAGTGACTAAACCAGGGGAAACGCATCTTCTAGAAGAAAATAAAATTGAGTGCTGGAGCCTCCTTTTTGAGAAAATTCTGGGAGGTAGAGGGGCGTGAAATATGGATGATTTACAAAACGGGGCACCAGCCAAACAAGATTGGGAACCACTGCTCTAAATTTTGCTACAATATCTCACGAGGGAGCAGGCGTTGATACAACCAGCGTGGATTAAAAGAATAGAATAGAATACTTTATTAGTCATTAGACAAGTAGTAGCAATAGACCTATACTTTGTCAAGAATAGTATTTCAATTGTAAAAATGTTGAAATGTAAGAAAAGAACTATTACTCTTATCCTATTACTAATTGACTAATTAAAACTATTACTAACTAACAGTTAAACTATAACTCTTAAGCAATACAATTTGCAATTTCACATTTACATTAATGACACTACCACAAAGCAATGAGCAAAAGTCCATTATTACCATTATTATAAGGCCAACCCCATTATTAGATCTCTCAAATTCGGATGAAGTTCCGTAGTAACAGTAGCAATAGGAATAGTTGTAGTAGATTAGGCGATGATAGGTTTAGTTGAGTACTACTACCATGTTTTGAATCTTGGAAGGAGGTATATGCAGTCTAGGGAACTTTACCCTCACATTTTCACCAGTTGGCATTTACTTTTTATAGATTATAAATGCATTCCTCAAATTCCGTAACGCTATATATATACACAATTATCTCTTAACAAATTACTAATGTGTTTGCCAAACTGCTTGTTTTCCAAATTGCATTCATGTAAAGGTAACAAATTGAACAGTTTCATTCCATTATATTTAAAGTTTTGTCGTGTCTTGCATAATCTGACAGACGACGTTTCTAAATTCTCCTGGTACCTTGTATTATAATCATGTATGTTAGATCGCAAATTTAACACGAAAGCAAATTTATAGCTTTATTTAACACGAACACTGGCTATAAAATTGTTCCGTAAAAATAGTACACTAGTTCAGTGTAAGCGGCAAATGCATCAATGCAGCTATACAGTACCAACGGATGTTTTATAAGCATATTGAAATTGTTCCTCAACCACTATTGTGATTGAAAATATTAAATTCTGCAGCCATAAGCCATGTCAGCTATTACACTATAAATGATGAAAAAGTATAAGATTGAATTAAGCAATAGGTCAAGTTCCGAAGTTGATCGTCAAAATTTTGAAAATTTACCGGAAAGAAATGGTTATTTTGCTCATCAGTGTGCTTGATGAAATATAAGGAGATCGTAAATTGTGTTTAGTTTTTATAAGCGGTTGTAAACACGGAACTATTTGGCAAGCGGAGGGAACTACTTCGTGCAAAGTTACTACATGGTTGGATTGTGTGAAAGGAGTTCTGGTATTTGTATTCCGAACATGGCTGCAAGTGTACAGAGCCGTTCTAGTTGGCATCCTTACGGAGAGACGAGAAATTACACTCTATTAACAAAATGGATCCAAATTTCCCTAAACCTAAGCTAACCCTACCCTATCCTACCCTAACACATTCGATCATCAGTATTGTTCTCATGATCCTTTTAACCAAACTTCAATCAACTTCCACTATAGCATTACTACTAAAGCTCATGAAACATTTCTTTAGTACATGCTTGTCTTGTCTTCTCTTCTTCACTATTAACAGTGTCCAACTTTCGCACCAGGTTTTTCACCCTAATGTGCTGTGAATGCTGAAAATTGATATAATTAAAAGTTCGATTAGAGTTACAATAGTTTACTAATTATAAACGCTGAAAGCAGTATATATTGAATTGGGTGAGATTCGTAAATGCTATTTCATCTGGTTTTAACCTATATTTGTCAGTAGTAGCTTTGTCTAAATTTAAAGTGATTGAATTGTCGATAGAAGTTACGTTGTTTCCTTATTTATATACTGCTTCTGGAAGGTTTCTGCATATTAATATCCTTTAGTTGTTTGAGGCTCCGACTTGATATGTAGTTGTAGACTTCTTTTGAATATTTAAATATAATTGACTTGTATAGTAAATAAATATTACCTTAAGTTTTTTAAAACTTCAATTGTTTTAACTTTTCCTATGATCCTCCAGATGTCTAAGATTTTTTAAAATCCTGATTTTGATTGTGTGCTCTTGAAATACTTTTCTTCTTGTTTCTATTTTTCTTTTTTTTTAATTTTTTTGTTTATTTCTAAAAATTGATTCCAGTAGATATCAAGAATTGAATAATAAGTTTTATAGATGTCCAATTACACGTAGCAAATTTGTATTTATATGACAACGGTGCATATCCATGAATATTATACATTTTTTTCATAAGATTGTCTCTTAAAGGTTGATATAGTTCACATTCTAACAGTAAATGGTTGGTAGTGCCAATTCCTTTGTCCCACCAGCAGCGATAAGTTCCTTTTTTTTTTTTTTTTAATTTGATACAATTTGTAAGGCGTTAATGCAGTACCAAAAAATTAATCTATAGTAGAGGATGTGAAAGAATGGTTGGTCGTGTTTGTTCTTTCTTGTTGTATAATTATTACAGTAAAATTGCCCTGGAATTTGTTGCTGTTGATTTCGTCATGAAGTTAGTTCATTATTAAGCGTTTTTATTATGTCTGGATAAAAATTTTGGGGAGTAAGCTTGAATAAAATCTTAATTTCTTCCGTACATGCGCTTTTGGCAGCCAGATCGATTGTGTTGCTATTTTCTATATTTACGTGCGATCTCATAAATCCAAATATTAATGAATACTTTTGTTTAAGAATAGAGATATTTAATATTAAGGATGATCCATGTGGCTTTACTGTTCCAATGAGTTGTGGTAAGGGCGGTTAGTACACTTAGTGAACCTGTACATATGGAAGATTTGTTGATTTTGTGTTTCTTAACGTATAGTAGAGCTTGTCTTATTTCAAAGGCTTCACCGTCATAAATGTTCATATAGTAAGGTAATTGAAATTTATGAATGTTCTCCCCATTTGCAATATAGATTGATGCTCCAACATTCGAATTAGGATATTTGGATGCATCCGTGTACATAAATAAATAATCTTGAACATATTGCTGTATTTGACCTTGCCATATATTTTGATAAAGTTGATTTTGAAGTTCGACGTTTTTAATATTAAGGTAAGATGGTATTATAGCTTTAATGTTAACCAAGTTTACAGAATATTTCCATGCATAGCAAGATAGAGACGATAATTTATGTATATATTGGTAGTAACGTTGTAATTTTATGTATGCTGTGACAATCCAAGGTTTGTTTTTGACGTATGGAGTCTTCCTGCTTTCCATTATAATCACTATTTTTTTTTTTTTAAAGTTTTGAGTTAATTGGTGATGAGGATTTGTTGAAGTTGTTAATGATAAACTTGTAGACTAGCTTGACATCTCCAGATGTATCGGCATACATTTAGATTCGTTTAAAAGTACTATTTTCGGGCCAAATTCTGGCTGTGAAAAAATTACTTTTGCTATATCGTATAGTATTTTTTTTCATTTTGCCTTAATTTTATTAATGCCTTGTTCGATAGAAGCTGAAGTACTTAAAATTACATCAGCGAATGAAACCATTGTACTAACATTCAAATTTAAATTAAATAAATCAGATCTATCTATCTATCTATCTATCTATCTATCTATATATATCTATATATATCTATCTATATATATATATATATATATATATATATATATATATATATATATATATATATACATATATATATACATATATATATATAAAACTGAGGGCTCAGCGTACTGCCCTGTAGAACGCCTAGGGAAGTTTCTCGTGATTGCGAGTAGGAGTTTTTTTGATTTTTATGTAAACTTTACGATTTATAAGAGTATAATAGATTATTCGAATCATTTTTCCTAGAACTTGAAGGTACTTCATTTTTAAAATAAGAATATCCAAAATAACATTGTCATGTGCTCCCTTAACGTCGAAAGAAGTTACTAACAATGAGTTACTAGTAATGAACGCTTTATAAGAGTCCAACATGAGTTGAGCCAAATTCATGTTTATTTATTATATAATATTGTGTCATCTGTGAGTAGAAAAAGACTCATTCTTTGCATTTGGTAAGACAAGGAAGTTCATAATTATATTGTTTTGAATCCAGTTTTACGAGTAAAGCGCGAAGTGTAACAAGCAGGCAAGCGAAAAAATCTTCACCGATACCTCCAGGGAGCCAATCAGAACGCTAATCGCGAACTGGGGCTACCTGTTATTTTATATACCTTGTCTAGTTCTAAGCAAGGGTTACTAAACAAGAATTCTTTCATTAGTAGGCGATTGTTATTTGTTGAACAGGGGATCAGTTTTTGATGAAAGTGATGTATCCAAGATAAATCATAAACATATAGTTGCATATCCGAATTTGAATGATATTTTTTTAAATTTCTTCCAATAAGACCAGATCTTATATGATGAAGTAAAGTCTGATAAAGCATTACAAAATTCTTGCCAGCTTTGGCGTTTAATTTGATTGATTATCTTTTCTGATTGTGCTTTTCTCCTTTGGTATTCTAAAAAGAGATTGAAAGTACGCTGCTTAAGGAAATTCTTAAATGTTATATCACAAGCGTTGACGCTTTGTTGACATACATTATTCCACCATATGAGTTTTCTATAATTATGTGATTTTTGAATAATTGTACCCTTATTCGCAGTTTTATATTGTTTAGCGGCGATGAAGTAGATTTGATTACTTTAAATATATTAGTCGGTTGTGTTGAAATTATAATTTTGTCTTGAATTATTCTTTGGTAATCCGTCCACTTGAAATAGGAGCAAACATGCTGAAGTTTAGATCTAAGGCCTTGTACATCAGGTTGTGATGATTTTACTGTGGTTCTCATATAATGAGTTTTGAAAATTATCGGAAGGTGATCACTACTGCATGGGTGAAAGTATGTAGACCACTCAGTTTCTATGTAATGTGCATATTTAGTTAGAGTTAGGTGCGGTGCAGTGGAAGAATTTACGTAAATGCGAGTAGGAGAGCCATCGTTGAGGAAAATGTAATTAGAATTTGAAAGCATTTGTAGAAGTGCTTTTCCAGACTTATCATTTCTGTAGGACCCCCAAATTTTCGATTTAGCATTGAAATCGCCTATTATATAATCTATGACTATTATCTAATAGCATGTACCAAAAGTTTGAATTTTGTTGAATTTTTGGTGGTATATATTTATTAAACAGTTTTATATTTTGAATTATTATGGCTATTGTTTGAATATGAGGATGAATGGCGTTGAAATCCGGAGTGAGTGTTTGATATTGCATATGTTTTTAATACATATAGAAATTTCTCCGTGAGAACCATGTTTGAATTGGTTAATACAGTAATAATTTTTAATTTTTTAAGGTATCCTGAGGTTAAACCATGTTTAATGAAGAAAAATAATGTCTGGAGTGAATATATTGATTAATAGCTGTAGATAGTGACTTTTTCCATAAACACTCTGGGTATTTCACTGTAATATCGTAAACGTTGATAATAAGGTCCAGCCATATTTTTTTAAAAAATCTAAGATTGAGTCTATATTATTGAGTACTGTTGCAAGTTGCGAGGAGTATCTATTTTCCAGAGTGGAAACAAAGAACGATGTGAGGCATTTTTTGATCGCACCCATTCTTTTCTGTATGTCAGATCTATCGTATCTGTCATGTGGTCTTTGATCAATATTATTTTTGGTTACTGTAGTAGTATTATGAGATGTCAATGAGAGGGGATTGAATGGAGACTGGTTTGTCTTCCCCTTTGTTTCTAATTATGTATAATCTTTCTCAATGAAATTTGATTTTTGAGAGTAATGGATTGTTGAAATTTTCCTTTTGTGGTGAGAGTTCTCCTTTGAAATAGGAATATATTGAAGTTGATCTTCTGAACTGCTCTGTGCTGTAAAATTATTTGTGCGATGTGAAGCAAAAGAGATTGATCTTTGCGAAGATTGCTGTGGTGAAAGTCCAGCTAGATTGAAACTTGATTTTGTTGCAGCATTTGGTCTCGGCGTTTTATTATCAGGTTGTTTTTTTTTTTTTCATTTTCTGGAGGAATGTCAGGATATTCATGTTGAGGGGTTACTAGAAAAGGCATATCCTCGTAGGATGATGCTGATAAGTAGGTTTTTGTTAAAGAAGTGAATTTGAGAGGTGGATGAAATGTTGATGATCTAGATGTGTTTCTGCCTTGAGATTGGGAGTTAATTGCACCCAATTGTAATGTTTCCTAGAATGGAGTGTGCTTCATTTAAAGATAGTCTTTCTCGAGCCATTAATTCCATAAAGTTTGCTGGCGTAATCTCTCCGGACAATGGGGGAAGTTCGCAGCGTGATCTTTCCCGCAATTAATGCAATGTGGAAGATTGGAACAAGAATCCAGTGAGTGATTACCGACGTATTTTATACATAGAGTTTTATTGAGGCGACAGCTGGCCCTCCTATGACCAAATTTCTTACAACCATGTAGACATTGTCTTATTGTTGAAATGTATGTATATACTGTACGTTTTATATAGTAAAGCTTTACATCTGGAGGGAGGACTTGCTAGTCGAATGTTAACATAACTGTAGTAATAGGTTGTAATTCGTTTTTCTAATTTCTTCTGAATATTCTTCTTGCTTAGATTACTCGTACATCGCATTTTATGTCATTCAATAAGTCGTTTATTTCCACCTCGGTATCGATACTTTTTACGATGCCTCTCGAATAAATTGCGTGGTGAGGAATGAAAGATTCTTAACTGTGTTGAGTTAAAATTGAATGCCCTAGAAATTTATTGGCTTCTTCTCCCGAACGAAATTGTACTCTTTCTAGATTACGACCTATATTCTTTACTTTTTCTAGTCCAGGGATTTCAGCGAAAAAATTATTTTCGACTAATACTCATTATATGTTTACGTCCTAATTCCTCATTTTGAAATTTTAGAAAAATGTAATACAGTGCTAAGTGGTGTGTTTGGTATTTGCCTAATTGATATTTATCTAATTGATTTGGTGATTGCTTTCAGATTTGATGTAGGTGTAACTTCTTCATTACTAATTTGTTTGTGTTCGGGCAATGAATCCCTATTGTGATCAGTTTCCATTATTTCTATACCTTGTTGAAAATGTTTGTTACTTATTATTTGTTCAGCCATTTGTTTAAAATATGATTATTTACACAATTAAAATGCATATTCTATACACTACAAAAATTATTTAAGCTGAACACTAACACAAACACACGAAAAGTAGAACACTAATACAAACATTGCAAAATTAGAAACAATATTAGTTAAAATTCAGAAAAATAATATAAACAGTCTCACCCGGTAAAATGTAAAGTTCCAGCACTTTCTAGATGAGCACACTGTCTATTTTTTAAAGTTTCTCCTTCTTTTAAAATATATTATTTTAATCCACTTTTATTTTTAATAATGTCTGTCTATGGTTCTATAAAACACTATTAAGAAAGTTGGACACTGAATAATAGCATTAAATCTTCACATTATATATTCATAAAAAAGACCTAGATACAGATTTTTTCCGCTTCCGCCACATTCTTCTAGCTAGAATCTTATTACATGCTTACTAACTCCATCCTGAATACAAACACATCTACATAGCAATGCTCTTCTTTTTCTTTTTGCCAGCATGTTACTAACTTTAAATACTTTCCACCCTTCATGTTCCCAACAACCTGCATATGGTTGCAAGATTTGATTTGGAGTTTGTGACATTTAAACAAAACTAATCAGAAACAAACTCGTTGGGAATCTAAATAATAATAATTTTATTTTGAGTGCTTCGAACAGCTTTTAAGAAAATAAAGTATTTGTAATATATTATATAATTTAGAACCTAATACAATAGGCTAATAACAATAATAATAATAATAATAATAATAATAATAATAATAATAATAATAATAATAATAATAATAATAATAATAATAATAATAATAATAATAATAGTGAAACAAAAGTCAACTGTAATTTTAACAGGTTAGTCTCTTGTTAGGAAGCAAAAAAAAAAAAAAAAATACACAAATTCTTTAACCCAAAATGATTTTAAACTCTATATGATCAAATAAAAATGGTTAATGATCTAAAATACTATTTTGAGGACAATCTCATTTAATTTTTTTTCCAGAACAGTTTCATTTAAAACAAATAGTCAAACTTTTTTAAATTTCCATGCCCCTTAAACTAAAATACTACTTTGTTGTGACATTGGTTGAAATATACTGGAGATAAATCTAACAAATTTATTAAATATTAGCAGATAATTCTTTGTCGTACATTTAACATATTCGTTAATCTATATGACAAATACTCTATGAGTTCCTTTTTTTTAAAAAATATACAAGTATGTCAGTATCAATTATGACATTTTGAAACTCTTCTTAATATTCACAGATTTCGAACTTAATGGGATTAACGCCGACTAATTCCTTATTCTATAATTTAGTACTCTTATACCTACTTTTACTAAACAAAATTTTCTACAGTAGGCCTACTTATTGTCTAGAAGCATTTGAATAAATGATTTATCAGTGAATTTCCTCCTGTGAAATAGATTGTGTAGTTCTCAATTTTTTAATCAGCATTCATAATTATGAAAATATTATAGCTTTTTAAAACATGTTATAACTAAGTAGCCTAACAAAACATTTCTAAACCATTTCTATTTTATTTATTAGTGTATTAGAGGTACTGATCCATATGACTGAACCAAACTCTAGTTTAGATCTAACAAGAGACTTATATAAATGAAAATTTTAATTACTACTTTTGAAATCAGATCATTGACAGTATAAAACGTATAATTTTTCTAGTCCTTTCATTTGTATCGTGTTACATTAAAAAATAATTTAGGGGTTGATGCTACATACATATATATATATAGATATAGATAGATAGATAGATAGATAGATAGATAGATATAGATATATCGATATATCAAAGGCCTTCGATTCCATTGATCATAAATTAATTCTTAATAAGGAATCAACTATTGGACAATCATCAGCATACATGAGAGATTTGAAAACTATCTGTCACGTAGAACCTTTAAGGTAAAAATCGGTGTTATATCACGTAGTCAAGGTCAAGCAGGGAAGGTAATATCGGCTACATCGCAATCAAATTTCAGTTTATTGTCATGTACAATACCAATATATTTCATTTGTTCTTTTTTATTATTATTTCATTGATTCTACATATGCTGATAAAATATTGAATTTAGTTCGTAAATCTCATACATTTAGTTTTTCTACAGTTGAGTTCTACTGGAATGAAATGAAATTTTTCAGTTTAACGTCCCACGATTAAGCGTTTTAGGCTAAGGGAGACAATGATTTAGGCAAGTGAATGATGATGGAAGAACTGGTGGAATGAGAATCTGGGAGGAAACGGGAGTACCCCGAGAAAACCCACGGACACGATGTTGTCCGCCACAAACTTACTTGGCCGGGAAGGAACCAGGGACCCACGCTCGAGAGGTAAGCGCTCTACCACTGAGCAACCGTGACCCCTTGAGTTCTCATAAATTACTTCAGTGCCACTTACGTACAAGGTGTGTTCAAAACGAAACCGAACTTTTGCTTTCAAATCTGTATTACAAATTTTACAGCATTTTCAGAACTGTTCTCCTCAAAGTAATCCCCTCTACTGGCAGTACACCGTTCCCAACGTTTCTTCAATTTTTGGATAGCATCCTCGAACACACTTTCTGGGATAGTGCACAGGCCTTTTGTCGCATAGTCCTGAAACTCCTCTATGGTGTGGAATCGACGTTCTTTCAGAATGATTTTAAGTTTGGTAAACAGGAAAAAAAAATCTGCTGGAACTAAGTCCAGAGAATAAGTTTGATAGGGCACAACGAGAGTCTTAAGTTTCACCAGATAACTGCAGATGAAAAGAAAAGTGTGAGTAGGTGCATTGTCACGGTGCACCATCCAAGTGTAATTTCCCCACATTTCAGGCCTCTTCTTGCACACAACATCCATCAATCACGTTAAAGTGTCCTGGTGCAACTGTTGTTTACCATCTGACTACATGATACAGATTCATGATGAACCGTGCCTTTCTAATGAAAAAAAAAAAAAACTCAACCAACAGCACCTTGGTATTTGACCGACTCATGTGCGTCTTTTTCGGATCAGGAGACCCTGAATGAATTGAAAAGTAATTGAAATGTCTCCGTAAATGTTTTGCCAAGGTTTGTAGCAAACTTTTACACATAAATGTTGTTCTTCAAGGTCATTCATTCATATTAGTCAGACGAACAGCTTGTGCACGTTTTCACTTCAGCGCCTGTAGCTCGGCGACTAACGGTCACAGCAAAACGAGGCAAATGGCAATTTGTTGTCTAAGCCTGCCGTTAGGTGTTCTCAGTAGCCGCATTGCTCTCTCTGTGACGGTTGGTGCGCTATTTCAAAAATTCTGTTTCTTTCTGAACACACCTCGTATTATATGTAAATCCTTTTCTAACAAGTAATTATTCTAAAACTTACATGTCATTCACGTACAGTTATATTTTTAAATTTTTGTTTTTCTCAGGTAAATCATTTATGAATAAGGACAAGAAAAGGGATTCTAAGGGAGACCCTTGAGATATTAGCTTCCCTATTTGACCTTGACTAGATAATACATTATCGATTTTTACCTTAAAGGTTCTACTTGACAGATAGTTTTAAGACTTCTAGTGTATGATAATGATAGTCCGATATTTGATACTGTACCTTATTAAGAAGTAATTTATGATCAATGGAATCGAAGGCCTTTGACATATCGATATAGGATAAAGGATAAACCCGTAAATTATTTTTTAATGCAACACACGTGAAGATAATAAAATACGAGAGATCTGCATTGTAGAATCCATATTGTGCTTAGTTCAAATATTTTTTTGTATAATAAAATATAAGTGTTCATATATAATTGATTCAAAAATTTTAGAGAACATTCACTAAACTTATAGGGCTATAGTTTTTTAATATTTGCGCGATTGCCTGATTTGTGAATCCGGACAGTATACACTTATTTTTGTTTCGAAGGGAATATTCCAATTTTAATGACATACTAAAAATGTTCGATAAAGTTGTTGCTACATTCTTATTACAGTCATTTAGTTATATAGTACGAAATATTTTCAAGTTCTTGGATACTACCCCCTTCCAACTGTTCTAATTGTTTGAATTACATCAGTTTTCGAGATACTTGGAATAGAAATCGACATAGATAAATTGCTTCAAAATTTTCTCAAGCTTATAGTTTCATATTTTCTACATTGATTGAAACCTAAATTTTTAAAAAATCTTTGAAAGAGTCTACAGTGTCAATCGTCTCTGTCACTGATATATTATCATTTATTTAATCTGACTTGGAATTTGTTATACATTTTTTTTGAACGCACTCCAAAAAAATCAATTATCTTTACTAATACTGCGGTTCTCCAGTTAGGAAGTAAAATTTTCTTCCCTCAAGATATCTCTTTAGAGCAATCTTTCTCAACTCGAAGTATTTCTGATACCAAATATTGTTGTTTGATTGTCCGACCTTAATAATAATAATAGTAATAATAATAATAATAATAATAATAATAATAATAATAATAATAATAATATGTAGCGGGTCCTGAGGGTAACCATTTCTGTAGAAATAAAATAGAATTTAATCATTATAACCTAAGGGACAAAGACATCTAAAGTACTAATTCTTGTGGAGTATGACTGCATTAGTTAAATTTTGTTCCCTTAGCTTCAACTGATAAAGTTTTACCTCTTTTACCGATGTGAATTCTCTCATAAAAATCTTCAATATTTTTCCCGTCAACAAGCAAAATACAGGAAAGAAATACGCAACGTCACACTTGACAAGTTTAACACGCCTTTTTAGCATCGCGGCTATATAAGTTGTGGATCTACTGTTTAATGTGTGACCCGACTCACATGAAATCCCACTGGGAATCGAACCTGGTCTCCCGCAACGAAGAGGCGTATGCTAATAAGCGATTGTCACTTTTCAATTGGGACTAGCGAGGATTAGGTTTTTTACTATCCTCAATGAAGATCGCCCTTATTTATCTCATTGAGGCTCGCGCCTTTCAAGGTTCGAATTTGCTTGAGCTTAATCAAGTTCGCTATCATCAATTAGGGCTCTCGCTCATTAAATTCTTTAAGGCTCACTCTCTCTCATGCTTTAGCTTGCTACCCACTTATAGAGATCGCGTAGAATCAGTAAGCTCAATCCCGATTGAGCTCGACAGTCTGGCGCAACAAATAGCCACGACTGAATTCGCACAGTTAAAAGAATGAGCGGTTCAACCTTTCAAAAAAAAAAAGATGAGTGGTTCTGATAATTTCTTTGAGTCAAAGATGAACACTGGTGAGTCTTAAGGAAATTCACATAAGTGAAAATATAAATTTTATTTCTACAAGCAGTGATGATTCCAGATTTTCTCCGGATAATGTTTTATACAGAAATGTTAGGAGGGAAAATTTACTCCACAGTTCTAGAATCCAACGGTGGGTCTAGCTCAGGGCCTAAGCCCCCCTGTTTTTTGAGTGACAAAAATAATTGAAGTATTATTTATATATGTTTGAAAGTTTATAATAAGTGTTGCTTTTTATTCTTTATTGGAAAATTTTTGAAACATTAGATATTCCTCGTTCTTGTTAACGAACTTCGTAAACATATTTCAAATTAAAGTGATTTGTGTAAGCTCATTATATACCTAACATAGTTTGGGTTCTGGTTGCACCCCCTTAGTTTTTACCTTCTAGATCCACCACTGCTAGAATCCTCCCCCAAATTGAAGATAAACGTACTGTACTTGTAGCATGTAGGTGATGAATATGGTCTCCCTTTATAGTTTTACAATCTTCCCTTCATCCGAATTCGAAAAGAATGGATAAAGCGCTATTCCTAGGCAAGAGCGTTCATATGATTGATTCCAAAGGAGGGCAACTGGAAGTCGCTCTACTTACAGAACTCTCATTTCAAATATTACATTGGCAGAAGTTAATTTTACAGACTTTTACTCAGAAACACATAAAGGCTGAACATTAATTTATCACAAAAATGACTAATGGAATAACCAGGCACTTAGCCAAAATTTCGTAATAGGAGGAGATCCGTGACGAAATACTGTGGTTATTACACCAGGGGCTCGATCATTCTAAACTATTTTACAGGCAACATATATTGGTTCGTTTAGCCAGAATTTCGTAATGGGGGGGGGGGCTCCACACAACGGGTTCGATCAATGTTAAGACAATAAAATGAGGGCATGTTAGTAGGTATTTTAATAGCAAACTATGAAGAAATCTCGAGTAAAAGAATATTTTAAAAAAGCAGTGAAAAAGATATGGTCTTCCGAGATCATTCGAACTCGGTTCTTCTTGTCTTCTTTCTTTTTTTTTCTTTCTTATCTTCGTTCACTGCCGTCAAGGAACCTGTTTATCGATCGTCATTTGTAGTCCATAGGATTAGCATGGAGCTATATAGAATTCGGAATGCTCCGTTACAATAGTATCCATTTTTAACTTGACCCCCATTCCCCCGTTTCCTCAACACAAAACTCCTCATAAGAAAGAGTAACCAAACGCTTGCTATAGCTTTTTTTTTTAAATTTTTAACGCTAATTATTCTTGTTCTCGTTTCTTTTTGTTTCATCCTTCCTTAATTGTTTTAATTCTGGTTTCGAAAGGGGGGTCCGAACTCCCCGGATTCACCCCCTGGCTACGTGCCTGGAAATAACTACAGTAAAATACAGTGTACAAATATACAATAACGAAAACGTACAATTGAGAGAATCAACAGATAACGTAACTTCAATTTGATCATCACTAACTACAAGGTAACGGAGGAAGAAAGGCTTACATAATGTATTAGTGGCGAATACAGCCTAGGGCCAGGAGGACCTAGGACTCCTAGTTTTTAAGTTTATATATATTTTTTAAATTTTATAGAAAGAGTTGCTTGTTATTCATTATTGGAAAATTTCTGAAACATTAGATATAATTTTAGTTGCAGTTTTTCTCTTATACTTGAACACAATGTCAACGTACAATCTAGCCATAATAACCATCGGGAAATAATTAAGTTGGAAACTACTGCAGGACTCATGAAAAATTGTAAATTCATGATATACCTATCAAAGTCCGGATTCTGGCTGCGTCCCCCAGTTTTTACCTTTTAGATCCGCCACTGTAATGAACTAGCAATTCTTCTATACACCTCTTTGAAGCTTTGTACCCTTAGTTTGTATGAAAATATTTTTTTTTTACTGTAGTGACCTCCCTTAAGAGTCACCACTGAAGATATGTTCTCATTTAAGAAACGTGCTTTAATCCGAAAAATAACACTGACTCATTACTAACCAAACTATACCAGAAAGAAGGATAGAACAAACATGTACTCACCCAAACAGAAGAGTTGAGTCGAAACTAAATCAACGATAAAAATGAAATTGAAAGTGAAAGGTCACACAACCTTTGACTCCTGTGGGTAACCTACGAAATATCTATCACACTTCTGTCAGAAAACGAAAAGAAACGATTTGTTGTGCGGGGTGAATGTGTTCTTTCAAAAAATCATTCAGCTGCAATAGCGGAGAACACTGCAATGAAGACTGGAAAAACAAAAGAGTGAGTAATAACGGAACAATTTACACTTGGGTAACATTGCGTTCAGAAGAAGAGCATTTAGAAAGGAAAATTCTCGACAAAAAATGTTCAAGATGTTTTCAGTGCTTACGTCTATTGTGATTTATTAGAATAAAAAAAAAAAAATCATATTCTCCAAAACATATTATTCCATAGTAATTATTTACCTTCTAATTATTATACAGGTGAAGCGACCTTCACCTTTACAACTAAACATGCATATGCACGTATGTCTATTCCACGGTAACTTCCTACGATTTTAATAAACCTAGGCGTCTGCTTTTTTCGAAGCTTAGGAAATAAGTCTATTATTTGAGGTCGAAATTCGTGATGAACTGGGAAAATAAAATTCACCGCAAGTTGTAAGTTTGCCCATATACGTAACGTGAATGACCACAATAATACCTACCTACCAATTTTTTTTCTATAACTCGAACAATAAAGTAGATAATAATCAAATTTTAACTTCATCAGAAACTTGGTTATGTGGTGTACAATATAGACAAATATGGAGAGTCTTGTCCAATTCCATGTTGATCAGATCATACAAAATAAAAAAGGGCTTTATTTAAATTATTTATTTACTTATTTACAATAGTCCTCTACAGAGCCAAATTCCGTTTACAAAGGAACACAGGTATAGTCACTTAATTACATATTATATATATCTATATATCTATATCTATCTATCTATCTATCTATCTATCTATCTATCTATCTATCTATCTATATATATATATATATATATATGTGTGTGTGTGTGTGTGTGTGTGTGTGTTTGTGTGTGTGTGTGTGTAAAAGTGAATCTGAAAAGGTAAGGGGACGCATGACGTCATACCGTCCCCCTTGTCTATCTTTGCTCATTGTAATTTTTTTTTTTTTAGGAAGTGGTGTGATACGCCGTAGATATGTTATGGAAGTGGGGTAACGGCGTCTGTCTCTCTATATATTGAAAGAAAGAAGATGATACATGTAAGGAAGGGAAAAATACAAGTTAAGTAACAAAAACAAGATTAAAATATTAGTAGTATAAATACTCAGTGGCCCAAAAGTAGGTATACAGTTCCGTACTGATAAGCTCACTGTATTTTATATAATTTCTTATTGTTAAACCTAGTTTCTTTATTGTTTGTTCTTAACATCTTTTTACTTATAATTTAATCCTAGAACAATCGAAGCAAATAAATCCATAAACTACAATGTTATACTTGATCAATGCAGGGGCGTATACCTACTTTTGAGCCACCCTGTATTTTTAAAAGATGAAAAATTTGAAAAATAATAAATAGTTTCCAGTATAGGTCCAAAATTCATAGAGATAACATTTCTTTCTTCATTAATTATTATTCCATACATAATGTCTCTTCAAAATATTATTTTTGGGAAAATATGCAAATATTATAGAGATAGGATAACAGAAGTCAAGATCTAGAATTGATGAAACCTACTGATTCAAATTTTGACAAACTCTAACTACGAATGAATTCTGATGGATTGTAATGTGAGATCTCGTTATGTTGAATACCAAATTCTTACGCAATGACCGTTTTGGTATATTCAAATCAATATATTGTAGTAAATTACAATTATCTGTCACTGAGTTTACTGTTTTGTACAAATATATTTGTTGAATAAGAATACGTCTACTGTGCATATCAAATTTAAGTAAAAGAGAAGAAATATTTGTCGAATTTGAGTTTAATGTCTCTTTCAGCAGCGAACCTATATGAGACGTGGGCCTAGTGATTAACGTGGAATTCGAACTACATGAACTCACGCTAGGAATCGAACCTAAGTCTCCCACGCCAAAGGCGCATAAGCTTATCAGTGAAAGAGAAGAGATCTTATTTTTAGGTTTGACGACATATATATATGGATATGGATATTGATATGTATTCCAATTAACACTACATTTGCGGAACATTAATTTTATTCTTAGAGTTACACATCTTATTTACAGATGTTACGTTGTTAATTCTTGTTATTTTTCTCTTCCAATTATATTGTGATACAATTAATTCATTAGTTAGTTAGGTATATTTTTATCAAATAAAAGGGAATGAAGTTCCTCTGGAATAATCATAGTTCGAAAAGTAATAAAAAAATTTAACATATTAAGATTGAAAATTAAGTGTCTGACATACTAAAAGTAATACAAAATTTATCATTTTTCTTATGTTTGTTTTTCATAAGTGAAAGGAGATAATGAAATGCAACTTACCACAATCACAGATAATGTTATTCTACAACAGAAAATATGAATACGAAGAATTTTCAGTGTTCCTAAAATAACATTTCCCCCAAAATCTAAGTTAAGGCAGAGACTAAAGGAATGAACTCAACTGCATTAAATTACGTATCATGTTGTTTTGGTATCCTATGAACTACTTTTTAAATAACATTATTATTTAATTTTAATAACCGTATATAAAGACTATTTTGTTTATTACGAAGTAAATACAACTGTTATTAAAAAGGTAGTTCACAGGATATCAAAACAACTTGATACGTAATGAAATGCAGTTGAGTTCGTTCCTCTAGTCGCTGCCTTAACTTAGGTTTTGGGGAAAATGTTATTCTGGCAGCACTGTACTTACTATGGATGGCAACACTGAAAATTCTTCAGGTTCATGTTTTCTGTTGTAGAATAACAGTTTCTATGATTGTAGTAAGTTGCATTTTCATTATCTTCTTTCACTAATGGAAAACAAGCACAAGAAAAATCGTAAATTTTGTATTACTTTTAGTATGTCAGGCTCTTAAAGTAAGCAAAAAGAAAAAACTAAGTTAAGAATTAATATCAAAGAAAAGTTGCGTTAAAATTAAAATTAAATATTATGTGATGAATTTTCACTATTATGTGATGAAAATGGTTTTGAGTTGTGAAATTTCTCGTAAAATTTGATGGATAAATTAAGTGCATGGGAAAATTAATTGATTATTATGAAAAGTTATTAATTTTTATGCATCTGTTAATTCTACATGGATCATAGCTTTTTAAAGAATATATGTACGAGAAAGTTTTTGCAGAATATCCTTTTCGTATGGTTTTCGAAAAAAAAAAAAGATTACATTTTTAATCGTTACAATTTTGTTTAACACTTATCAATTTAAAATTAACTGCTGTAAAATTTAATTGATTAAATTTTAAAATAATAATTTTTAATTAATGTATCTTTTTCCACGGATTATTTAGAAACCTGGATGCAACTTAGTCTATAATATTCATTTGTAAATTTTCTAGGATCAAACATCGACTAATCCGGTGTAAAAAATAATGCGAATAACATTCAGAGCGCGTACGATCTAATATCTATTATTATATGAACGTGATTAGGTAAAAATCTAAATAACAAATTTCTTAAGATAGAGCTAAGAGTATAAGATTTAAACTTATCTTGAACTAAAACTTAAAACTCATAATGAAACATTAGCAGTTATTTTGTTCGAAAATGAGTAGGGTCTATTGATCTTCAATAATTCCGAACGTAACCACTATGAAACGTGATAATGATAAAACAACACTGGCTTCTCTGGCATGTAAATTTTTTTTGGGGGGGGGGGGGGAAGACATCAAAGATAGTGATTTCAATGCTACTACCTAGCCCAACCTGTTTATTAACTTCGATTCCATTTGTGACCTTTCTGCTTACCTTCACGGACCTCTTGATGTATATCAAGAACTCTGTTATAATCGTTTCACAGCCTGAATATTATCTTTCAAATAAACATTATTATTATTATTATTTATATGTTATTCTGTCGTTAGTAAATAAATTAGAATAAAATATTGAATATTTTGTACTTCAAAATATTGGAGGGTACGCATCCCTCTCGTCCCCCCGCCAGAGACGCCCGGGTAAAACAATGAAAAAATTTACTGCAATTTGATAGAGAAAGATTCGCACTTATGATTAATGGCGAAAACAAATACTAACGTATACTTTTCGTTCTCAGAAATAGTTATAAGTCCTATATAATTACATCGAGGGCATATGACTATACTTTTCCCGTCAACTTCTAAACCAAGACATTATTCATGGCTGCTTCTCGTGTTCTTACCAGTGTTGCCAACAACCTCTCAAGAAAAAAGTCTAGATGGTCTTCAGAAATAAGCCTATTTATAAAAAAATAGCTAGATTTTGAACGGTTAACCTATAACCGAGATTGTAGATTTTGAACCCCCTCTTTTTTGTGTGTAGGACTCAGGGCCGGCGCGAGGGGGGGTCGAGCCGTGCCACCGCCCAGGGCGGCAAGTCTAATGAGCGGCAAAAATTGAAAAGAAAAAGAATAGTATCAAAATATAATGCTTCGTAATGGGCCCATATGGAAAAATAAAATTGTGTTCATCTGAGAGTATAATTGAACTTACTTCACTCACATTTAGGAAAATACTCACTCAGGAAATTCAGAGCATTTTTCCTCATTTTCAATTATCAAACAGGTATCATTCAATATTTCCCTTGCAGCGACGTAGATAAGATTTTCAGCTAGGGTGGATAAGATTATCAAGTTATATTTTATATGTTTTTCTATTCAACAATGTTCTAACGCTCCACTCCAAGTATGCAAAAGGTACACTCCCACTTGAGACCCATGGGAGGACCAAATAAATACCACCATTACTTAGGAAAAGATGTCCAAACTGGAATCATTCAGATTCTTAGTGAACAAATAAAAAGTAAAATGCTGTCTTTGCTGAGAGTTCCAAAATGTTATAGTATAATACTAGATTGTACGCGAGATATTTCTGGTACCGAGCAGATGACAATAATCGTTCATGTACAAATTACATATAGTAATGGAGAATGCCCTGTAAAAATTTGAGAACACTTTCTTGGTTTTGTAGCGGTAACAGACACCACTAGTCTAGGACTGACAGAAGTAATAATTAAATATATAAAGGAAATTAACATTCCTATCGAAACATAAGGGGCCAAGGATATGACAATGTTTCCAATATGAAAAGCAAACATTCAGGTACTCAGAAGAGAATTTTAGAAATAAATTCCCGAGTCTTCTATGTTCTTTGCAATAGTCATTCACTAAACCTTGTCGTTAATGATGCAGGCACAACATTTCAGTACGCCGTTCCATTTTTTGTATAGCTAAAAAATAGATTTTTTTTTGCATCGGTTCAACATTGGGCCAAAATAAATAAATAAAGGAACATATTAGCAGTCTCACTTTAAAACCATTAGCACCACAAGATGCGAGAGCCGAATTAATGCTCTGACTCCATTCAGATACGAGTCCCTCGTATCAAACAGGGAAAGTTTATGATGCCTTACTTCAAATAAGTAATGACAATAGAACAGATAGAATGGTCGCCGTCGATGCTCTGTGTACAGCAAACCAGCTGCATAACTTTCCTTTCCTTTACTCACTAGTTATTTTTTATGATTTTTTACTCCACATAAACATAGTAATTAAAAGTCTCCAAAGCATTGATTCTCATGTGTTGGATGCAGTTGGGGTTTCTTGACAATATATCTGAATACTTTGAGAGGAGCAGAAATGATGCAAAGTTTCAATCTCACTTAGTTGATATGATGGAGTTGTCATCAGTATTAGACATGGATGACCCATGGATAGGTAATACAGTGCAAGCTCGAAGTCAAAAGAGGAAGAGACAATTTCAGTACGAGTCAGAGGATGAAGCTATTGAAGATCCACAAACACGATACAAGAGCGATTTTTATTACAAAGTTCTAGACATGATTGTGTTAGCTTTTAAGAGAAAAGTTTGAGCATCTTAAACATCACATCGAGTATTTCGATTTTCATTACGATATAAGTAATCTTAAAGATGTGTCACCTGAACTTTTGTCTGAAAAGGTACTGAACTTGCCGGCATTTTAACACACGAAGAATCGAAAGATATTAACCCCAGTGATTTGAAAGACGAACTAAAAGTGTTATCCTATAGTTAAGCGTAAAAGTTCAACAAAAGAAACTTTAAAATTAATTAAGGAACATGACTTTACTCCCAATGTTAGTGTTGCACTTGTAACACTCGGGTTCCGGTATTGGAAGCCAAGTTCTGTAACGATTGAAAATTACTAACAATGAAAGGAAAGTTTCTGCTCGGGCTACCAAATAGAATTACCGCGTGATATTATGAATAAGCAGATCTTACGTATTCGGGCGACGAGGAATATGAAACGTGTTGTTTTTGGAATTCGATTCCTTATCTCTGATTTGCATATATAATCTGAACGAGAACAAATAATTAAGGCACTCACGGATGAGCCTAATATGCATCAGAAAAATGAATACCTGACCTTGTACTTGAAAAGTGAATGGTACTGATGAGCGACAACTCATCTGCCTATTACACAAATAATAAAAAAAAATGAATGAGAGTTTGGAGAATTGAAGTTGACTCCACGGGGCTCGAACTTCAGTTCTCCAAAGTAAAAATATTGTTTTGCTAAGATGGTTTGGAATAAAAAAAAATGGTATATATACAACGAAAGATGACCTAATGTCTAATCGATCCTGTTTTCCCCATAACGGTGTCTCCAAGGCGCTAGGAAAACAGGTGCGTAGTTAAGTGATTTAAACATGCGGAGCAAAAATCTCACAAGCTGCAAAGCTGAAAGAAAGATTTTTCGCTAATGGGTTGTTCAGTTGGCTACACTGACTATCACTCTGTCACCGAAGTGTGTGGAGATAGCAAAAATAGTTAAAAAGCATCAAACAAGGAAAGTTTAATTTAAAGTTTAAAAAAAAATGAGTTAATTTAGATAAAAATTTCTGATGGTCAATGTAACCGTGCTTCAACTTTTTCTGTTCAGGGTAATTTGAAATAACATCTAGGTATGCTAATGTCAGTTAAAGAAATAGGCATATCTTTGAAATGATAACCACATAAATGCTTTGGTTCTAACGTCAAATAGACTTTTAATAAATTTAACGAGAAAGAAGGTTATATTTACAAAAATCAACAAGAAAGTTAATTTGGATTTACAAAAAAAAAAAAAAAAAAAAAAATGAATTAATTGACTTTACTGAAAATGAATCAGACTTTTGACTGTTTTGACCAAATAATATGATCTCTTTTAACACATTCTTCACTGTACAACGTAATATTCAAATTATTCAATCTTGACTGTAAAATTTAGCAACAATCTATTTCTACTCAACTAAACTGACAATATTCGATTCTTTATAATTACCATGACGTAGTTATACAAACAAAAATTTCTATTAAACTGAATATTAATTAGCAAAATGATTTATTGTTTTCCTTCCAGACATAACCGACTATTAAGTAATTCGCCCACAGTTACTACCTTTTTTTTTTATTTAATAAAAGAAATGGAAATAAGTTTAAGAATCGGATTGCGGAATGAAAGAATTAATGGTTTATGTTGCTTGCAAGACTTACTGGGGAAATAGTTTAGAAGCGATAGTATGCTTTTGAGAAAATTTAGTGCACTGTTTCTAATGAACTCTAATGAATTTTCAATATTAAAAGATTTGCATAAACAAAACATAGCTTTGTACACATACTATATCAGTTGGAAAATTATACCATTCACAGTAAAAATCGTTACACAACACTAACTACACAAATATTTCATATTCAAATGCACTACACAGAAATATATATATACATATATATATATATGGTACTACTATTATTATAATTTGGCCAATTGATCAAAATAATTACATTGTCGACGCTTTCTGATTTTCTCACTGATTCCTTATTTTGCGAATACACGTTTCTCCATAGCTATGGACCCTATCTGCGTTCGTTGCTCAGATAGGTACCTCCGAAGGGATTTACTCGAGTATCTTAAGTTGTTTACCTTATTTATGAGACTCTAACGATATTACGAGATAAGAGTATTTACACTTATCTGTCTGAAACTTACTCAACATAGCACGTCTTTGGAAGCTTTATATTGATTGTTTCTTTTAATAATGAGTATAATAAAAATTGACAAGTTACAATAAAATCATATTAAGCCTGTTTACCGCTATGACACATATTTCCCTAACACAACCTATACAAATGTTAAAATTTGAAAAACTAGACTTTGACGCTAAATCATAGTTTACTCAAAACAGAAATTACATTACATTCACACATCTTAAACGCGATTTATGTTTAACAGAGAAATAATCCATACTTGATATAAATAAATACTGGATTGCATATAAATGATTATAATGACGGCTTCAAGGATCTAAATATTGACACATGACAATTACAAATAAATGCATGATTGAAGATCAAATCAAAGTATACGAATTTCACTAGTAAAATAATCAAAAATTTTATGGTACTTATTCAAGAATGAAATTAACAGTTCCTGTATCCGTGAACTAATTTTGGAAATGCAATCAAGGCATTAGGCTATTTGTTTACTTCTTTTAAAAAGAATTTTAAAAAAATGCTCTAAATGTTTACGGACAGTTCCGTATGAATAAACAATGTCCCGAAGTTTCTAGAAAAAGGTGAGTATGGAGATTACGAATCACGGAAATATTGGCCATAGTCCTTCTTCAATAACGAAAATAACAGAATACTTTGTCCTACCTTAATAAGTCCTTCCGCTTATATTTCCACACTTCAGAAGAAAACTGCACTGTACTTAACTGACCGTCACAATGCTTCCTAATGTCCCTTCTCAGACCCCGCTGTCCTCTGGATTCTACTCCCGGAGAAGAGGTCCACGTTTGTCTGAAGCGTCTGGGTCTTCGTGTGGCAAGGCATCTGTTCCAAGTATCGGGGATCGAACCCGTGTCTCCGTCCTTCATCTCCATGTTGTTGAAATGCAACGATGCGTCACTTATCACATCCATCTGCACTTAAATTTCACTCGCACAGTTTATATATATCCGCCATCCATCGCACTACTTTTCCTCTCTGAATACAGGAAGTCCACGTATATAGATCAATCACAGACTCAGTTCAAAATTACAAATTACGTAGCGTCACCATAAGATGATAAAAATTATGTCTAGGTGTCGATGTTTTAAATATTTGTATAAATAATCTTGTAACGACGAAGTTGCTGTGGATAACGCGTGGTTTAAGTAGCTGGCTGCTAACGGGTCTTTAGCTAGCCATTTTTCTGAAATTTAAACACTTAAATATATATATATATATATGTGTATATATGAGTTGACGTATGCTTATGAATCGCGTGTTGGTGATGTTTTCACGATGAAGTGTCGACTTAGAGTAAATCTCTCTTCCGTGTAGGCGTTCTCCCAGCTTTCTTTATTTTAAAAAAAAATAGACGCTTCATTCTTCTCTTTGTGAATTTTGAATTTCGGATTCTGATTCGCCGCTTTAAGTTCATGACACCATTTCCCAAAAATCGGTTGATAATTTGGCTTGAGTTTCTAGCGTCTCTTCTGGGCTAGTACGTGATGTTCAAGAGTTTCATAAGCACTTGCGAAGATTGTAGATAAAAATTTTGGTTCCTGTGTGTCTGTGACGTGATATTTGCGATATCGAGGTACTTAGGTAGTGCGACAGTATGGCTGGAGTAACAATAGCAAATTCCATTACCGTTTACTGGCAAGGTAGAAAAGTGGGTGGTCAATTAGTGCGGTTACCGTCTTATGTTTTTTTTTCTTTCTGAAAAGCAGAGAAACTTCTTTACCTGGGACAAATGAAAGAAGTTCGCTTGGCTGCTAAATGAAACAAAATAAAATTTTCCTTGACTTTTTAAAATAAATTGAATTTACATATAAATATGTTTTAATCTGAATATAAGAATAATTAATTGAATGTGTGAGCGTAATTGTCACACACTTAGGATTTTGTTAACCTTACCGGTAACCGTGGCAAGTGGAGAAAGAAGGTTTTCGAAATTTAAGCTTATTTAAAACTATCTACGTCTTCCATGTCTGAAACACGCTTGAAGGGCCTAGCGATGATATCAATAGAACGCGAATTGGCTGAGACATTGAACTACGCGAATGTTATACAGAAATTTGCTCATATCAAAGCAAAAAAGTTTCTTTAAATTAAGGTATGTTAAGTTCATGTATCACTATTGTGTTCTAGTACATCATAAGACTTAGGCCAATTACTTAGTTTTGCCGTAATAGCTGATTCACTATTATTTTCATGCTCCATACTCTATTGAAAACACCTTTGGCGTGGGAGACCCGGGTTCGATTCCTGGCAGGAGCTCATGTGGTTCGGATTCCACGTTAATCAGTAGGTCCACGTCTCATATAGCCTCGCTGGTGAAAGGGACACTAAACTAAAAATCAACTCTATTGGAAACACCTTTTGATATAAAATAAGTTTAAAAATTAAAATTCTTAGTTGTGACTTTTTTTTTTCAATTTTATTTTCTGTATGCGCTGCTGTATATCACAGGTGTACAGCGAAATCAAGCATACTGAATATTGTGTTATATATGGAGTCATTTAAATATTACGTGATCATTCGAGAGAGGTAGTTCAATTTTTGTTTACTTTTCCATTTCATACATGTTTTTAAACGGGGCATCCTACTTTTTCGTGCCACTTGAATGTTTTCTGTCAAAATAAGGTTGCGGGTTAAAGGGGCGGCATGTTAAAATACCGCCCAGGGCGGCAAAACTGCTAGCGCCGGCCCTGGTAGGACTACAAGTGAGTTATAGTAAAATTTGAAATGCTGAAGTTTATATACTGAAGACTTACAACTAACATATATGAACTTAAATTACAATAAAATTCACCAACAACTCACCTGATTTGTGTCGAATTGAAATAAGTCGTCATCGATGTCGTCGCAGCTACAGGGATAGATCGTACCTCTTAGCCTTTATGTGTACTTGCAAAACATACTGTACACAGGAATAAAAGTAGATCTTAAAAGGTAGGGGGGGGGCGGTAGGTAGCGGCATGACGTCATGCCGTCCCCCTGCCCATCTTTGCCAATTGTAATCTTTTAGAAACTGGGAAGACGCCGTACATACTTTTTGAAGATGGGGGACGGCGTTCCGCGTCCGCTTCACTTTTACCTCTGACAGTACATCGGGCTTTTGTTGGATCTGAAGAAATTTCCAGGATCTAATTCTGAATTAATTTTCCACGAGTCATTGTTTTCGAAACCTCTGTTGATACTGAGGTGATATTTTTTTTATTTACACATAACAAATCCACAATATCCAAAATGTGTTAACTGGAAATAAATGTTTAGGTCTAACTTATTCATCACTGTGTTCAAAATTGACAGAAAATAAAATTCATATATAATTTTCATTTCCAAGTGGTAAAACAACATAGTGAATAGTGTGAATTCTTTGAAGTCATGAACTAAAATTTATAATTAGATCTCCTATTTGTTTCCTTTAATAAACTAAAACAATCTACATAGCTTGAAGAACCGAGATTATTAAATTTGTATTAGAAAATTCTTATTCTTGTAATGAAATGCGAAATTAAAATAATTAAAAAGTAGCAAACTAAGCCGTTAACGGAGCGTAAAATTCTTTCTGAGTTGACAAGCAGTGTTGAGTAGCTGTAAATCTGTGGAGTGGTAAGAGAAAAGAATTAAAAATGGAGGTTCGTTGCTTAATAAAACATTCTCTGTCTTAAGAAATCAATTGATATGAATGTATATAATGACAGATACTGATTTTTTAAAGTTTACACATTATTTTCAAAGAAAAAAGTATTTTGGGAATTTATTTAAAGGCTAATAAAAAGGCAAAAATGGAAAAAGAGTTTCACAAAATAAGCTATCTTTAAGGCTATAAGCGTTTTGTAGATTTGTATGGTTAAATGCCTCTCCATATATGCTAAATTTAGCCCAAAATAGGCCAAATTGGCATCACTGGTTCCAGCGGCGTAGCGTAAGGGAATGCCGATATGCCCGGTATCCCCTGTTAATAAGAAAAAAATAAGTATTTCATTATATATAAATTGTTTGCTTGTTATTATCACAATTATTCCCACTGCAATCTTCTGGATGCGCTCTCTCGCCTTACTGTGACAAGCGAAACCTACGCATGCGCGTCACTCAGCTGCACATTTTCTGTCTTTCCTCCTGTCGTATGCTATGTTCCTTAGGCTTCCAAGCCTTCTGCAATCATCGGGGTTTTCGTCTGCTTTCTGTTGAATGCGCATGCCCAACTACTTCCTTTCTTACTCTTCTCTTCCCTTGGAACTCTACGTTTTGCTTTAGATATACCCTGGCATATTCAAATATTTCCAACTCTATCTATTTTGAACTAAGCTATAATTTCTGTACAGAACGTAGGAGCGCTATCAAGGAGATAGAACAAAACAGAAATGGTTAGTTCAATTTCTTTTTGAAGCATCTTGGTTATGTAAATAATAGTATAAGAATAGTTATGCTTTAATCGTAATTAAATGCATCGTAATTGTAATCGTAATTAAAGGCAAACTATTAATCTTGATCATAAATACACAGTCCGCCTTATGCAGAGTCGTTTTGACAAATGATTAGCGTCATGCTAAACGCCCAACTTCTGCAGGAATCATATGTAAGTCGAACGCTTTAGTATGGCACTCATCACACGTCAAAAGAACTCTGCATATGGCCCAGTATATCTAGTGGCGTTGCCAGAAACTCTTTGAGGGAGCTCACACACACAAGCATAAACATAAAGTATTCTGTAGAATCACGGTCACCGATCTGGTAGGTCAAGAAGGGAGCCAGCACTCCCCGTCGCTCGCAAAGATTGCTTGGGCCCTTCAGTCACTGGCACATATCCCGGGGAGATGAGGGGGACATGTTTCCTCCAATCTTGGAACAGGAGGACTGTGTTCCCCAATAATCCGATTTGAAATTGTGATGATTTGTATCCGACTGCCACAAAGGAAAGTGAGATGAAATTGATGTATACCTTGACTTGTTTCATTTTTTTAAAAAAAAAATCGTATTCTTTAATATTTCATTGTCATTAATTATTGTTAGTCTATTTTCAACTATTTGTTTAATTCCTGTATTGTGATCATCATAATTTTGCTCAAATAAGAGTATTGTTGTGCCATACATAGTTGATTTTCTTCCATACTTTTGGGGAAGTCATTATTTATATTATCACAAAACAAGTGTTCTAAAATTTTAATGTGGATCATTGTGGATGCATAAGTAGAAACATATCAATTATAAATATGCATGTATTCAGATTACAGAATGTGTTCACGGCACTGATTTGTAATACTGATATGTAATAGTTGATTTTCTTCCATACTTTTGGGGAAGTCATTATTTATATTATCACAAAACAAGTGTTCTAAAATTTTAATGTGGATCATTGTGGATGCATAAGTAGAAACATATCAATTATAAATATGCATGTATTCAGATTACAGAATGTGTTCACGGCACTGATTTGTAATACTGATATGTAATAGTTGATTTTCTTCCATACTTTTGGGGAAGTCATTATTTATATTATCACAAAACAAGTGTTCTAAAATTTTAATGTGGATCATTGTGGATGCATAAGTAGAAACATATCAATTATAAATATGCATGTATTCAGATTACAGAATGTGTTCACGGCACTGATTTGTAATACTGATATGTAATAGTTGATTTTCTTCCATACTTTTGGGGAAGTCATTATTTATATTATCACAAAACAAGTGTTCTAAAATTTTAATGTGGATCATTGTGGATGCATAAGTAGAAACATATCAATTATAAATATGCATGTATTCAGATTACAGAATGTGTTCACGGCACTGATTTGTAATACTGATATGTACTACAATTTAATCTACATCGCCTGTTATATAATATACAACAGGTTCACCTCAGAAATCAGATTCATCTACCGTAATTTGAGTCTCATCTCCCCTCCCCCCAGAATAAGCCTCAGATATGCCCTCCTCCCTTAAATCTACCCTGCTCCCAATGTTGAAGACAACTCTGCTCCCCTGATTCTTCACAGCATTGTTTTTCAAGTTCATAAATATTTTGAACATCGCTTTTAAAAAATATTTGCTCCCCTGCCTTCAGTATCTGGATATCTGACAATGAAATACATACGCAGAAACAGGCCCCTAGAGTTGGTTTAAGTACTTTCTACTTGCATCTTCAAATGATATACGTATACACTCAGGCTCAAATTCACGAATGGGGGCCTGAGTTCCGGACCCAAGATGGCAAATTTGTAGGGGCGACTTTTTCAAGAACGAGATTGAAGTATGGTATGGGGAGAAAGAAGCTGCCCAAGGGAACTATACTGGAAACAGTGTTTATACAACAGTGGGGCCGAGTTTTCTCGTCACAACGGTAGTGGCAAGAAGAAGCTGGGGCAATTGCTTATTGGCTTCTAACGTAATCCACGCATTTGCTTCTGTTATGTCCTACTAAGCCACCAATTAGGGGGCCTCTCTTGTAAATTTTTCATAACCCTATATATTTCCCCTCGGAATAGCTATGCATTACTGATTGCAATAGTATTGTATCGCGCAAGTGACTAACTTTGGCATCCCCACTTCGGAATACCACGCTACGCTACTGACTCCTACTACTCTTCGGTCAAACCCTGTAAGGTTTTTTTCCTTAGGTTGTAATGCTTTTATTTTATTTATTTATTTATTTATTTATTTTTACACATGTGACCTCCCTTAGGAACAGCTACTGTTTCAGGGAAGAATTAGGAAATAAGAAGAAACCTTAGCAGGAAGAAACGAAGGAAGATTAATAAAAGGAAAAACATTTTGAATCCAAATTTGTTGCATCGATATTTTCGGCTACTACTACAGCGTAATAAATAAACAGGTAAAATATATGCTGGTGAACTTGCATGTATTTAGAAATGCCATTTAGGTTAAATTACACACGTATCTGCTTAACTATTCATTAAGTGAAATGCAAATTAAAATATCAGCTAATAAGTGGGAAAAATTTGTTATTTGAAACGCCATGTCGTGCCTTATTCCATGAGAAAATGACAAAAAATGAAATGAAATCTTTAAGTTTTACGTCCCACGGTTATGCCGGTTAGGCTAAAGGAGACGATGATTATGGGAGATGAGTGAAATGGTGGAATGAAGAAAGTGGGAGGAAACGGGAGAACCCCGAGAAAACCCATAAGCACGGTGTTTGTCCACCACAAAGTTCACTTGGCAGAGGCTGGGAGCGAACCCGGGACCCCAAGCACCAGAGGTGAACGCTCTACCACTGAGCCACCGCGCCCCCATTCCATGAGAAAATGTCTTCCTCTGTCCTCACATAATTATTACAATTATTTTTTAAAAAATGGAATAGAAGCATTATTCTCATAAATGACATTCACTCATGCTGTCATATGCACACACCCATGAAATAATTATACATTGTCAACAAGCAAGGGCACCCATCAGAGGGGCAAGGTGGGGCGCTTACCCCCCTAAGAAAAAAAATTTTACTTGGGAATATCGAAAACCCAATAAAATTACATTACAGTAAAATTTGAAACTATATTTGAAACGTCTTTTATACTTGCCGCCCCCCCTTGGAAACCACAACATGGGCGCCCTTGTCAACAAGGACAACGGGTGCTCTTTAGGAATATGCAATATATTTGTTGAAAATACCTTGTGAGAGGCATGGATATGAAGGCGTCTATTTACCAACTGATCGAAATTTCGTTCTCATCCTTCCTTTGTTAGAATGCGACTCAGCGGTTGACCCAGTCTGTAGGTCTTAAGAAAGCTAGTGTCAAGGAGGCTGCAGCGTCATGTAGTGACTTCAAAATGTATCCAACCCCTACATATACTAAATTTCTGGATTATGCCGAGCTGTTAAAAAGAAAAAACTCAGTAGAACGGTGGCTCAGTAGTAGAATGCTCACCCTCTCGTGAGTGAGCTCCCTGGTTCGATCCCAGCTCTCGCCAAGCGAGCTTTGTGGTGGACAAATATCACATGGGGGAGGTTTTCCCGAAGTTCTTCAGTTTCTTCCCACTTTTTCATTCCACTATTTTGTTCATTATAATCATCCCCCTGTCCTTTTATTCTCGGAGAATAATAGTGCAGAGCGTTAAACTAAACTAAACTAAAAAAACTTCATCTCTCTCTGCCTAACTATTGAATTAATCTCCTACACCTTCGAATTTCAACAAGCAGTCACCAGATAAGAAATAGAACATCGAAACAGGAGACTTGAGAAAACATAGAAACAGTTCAGTACTATTCGCAAATAGATCATTTTACTTTAATCTAGTCACAATTCATTTCAACACTTAACGAGTTATGATTGTGTTGACATGTTATACGATAGTGGTTTGATGTGTGTTAACTAACGTCACATCAGTTTTCATTTAACGTTTGTTTTGCCTTTTTGAAAGTAAAGCTGAATGAGCGCTGATTTTTGTACAGACCTAGGAGCAGAAGGGGTGACATGTAAAAGTAATAGAATACGAAAGATATTAGTGTCGAATTCATAGTTTTCGGCTTCGAAGAGATGAATATGGAACTTCAGATGAGCACTCTCCTCACGTTTTGTTTTAGCCATGCATAAATTGAAAATAGTTTTAAAATTATATTTTTTCTTTCAAGTATGGTTTTGTAGAAAACTTGTCCTTCAAATTTATTTTTAAATTATTTTCTACTTCTTAGTTATAATTAAATATATTTTCTATTTATATTTTATTTCATGTTACACGTTTATAATTTAGATTTTATGTCTTATACATTTGAAGAGAAACTTACGACAATTCAGAGTAGCATATACACGATGTAAGTCCTGGCGGTCCAGAGCTTCGTTCCCCCCCGAAATCGCTACTGTTCTCTAAATTTTACTAACTTTTAGAGTTGATGTTACACATTTTAGTACAGTATGTCTTCATATTAAATTTGAATCCCTCAAAAAGCTTTCGATTCCTGAAATTAAGTCCTGCCTAGCCCCTGCAAAGCAGTGACGATATTAGGCAGTGATCAGGAGGTAATGTCTCCCTGGAGTAAAGACAATTTCCCAGAAGTCATATCTCTAATAGTTCCTGATGGGAAAAAGGGGTGTCCAATACGTTACCTACCTAGACAGGAAGGAAGGGAAAAACATAATGACGCCTGACACAGACGCCAAGGCCACGGTGGGGAACAACGCTGCGTAATTTGAGGTCAGTCGGAGCAACGTAATAGTCATGAGCAGAGTCTTTGTGTTACGCTGCGTAGCATATGTTTGTGTGACGCCGCGAACAATGGATTTGCAGAAATTGGAGCACCGCTCGGTCATCTAGTCTCTCAGAAAAGAAGGGAAGGGACCAAAGGAAATCTATGAGAGATTGATGAAAGTGTACCGGGATGCAGCACCGTCAGAATCCCAGATCAAATACTGGTCAAAGAAATTCAAGTGGGGACGGGGGTCCATTGAGGATGATCCCCGCTCCGGGAGATCTGAGGATGCAGTCACTATGGAAATGTGCCACTAAGTTGAGGACATGGTCCTCCAAGATCGCTATATGAAGGTTGCCGAGATTGCAGTAGCATGTGTCACATCCAAAGGATCCGTCCTGACAATTCTGCACGACCGCTTGGGCATGTCAAAGGTCTCTGCTCGTTGGGTCACCAAAATGCTCACGCCCGCACAAAAGCAGTGCCGGATGCAGCTGTCCCAAGACTTGTTGGACTTCTTTAAAGAGAACCAGGACAAATTCCTGGCTCAACGGGTGACAGGGGATGAAACCTGGATCCACCATTGGGATCCTGAGAGCAAGCAGGAATCCATGCAATGGAAACACACGATTCCCCGCCCCCAAAGAAATTCCGCACACATCCTTCTGCAGGAAAGATCATGGCGACCATCTTATGGGATTCTGAGGAATTTCTGCTGGTGAAGTACATGCCTCACAAAAGAGTAATCATGGGTGATGTCTATGCTACCTCCCTGTATCGTTTGAGAGATTCCATTGCGGAAGAACATCCGGGAAAGTTGGTCAACGGAATCCTCTTGCTTCACGACAATGTGCCATTGCACATTTCCCAGAAGGTTCAGTCTGCCATTGCTAACTGTAATTTCCAAGTGCTGAATCATCCTCCCTACAGTCCGGAAATGACCTCTAGTGACTATTTCCTCTTCCGAGACCTGAAGAAACACTTGTGGGGACAATGTTTTCCGTCGGAAAATAAGATCCAATAGGCTGTTTCCCAGCGGATTGCAGGCCATGACACAAACTATTTTTTCTCTGGGATTTCTTCGCTGCCCATAAAGTGGTGATTGTGCGTAGTCCTCCATGGGGACTACATTGAAAAACAGTGATGACCAGGTGAGCCTATCTGCATTCCTTCCTGTCTAGGTAGATAACTTATTGGACGTCCCTCGTACCAATATTTGTGCATTACCACTTTTCACTCTCAGTGTATTGAAACTCGCCCCAAACGAATTGTTCTGAAATCTCCACTGGTTCTCCCCTTTGACACCCATGCAAATGGGGCTGACCTTGGACATATACCACATCTGGAATATCACTATTTATGTCAGTGACCTCGAAAACTATGCATTCGACACAAATATAGGATGTTCTCGATTCTTTTTACCTGTCACTCTCCCACTCTCACATTCATGCAAACCAAGGCTTAATTTGGACTTAAGCAGCATCGACAACGTCACTGTTCATCTTTGCTACCCAACAAACTATGACTTCGATTTACATGTCATATTCTCTCTTCGTAGGGATGATGTCAGTGTCTCGTCCCCACAAGTATGGAGGATGTAATAGCACGAACTTTACCGCAATTTGTGAGGTAAATCTACGCGTCATCAAGAGCAACAAGAAATTTCCATCGATCACCCGTGAAATGATATTCATACAGCCATTTGCAGTTCGTTTTTCGCTCAGCAAAATGATACGGTTTCAGAGTGTACACACTACTCTTACGAACGACCGTGAGGTGTAAATCCCTGTGAATTGAGTGGTTCATTGTCGCCTGTGATGTGCGGCATTTGCTGGCCATCGTACGCTGTATGAAAGGATTTTCGGAGGTCGCCATACGTCGAACCACACGCAATAGTGGCGGGGTCCTCTTCATGGGAGCCTTTCTAGCTGCTCGCATCGCGTCGGTGTGGTAGGCTCAGAACTCTGTGCCATATATTTCCGTATAATACGAGTCACGGTTGCACAACCAACACGAAAATTACACACTTGACACATTTCTACGATGCGCAACGCCATGAACTCAGCGTCGGAAAAGGCAACAATGCACGCCTCCCAGAATCTGTTCAGTTTCGGCGATAGCAGACTACACTCGACCACCCTGCTGTACTAGCAACTAACCCCCTTCTGTCCCCCTAAATGATGCCAATGTCTCACAGCAATGGGTTGAGCATGCGCAGTATAGTTCAATACGGCTCAATATAACTGAATCAACCTCTGTATATGACAAATGATAAAATCGTGGATGGAAGAAATGAGTGAAAAAATGGATCAAGAAAATTCTATGTGGCAGTCAAAAGAATAAACAAAGAATTCCAAGCATAACCAATTGGAGGCATTAATGAGAAATGAGATATAATATCAGTTGAACAAAGGATTTTACAAAGAGAGACTAAATATTTTAAAGAACAACTAAAACCGATAGAAGTACTTCAAGAGAAAGGGAAAGGAAAGAAAGAAAGCGTGGAAAGACACGAAAGAAGAAACCTCAAAAGAAGAAAATTAAATTCCAAGTGATGCAGAAGTGGAAAATTTTGTTAGAAAGCTCAAAGGCGACAGAGCACCGGGGAAGGCGAGATAAGAACGGAATTCATCAACTATGCAGCTATAGAAATGATTAAAGAAATAATAATAATAATAATAATAATAATAATAATAATAATAATAATAATAATAATAATAATAATAATAATAATAATAATAATAACAATAACAACAATAATAATAATAATAATAATAATAATAATAATAATAATAATAATAATAATAATAATAATAATAGATCGGATAGACTTCAAATTACAGATGTGCCTCTGTAATGTCGAAATAAAATGAAAAGAAACATTGCAGTTTAAAGTTCCACGTTAATGCTCTTTAGCCTAAAAGAAATAGATGATTAATGCAAGTGAATGGAGATGAAAAAATCGGTGGAGTAAGAACGTGGGAGAAACGGGAGTAATCCGAGAAAACCCACGGACAAGATGTCCACCACAAACTTACATGGACGGGATCGAACCAGGGACTCAACGTACTAGAGGTAGGCGCTCTACCACTGAGCCACCGTGCCCCCCCCCAAAGAAGTATAATGTTATTAAATAAATTCTTCACAGCCATGTTTAATAACAGAATGAAAGAAATCGCAGATCAGATAAAAATAGAATATGAAAAGAGGATTCCGGATAAATAGAGGATATGATAGATCAACTATTTGTATAATGAAGTAAATTATAGAGAAATACTACGAATATGGAATAGATTCCGACACATTCCGACCACAAAAAGAAGTTTAGACTGCGTAAACAAAAGAAAATTATTACAACTCGGAAACTTATTAACCTAATCAAAATAACCTTGGACCGTACTATGGAATGAGAGAAGATTGAGTTTCAATGTAACATGAAAGTAAACCAAGATGGTGGATTATCTACAACTTATGTACGCGTAAATAGAAGTCAATATATATAAAAATGAAAGTCATAATGTTTGTGACTTAATAACTCTTGAACCCACCCAACCGATCTCTATCAAATTTTCAACGTAGATGAAGTTCGGGCCTGGGAAGGCTTTTATCGTTTTACTTTGACGGTTGGGTGGGTAGGAAAAGAAGGGGAGACAAATATAAAAATGATCGAAAATGACCGATATTAGTATCGAATCCAGTTTTCGGGGTCGCTGAGGTAAACAGTGACACTTCCGGTGTCGTTTAAATACAAATTGAGCACCGCAACTTGGGGAGGGAGAAGATATTCAAAAATGATCAAAAATGACCTATATTAGTGTCTAATTCATAATTTTCGGGGTCACTGAGATGAACAGTGACACTTCCGGTGGTGCCGTTTAAATCCAAATTCAGCCCCACAACTTGGGAGACGGGGGGGGGGAAATATGTCAAAATGATCCAAAATGACCGATATTAATGCCAAGTCCATAGTTTTTGGAAACGCTGAAAGGAACAATGACATTTCCGATGCTGTTTAAAGTCAAATTCAGCCCCGCTACTTGAAGAAGGGGGGAGATATAGGCTATAAAAATTATTGAAAATAATCGATATCACAGATCAGTAATAGTATAAAATGACTGACTAACGGAACTTGTTATTAATTTTTCTTATTTTAATCCAGCGAAGCGGGTAATTGACGCTTGTAGATAAAAGATACATAATAATGTACAAGTTAAATCAAACATGTACCAACGCGGATAATATTGCGATATTAACAAACACTACTCGTTTGATCTACAAGTAAATACTAGAGAAATGAAGTACATGGATGGTTACACCAGCTAAAAGCAAAGGATATAGGAAAGAATTCATTATAGGTCTAGAAAATAGAATTTCTGAGAGCGTGAACACGTTTAAATAGCTAGGGATGCTAATAGGTACTAGTAACAATATGCCAAATTCAATTAAGGAAAGAATCCAAGCAGAGAATAAGACCTACCATGTCACGGATACTAAATAACAAAAATATACCGGTAAGCAATCAACAGGTAAGATATGTAAAACCATAATCATGCCAATAGTGACATACAGCGCAGAAGTATGGACTCTTACAAATGAGAATGAAGTAAGGCTATGGGTATTCGAAAGGAAAATTTTCGGACCAGTTAGAGAGAATAATGAATGGAGAATAAGAAAAAAAAAAACAAAGAAATAGAGGACATTGTAAGATACATAAAGGCACAACGGATACTATGGCTTGGGTATATAGAAAGGATAAACGAGGAACGGGTCTCAAAGAAGATTTTACAAGAAAATATACTCTCTGATAGAAGAAAAGGAAGAGCCAGTGGCGGAACTAGTCTGAGGCCGGGGGGAAGGCATTTCCCCCCAGTCTTTGGCCGACAAAAATAGTGGAAGCTATTATTTATATATTTTTGAAAGTTTATAGCAAGCGTTGCCTTTTATTGGAAAATTTTTCAAACATTAGATATAGTTTTTCTGTTATGCAATGTGTAAAACAATACTTGAGGTCCACAATATCAATGCCTAACCTAGCCATAATATCAATCGGCCAAGATTTAAGTTGGAAACTTCTGCAGGACCCATGAAAACTTGAAATCATGATATACCTAAAGTCTTTCCAGCCTTAGAACAAAGTAGACGTAAACAAAGCGAAATGTATTACTCTGCGGCTCACACGTGCTTCGGCAGTGAGAGACGTGAACAGCAAGATCGTCTGCTAGCTTAATGTCGTCGCATAATTTCCAAAGTATAATGCTCCGTTGGTTGTTAAATAATAAACGCACTGACACTGACTACTGCTATGTTGGAAATATGCATTTTCTTAAATCATTATATACACTCTGTTTTATCTGTTTCTATTGTCCTCTTTTGTCCTTTATAGCATGAGACGAAAATGGATTATTTTTACTCATCGTCGTCATGAAACTCTGTATTCTACAATTTCAAATGAGCGGAGTCGGCGCGCGAACGCATACGCATGTGCAGTAAATACTACATGTCCAAGTTGAGTGAGATTGAAATAAAGCTACATCTGTTGTTAAATATTACATTTACTGCGTTTCTTATCACAAAATAAAGGATAAATTCAGATATTTTTATTCAAATTAATATTTTAGTAGGGATTATATTGCGGTAGGATACTAATGCAGTGAGACCAACAACCAATCACTAGTTATCGACCCATTGGTAGTCAGGTGTGTTTGTTTACATCTACTCTTTTCTAAGGCTGGAAAGAGAATACTATAGTCTGCGTTCTGACTGGCTCCCCGAGTATTTACTTTCTAGATCCGCCACTGGGAAGACCTAAGAAAAAAATTATCAACATTATAATATGCAATCTGAAAAATAATGAAAGTGAGGAACTGAAAAGAGGAAACGAAGAAGAGAGAAGAATGGAGATGCCTGATGAATGAAGCCAGAGCCCATAACGGGCTGTATGGTGAGGTAATTAAAGGATGAGGGACGCAGTGTGGAGATTTAAATAACATTGCGGGAAGTATTAGCAGGCGTGGAAAGTAGCCACTTGAGTGGTTACGAAATTATTGTATTCTTACTTCCATTTTATTTCTTGTTCTCCGAACTTTTACATAAATATCTTTCTTTCCTCTAATTATTACCTAGAACCATCTGCTCTTAATTCAATCCTTAAAGGACAATAATCCCTTTTAAATTATACGTTTTATACCAACCCCGCAGTTAAACTTGATTCATACATACATGCATATCCATACGATTACTGAAGAGGAAAGTGATTTTTTTATTATTATTTTTAAGCTAAGGAGGAAGTTAAGTAGCAGAAATGATTGCCAGAAGTTGTACATGTTTAAATGTAATTAGTACCACGGTAACGGAAAAATTAATAGCAACTCCATGTAATTTTATGCGTTTACAGAGTTTAATACGAAGTTTCTAATTAAGTAAGCATAAGCATACAATGAAATATATGGTGTATATAACTTTAAAGGAAATTTTATGCAGAATGCAAATTAAGTTACAGAAGTTATTTATATCTGCAGCAATGGGTGATACCATACAAAATGTAACGTAAATGAAACACAAATCAGCCTTTCCGAATGTTCGTTTCATGATCGACCGCGCTATACTATTTAACCAACCCCTCAATCGTGAAGTACCCATTTTCTGTCTATTCTCGTTGTGCAGGTGTTCAGAATTACGCAGATGGTATGCTGAAGTTGTCAAACGTGTAGTGAAACTTGTTGTCAGTTCTGAAATTCAAATTCATTTCTTAAAAAGTGTTCCTCTTCCATAAATGATTTACTGAGTGCATTTTAGAAGAAAATTGTGCAATTCATTTACATCGGACCTAGAATGGAGAAAAGATGTGACTTTAACACAGACAAAAGTCAGTACAATTCGAATACTTGAGATTGAAAAACCAATAATGAAATTTCGCCGATTATTAAAGTGCATAAAAGCACAGTCGGTAGGAAGTTGGCTAAGATGTAAGGAGCAAGGTGCATAAAAAAAAATGGAAGAATTAACAGATGTGGGTGAAAAGCGAAATTTTCTTCTAGACAGAACAGTGCACTCCGACGATTGTGTCTTCCAGATAGATTTCAGTCATCACAAGATACTGCAACGATTTGGTGGGAAACATCTGGTGTCAATAATTGTTCACGTACAGTGAGAAACAAGTTAAAATCCACGAGTTAGCGTCTACATAAGGCTGTCAAGTAACCATGCCTTACACAGGAACAACGTATAATGTATATGTAATGGGCCAAGGCTCACAAAGATTGGACTAGTGAACAGTGGCGCGATGTACTGTTTAGAGATGAGACATAAATGAACATTTATAAAAATGGATTCACGTGCCAGGATGTATTGCATGTCTGGTGAAGCACTTAGTCCAGCTAGTATCATTACACCCTTGATGTACCTACAAGTGCGATGATTTGGGTATGTTTTTCTGCCAGTGGAGTCGGTAGAGTCCATTTTTGTGAAAGTGGTATTAATGCACAAACATACAAAGTGATTCTTAACACTAAAATGATACCTTCAGAAAGTGATTTATTCAACGACGAACCCTTTATTTTTCAAGACGATACTGTTCCTTGCCACCATGCCACAGTTATAAAAGATTATATTCTTTCCTTACGGCATGTTACATAACTTCCTTGGCCCGATACTTCGCCGGACTTAAACTCGATTGAAAATTTATGGCGTAATTTGAAAGTTATGGTTCGTGCAAGAACACGTACAATAAGAAATCAGTTAATTGAAGCAATAAACGACGTCTGACAACTTTGCATTCAAGCAGAGACAGTGCAAAACTTGATTAACTCCATGCCAAAACCGTACAATCTAGTTATCAAATCGCGTGGAGATCCAATTAAGTATTAGCTCAAGTCAAAGTCATTTTTGTACAAACTTACATTTAACTTCCGTTAACAATGGTTGCCACATTTTGTTAAGTATCACCTAATGTTGCAGATATGGGTAACTTCTGTAACTTAATTTGCATTCTGCATAAAATTTCCTATAAACTGATGTATAGAAACTTCTTATCAAACCTTTAAACGCATAATATTACATAGAGTTAGTATTAATTTTCCCAGGTTGAAATAGTAATAATTTTACATTTAGACACGTACAACTTCAGGCAATCATTTTTGCTACTTAACATCCTCCTCAGCTTCCTTGCTTCGTCCCTTCTCTTTTCTTCACTCTCTTCTTCAGTAATCGTTCATTTTCACCTAATTGAACCTTGGTCTGGCTAAGCTCATAATCGACTCATTGGCGTCAACAGCATAAACTTCGGAGGGAACAGATTACCAGGGTGACTGAGGTATGTAAAAAAAACCGAGTGTCCTCCCCCGGAAAATGTTTAAAAATTAGTCTTCGAACATTGCATTTTAAAACATTTTTGTCTTTATAAAAACAAACTTTAAAATTTTCGTTTCATTTTTACCTTTGATAGTCTAGTTTTTTCTTTTTTTGGGAAAATGTGTTACTAAAACACACACTTTACAGTTTGTTTCTTCATTCAAACAGTAAAATTCAACCTTGTTTTATAATTTTAGTTAAATTTAAGTGTAGTGGAGGGTGCTACTTACGGTCAGTTGTACCTATGGCCAGTGCTCATTAAAAGCTGTGTGTTGTCGGGAAAGATCGGGAATTGGTCAGAGAAGACTCCATTCCGAGCCCTTCAGTTCCTTACGTGTCCGTATTCCGAAATCTTGGTCTGGTAAGTAGCTGTTTATTTTTTTATGTTTTAGGAAGGTCAAAGTAAAAAAATATGGACACAAACTGTAATTTCTCTTTCCCCTACAGTGCATACAAAAGTAAAAAGAATTCCTTATAACTATTAATATAATTAACATAACTTATAATTATTCTGTTGATTGGTTCCCAATTTTTATTTCGATGAAGCCACGTTGGATTTGTCACCGACTACCGGTAAAGCAAAAAAGGCAGAGTACTGAATTAACGGTTACTGAATCAGTTATGGCCACAACACTAAGGCCCGTGAACAAGTAGCAAATGACAATAAAGCAGGACCATAATCGAGGAACAGAAATGAACAGCATTTAGAGTCAGCAATAGGCATAAATCAGTAGCAGCCTCATATGTCGGAAGCCACCATCATGCCTGGAGGTCCATTAGCATCCTTGTTGATATCACTGGAAATTCTGAGGCCTTATCCCAAGTCCCCTCCCCGAAAAAGGAATTGGCGGGGCAACAGAAAGTCAGTTCAAGGATTCTGACAACCTCACAAGAGATTAAGAAACTACAAAAAGTCTACAGTACAAGCCCTCAAATCCGAACCCCTGAAACCCGGCAAATCCGAACAGGTTCTCAGGAAAAAAAATTAACTACAGCTGGAAAATGAAAAAAAGATAGATTTAATCACACAAATTTAGTTTTTTTAAAAAAGGTTTTAACATTTTTAGACTTAATGCTTATTCAAAACGTTATAAAATACAGTTAAGTTTAGATAAAATAGGAAATAGTTTACGTCTACTTACGTATTTCAAAAAATCCAAAACAGTGAAATCATTTTAGGTTAACTGGGATTACGATTCACACGAAAAATTACAGCACAAGATTAAACAAACACTGATTTTTACTTGAAGTCAGTTATCTTTAACTATAGAAGATTAGAAAATAAGTACGTAATATTATTTCTCGGCTAATCCGAACCCCCCGAAATCCGAACAGGCTTCAGCCCCAATTAGTTCGGATTTGAGGGGTTGTACTGTATTAGGAAAAAGAGGAAAAGCTTCTGAAGAGAAATTCCAAAGGAGCACCACCAAAACTAGTAAATAAACAAAAGATAACGAAACGGACCTTGACATTCACGAGTGATATCTTAAGAAGCTGCCATAACCAAAAGTTGGGTCCACTGCACCTCAATCCCATCGTGTCTTATTTTCAGTTGGTTTCAGCAATTTCAACTTGGGTTAAAAAGGAAAATTACATTTTTCAAACAAATGTGTGCAATTAACGAGCATAACCCTTGATAACTTTTGCTCAAAGATCTGTTACCTTTACTACCTATTTATTAACAAAAGTAAAACGTTATTTGTGGCCCATTCTTGGCTATTTTTCCAATTTCAACCTGTTCTTAGTACAAATAAATAGGTGGCCGTAGGTACAACGGGCTGTTGTACCTACGGCCTAAAAAAGGGTCTTAGGAAAACATACATAATTCTTATGATCTTGAAGCTTTGCTGGCGTCTACTATTAATCCAATGTTCTCGGGATTGCTGTCAGAGTGAGTGTTGCTGTGCTGAGCTTTCGTTACCATACAGCGGCAACATCTTCAGAGCTATGTGTTGAAGTGGCAGTGGCAGTGTCATGGCGTGTTGGTCTGAAGTACCGGGCCGAAGCCCTTGCCTTCCATCTGTGATAGTTGTGTGTGATTGGTGGTCCAGCGTTTCTGGTGTTGGAGTCTGCTACTGTCACAGACTTTGGCTTGGGAAGATCTGGTCGACTACTGGGGTTGAGGCATCCTGTGGTGTCTTCTGGCTGGTGGCGGTGGTCTCGCTAGGTCGGTGACTGCAGGGTTTTCGTGTTGTCGTGTTCGGGCCCAGAAGGTCGCTGAAAGGCTGCGTCTTGTTTCGCTGAGGAGCGGCAGATTGAGGTCTTCGTGGATCTGGTCGACTCTTGTATCCATCGAGTGTCCTGTTATTGCCCTTGCTGCCCTATTCTGGACAACTTGCAGCGGTCTGAGGTGGCTTTGCGCTGCGTGTTCCCATGCTTGATGGGCGTAGAGCAGAAGTGGCCGAATGTATACTATGTACACATTTCTTCTCGCCTCGTGGGATAGTTGTCTGGTGAGGAAGATAGGCAGCAGGGCACAGAATCTCCGGTTCGCTCTGTCTGTGGTATCTGTCAGGTGCTGCCGGAAGGTGAGTTTTTGGTCCAAGAGTATACCCAGGTATCTGGCACTCTGCTGCAGTCGTAGCGGAGTCCCTTGATACGTAATGTTATATTCCTTCGGGGCTCGTTTCCTGTTGAAGTCCACCAGGGCAGTTTTGTCCGTGTTGATCTTTATTTTCCAGTTCCGCGTCCATGTCTCAAGGAGGGCGATGTGTCTCCTAAGAGCCATTTCCGCGTACCTGTGGTTTCTGTTGCTGGCGAACAATGCAGTGTCGTCCGCGAACGTCGCTGTCATCGTTGCGGTTGTGGTGGACAGGTCTGCTGTGTAGATGTTGTACAGCAAGGGTGAAATGCATGACCCTTGTGATACTCCTGCTCGTATTGGCCTCGGATCTGTGTTTGCTCCGGAGTGAAAGACTCGGAAGCTCCTGTTGGAGAGGTAGCTCTTCACTATTCGGGTGAGGTATCTGGGGATGCCAGCTGAGGTCATCTTATGCAGAAGTCCATCATGCCACACTCGATCGAAGGCTTTTTCCACGTCTAAGAACAAGCCTAGTGTGTGACCGCCTTCGTTAAATTGTTGTGTGATTGTTTCTACTGCTCGGACCAGTTGCAGCGTAGCACTGTGTCCAGCTCGAAAGCCGAACTGGTGGTGAGGAATGATGTTCCGGTCCGCGACGCACTGAGTCAGTTTCTTCTGGAGGATGCGCTCCACAACCTTGCTGAGATGACTGAGCAAGCTTATGGGACGGTGGTTTCTGAGGTCCGTTCTTTTGCCTTTTGACTTGGGGATCATGATCAGGCGCGCTTCTTTCCAGCTGGTAGGATAGTGGCCAGTTTGTAGAATTGCGTTTGTGATGCGACACAGGAGTACCATGACTTTACGCGGAGCGTGTTTGATTGCCGCTGGTGGAATTCTATCAGGACCTGCTGCTCGCTGTGTGTTGAGCTTCCTGACAATCTTCTGGACTTCCCTGGGAGTCACTAGTTGGTCTGCTGGGCAGGGCTCTGGTTGCTCTAGGATCTGTATGCTTCGTGCCACTGTTTCTGTTGTGCGTCGGTCGGGTTGTATGTTATGCTCCTGGAAGACATTCTCCCAGTGTGCTGCAAATAGGTCTGCCTGTTCTTGAGGTGAGTACACCAGTCCTTGAGGTCCGCGTAGAGGCTGTGTCCGGGGTGGGCCTGAGGGTTTGCTCAATGAGCGAAGGAGTTTCCAGAGCTCTGGCGATGGCGTCTCCATTCCACGGATCTTCTGGTCCCACTTTTCCATATTTCTTCTCTGGAGTCTCTTCTTGACTCTGGTTTTAAGGTCGTTCCAGAGAGCCTTGTATTGGAGGTTGCGAGTTGTTTGCCATCTTCTTCTGACCCAGCGTTTCATATGGATGAGGGCTGTGGTCCGCAAGTCACCAGGATCCGGCTGGGGTTGGGGTCTGTCGCTTGTGGTGGTAGCCAGTGTAAGGGCGGATTTCATCGCAGCGGTTAGGGCCTGGACTGCAGTGTCGATGTCCTCCGGAGTTTGTAGAGGATGTCTGGGGTCAACCATCTCTGCTAGCAGTCTGGTGTACTCCTGCCAGTTTATTTCCTTGATCGTTGGAATCCTGCGGGTTGAGACGTGATGCCTTGTCGCTAGTGTGGGTACCACCGGGATATGGTCCGATTGGAGATCATGAATCACATCCGGTCCCTCTGTGATAGCTGCGTTAGCAGTGAGCGTAATGTCGAGGACATCAGGGAGTCCCCCATTCCTTGGGAAGTGCGTTGGCTCCCTCGGTGCTGCCGGTAGGAGATCAATTTGCCTGAGGAGCTGGTGGAGGCGCCGGCCGTTTTGATTGGAGACTCTCGAGTTCCAGACCGGGTGTTTGCAGTTCAAGTCCCCTCCCAGGAATACTCGGTGGCCTAGTCTTCTTAACAGCTGCAGATCTTGAGCACTAATGAGCCTGTCTGGTGGCCTATATACTAATAGGAGATGTAAGGGACCATCAGGGGAATGGATAGTGATTCCTGAGGCCTCAATGGATTGCAGCGCAGGGAGTTGAAGTATGTCGTGTGGTATATGCTGCTTGATGATCACTGCTGTTCCTCCTTTGGCTCGACCTACTCGGTCGTTGCGGTACACCACATAGTTCCGGATCCGTAGTAGGTCGGGTGGTTTGAGAAATGTCTCCGAGAGCAGAGCCACATCAATGTTTTCCCTGGCGAGGAAGTCAGTGAACTCTGCTCGTTGTTTTTGTAGACCTTCTGCGTTGAAGCAGGTTATTCGGATGTCGCGGTTGAGTCTCATATTATTCGGTGCCATCATCCAGGAGTGAAGCAGCGACTTGGAGTAGGGTGATCATCTTTGTGGTGGGATCGGTTGCTTGTGCTATCTGGCGAAGGCCGGTTTTCAGCCGGTCGAGGAAGCGATTGAGGTTGATCCCCGCTAGCAGGTCCTGGATTTCACGGAGTGTACTTATTAGTGACAGGAGTTCGCCTCCGGTTGCTGGCTGAGTGGCGGTTGGGGTGTTGTTGACTGCGTTGTTGTTGTCTGCGTCTGGGATGGGGTCGGCTGTTCCTGGGGGGTCCCGGTTGCGGTCGGTTTGCTACTGGGCTGCTGGTGTTGGTCCTTGGGATGGCTGTTCTGCAGCTGCGCTGGTGTACTGCGGGGAGGAGCTGGTGCTTGCGCTTGGCTGAGACTCTGCGTTCCCTGGGGTGGTCGTGGATGCGAGTCTTGTTGTGGTTGACTTCTTGTCGGTGCTTACGTTGCACTCCGGGTTCAGGTTCAGGGGGGTGACGCCTGCATCCCGTATTTGGTTTCCTGGCCTCTTGTCAGTGGGGTTGTTGTCTCTCCGCTGGAGGTTGCGTGGTGGTGGAGGATTTGCTGGTGGAATCTCCTGCTGCTTCCCACTGCGTTTCTTCTTCTCTGCCTTGATGTACGGGCACCCCTGGTAATTGGCAGGGTGGGGCCCCTGGCAGTTGACGCAGCGTGCTGCTGTGTCCCGTCCCTGCTTCTGGCATTCTTTGGTGAGGTGGTTTCCGCTGCATTTCACACACCTCGCCCCCGCGCGGCATGTAGTTTGTGAGTGGCCAACGCGTTGGCAGCGATGGCATTGTAGTATTTCACTGCCCTTGTACGGTTCCACCTCTATCTTAAAGGTGAGGAGATACCGGAGATCGTGTGCTGGTCGTACAGATTATATTGTGGTCTTTGAGAATCGCTGTGCTCCTATTGGTTGTTTTTGTTTGCCAATGGCGTGCTCTGATTTTGCTGGTGGAAACTGCTATCTGATTGGCTGATGGTTCTTTTCGTACTGAGAAGCTGGATCCAGATGTCAGGTAGATGATAACCTTCGTCTCTGTTGATGGATGGCTTGTATGTACGGATGAATAAAGATTCATGTATTTTCCTGTCCCAGAACTGTTTGCTTTTCTTTAGTACTTCAATTTGGTTCCACATGGCCGTATGATTGTATTGTATGCAGTGTTCGGCTATTGCAGATTTTTTAGGTTGTTTAAGTCTGGTGTGTCGCTGGTGTTCTTTCATTCTGTCTTCAATGTTCCTTCTTGTTTCACCTATATAAGTAGCGTTACATTCACAGGTGATCCTATAGATGCCTGGTGTCTTTAATCCCAATGAGTCTTTTGCACTTGGTAGTAAACTCCTGATCTTCGGTGGAGGGCAGTGTACAGTCTTGATGTTGAATTTCTTCAATAGTCTTGCTAGTTGGTTGTAGGTTTTTCCCATATATGGAATAACTGCAATATTTTCCTTGTCTGCCGTGTTGTCCTCTTTTGTGGTGCAATTTCTGCTACTGTATTTTCTGAAATACAGTAGCAGAAAATACAGTAGCAGAAATTGCACCACAAAAGAGGACAACACGGCAGACAAGGAAAATATTGCAGTTATTCCATATATGGGGAAAACCTTCAACCAACTAGCAAGACTATTGAAGAAATTCAACATCAAGACTGTACACTGCCCTCCACCGAAGATCAGGAGTTTACTACCAAGTGCAAAAGACTCATTGGGATTAAAGCACTGGCTGATCCACGTGGGGGGCGGAGGGGGCGACTTCCAGCATGTATCGTTCGGGAATACAAATATTGTCTTTTCCCGGCCGATCCAATCTGTGTAACAAGCCTAGTAGAGTCTAGTCAAAATGTGTGGTACTTAATGGTACTTCTGTCCCTAGTTCCTTGGGACGGTTACCATAAGCCGCAAACGAGAGAGAATGATTCATACGTTGAACGAACAGCTGTAGGAAGAAGGAAAGACGGCTCACTCTGTGAACTAAAAATATATATTTTAAAATTGTGTCCTAGAAAAAAAAGATGTGGGGATGGAATTCAAATCCTGAAACTTCAATTACCTTTACCTTGAATAAAGAGAAATATAGAATATTCTGCACTCCTTACTGTAAAGCTTTCTGAATCTGAGATGAGACTTTTCGGTTGGTTGATTGATTGATATGTATTTACGTCGTTCGTCAAAAGTGATGCTTTACAGAACGAGAACTAGAGTTTAAAGTTGGATCTGAACCACTGTAGTGCGTTCGATGTTCACTCACCGGGTATCAAACCACAGAACGTCGTGCATCAAAGATCAAAAGTACTCTCGCTAGATGCTACATCAACAAAGAACTATGACTTTTGAGGTTCAACACGGAAACATTAATTGTGACTTTTAACGGCATTTCATCTTTTCTTGGGAAATAATACAAGCTACAAGCTGGTATTGTAATCATATATAACAGAAGTCGTCCTGATCTTCGCACAGGCCAAACCGCTTAAACTAGAAACTTGAAATTGAAATTTGGATTTGGATTTCTCATTTAAAGTAATTTGACACGCGTTTCAGCAGTTTTACAAATAGGAAATGATTTTATATGAGTGTGTGGAATCCTCTCACACACATGGCTGAATAACTTCCCCTCTTGTTAATGCTGCCTCCGTTCCCCTTAGCCAGCCTGGATCCTCCTTATATTCCCAACTTTATTATGCTTTAAACAATTAAGAGGTCTTGTTTATTTGTTAATTTTGTCCCTTAGGCCAAGTTATTTTAACAAAACATTTTAATAGTTCGTTTTCTTAAAATTCACTTAAGTACAGATTATCTTATCCATTTTTTTTTCAAAAAATCTGTTTCCCAACACATTCCCCCACTGAAATAGTATATGATTCGAATAACACCGTTTAGTGTATGTCTGTTTTATTCTTTTTTTTTTTTTCAAAAAATCTGTTTCCCAACACACTAATCTGGTCTAATGCGTTTTTTTTCTTTACGTACTCAATTATACCACTGCAAAAGAGGAGTATTTGGATAAAATACCCTATACGGTGCTCATGGTACCGGGTTCGATTCCCGGTGAGATTGCATTTTAACGAAAAAGGTGGTTCTAATTCCACTATAATCAGCAAGTGCACGTCTTCTTCAGCCGTCATGCCATTACCGTGGAACGTTAAACTCAACCAACAAATCAAAATACCCTATGTACAGAGGTTTATACTTTTGTAATAATGTCGTATATTTGTCTTCTTGCTCTCTCCTGTTTAAGTGAAAAATTCCTGGATGTACCAGAAATTGAATTCCTTACACATTCTTCTTTAAATACATCAATTGAGTACAGTTGGGAGCTTTTCTTGAGAAATGAACAATTCCATTTGTGTCAGAGTTTATTAGTCAGTGACTCCCCAACTTCCTGTGAATCCTGGGTTCTATACCAATCATAGAAATGTTTTCTTCACCTTTGATACATCAGAAGATTTTGGTACGATTTATGTAGCCGCAATCTTAACGCGCACTTAAGAAAATGTCAACAATGTTGACAAACTGAAATCATGGTGAAAAACGAAACGTAACGGAAATTCAACATCTTGACCTCAGGAGATGTTCTTCGCATAGCGCCAGAGATCAAAGATAATGTTTCTCTCAGAGAGGCACTGGAAAAAAATGTCATGAATACGGATCGACGATCGGAACATACCCTCGAATTCTATTGGATAATGAAATTAATAGATTTATGTCAAGCTTCATGTTTTCTTGCGATCACTTTAATGATACAAAGGGAAGCTATATTTATATACACAGAGGAGAAATGGGACAGGCTTCGTGGCAGATAACAGATGACAGGATAAATACCATCGTCAATATAGCACTTTCTTTTGTGTAAGTACTGTTCAATACAGCGCATCTGATAAATCGCAGTGACTAAATGTGAAGTGAATCATGATACCGCCACGCCTCCGAAACGGAAGTGAGTATTTAATTTAAATCTAGAGAAAGAATATAATTTCATTAAAAAAAAAAACTTACAAATTCGGGTCATAAAATATAATCTGGGAATCAAGTTTACATCCCCCCTCCAGTCCCGGATTCATATGTGTCCCTTTTTTTCAAATTGAAATTCTGGTCACTTTGAGGGTACGTTCATCTTCCAGGAAGCAAACCGCCCCCTCCAAATGATTCTTCTGGATCCGCTAGTGGATTAAAGACACCAGGCATCTATAGGATCACCTGTGAATGTAACGCTACTTACATAGGTGAAACAGGAAGGAACATTGAAGACAGAATGAAAGAACACCAGCGACACACCAGACTTAAACAACCTGAAAAATCTGCAATAGCCGAACACTGCATACAATACAATCATACGGCCATGTGGAACCAAATTGAAGTACTAAAGAAAAACAAACAGTTCTGGGACAGGAAAATACATGAATCTTTATTCATCCGTACATACAAGCCATCCATCAACAGAGACGAAGGTTATCATCTACCTGACATCTGGATCCAGCTTCTCAGTACGAAAAGAACCATCAGCCAATCAGATAGCAGTTTCCACCAGCAAAATCAGAGCACGCCATTGGCCAACAAAAACAACCAATAGGACCACAGCGATTCTCAAAGACCACAATATAATCAGTACGACCAGCACACTTCAACACATAGCTCTGAAGATGTTGCCGCTGTATGGTAACGAAAGCTCAGCACAGCAACACTCACTCTTGCAGCAATCCCGAGAACATTGGATTAATACATAATTCTTATTTAACGACAACATTTTGAGCTAGACACAAATTTTGTGTAATCAAGAGACCCCAAACTATGTGCATAAATTTTATATTTGCGAAAAAATGCATGACAGGGATCAGAAGACATTCAAATCCAAATTTTGGTCGTAGGTACAGCACCTTCCTCTATGTTAGAAAGAAAATAGTGATAGAGGGTAAGTAGAAGTATCGGCATTCATAGTCCATTTTTGACCTTTAAAGTAATTACACTTTAATTACTTTAGGTACTCTAAGTACATACATTCTAAGACCCTTGCTACCTGTTATAGAAAACACAATATCATCTTTTCTTAATATATATAACTAAGCGACTATGGTGCTACAATGACATAATATCATATAAATTAATTACTGCAGACATTTCAAAGATGTAAGTTTTCTCTCAGACAATACAAAACAAAAAAGAAATTAACATAAAACATTCGGCGGTCTTATTCAATTATACTCAAGAAAGTAAAAGTGATTCCTCTTTTTTCATCCCTTCTTTCCGCTTGCTGATCGCCTAAAGAATTCATTCAAGTTTTTTTCCTCTCTTCCATCTAAGAAAAGAGAATTACTGTGCTGTATCACGTCGAAGCAATACAATTAAATATTAACTTAATTAATTACTAATTCTTTATACATATCCTATTTACTTAAATGCCATCATTACATGCAACAAAATAATTCTGAACTTATGTAAAAATAGAAATATAATAATTCCTACCAAACAATTACAAAAGATAACTAGTTAATATTTCTTGCATACAAATCAATTCCGTATATGAATATAAGAGCATGAAACGGTTAAACCGATGAGGTTTGATCTTAGAAATTAATGGTCTTTAAAGAAAAAAGAATGCTTCCTGCTGTTCTGGAAGGATGAGTATAAAAAGTAAGTATCCTTCAGCCGTATATTAATATTAATGACAAAAGGTTAGTAATTAGCATAATACCACAAGTTTGATTAAAATAAAAGGTACATTATGGGTGCTTATGAACTTCAATTAGTTAGGCAATGAAATTACATACGTGTAGAGCTAGTTGCATTCGAGTAATGAAAGCGTAAGTACTTTCGAGGTTATATATGTTCATAGGTCAATAGAGTAAGTACACATAATAGTACTAAGTACAGGTAATTAGTTTAAGTTTTAAAAAACTAAGTACTTTCAATGTTACATACGCAAAAAGACAACAATGAAGTAATGAAACTACAGTCCAGTAGAACGCCATCATAAACATGTGTAATTACGTGTCAGTAATTCTTCCTAAAACTACTAAATCTATGGCCCATGGAACCCGGAGGTTCAATGCCGCATTCACAAAAGCTCTCCACTGACTTCTATCCTTAGCCACTGGATCCACTTTCTATTTTGTATTCTTATTTCTGCGAGAGTCATCTTAATATTGTCCTTCCATCTGCGCCTAGTTCTTCCTAATGGTTGTTTCCCGATTGGTCTTCCAGTGAATTGTTCCTAAGGTACCGGTAGAAAAGTCGTAACAATAAAGTCCAATTTCAAATGGGCCCTTGCACTTCAATTAAGACATTCAATACTTCAATTCGAGTAATTAGAGTGTATGTACTCTCCGTGAGAAAAGTAAATGTATATCTCTTTTTAGAGTCTAGCATTCCTGCACTCAAACCATGGAGAATATGAGAATTAAATCAATCAAATGTATAGTGAACGGTAAGGAGAAAAGCCTAATCTGAATAAGACATTGAAAAGGAGAACAAACTGTGAATACGAATAGTGCATGGTGTAAATAAAGGACGACACTGAGAGAGAAATCCAGAAACAGCTAGTAAACGGAGAAAAAAGAGTAAAAATTTTCGAAGTGGAAATACAAAATACAAATACGAACAAATACACCGACAACTAAACGCTCACCGAGCAACGATATTGGTGTAGTGGTTAAGACACTAGATTACAAATCCGAAGGACGTCAGCTCGAACCCACTCAATGGAGTATTTTTTAAAAATATTTGTTAATAATGCATACAGCACATGAAAAGTGTTAAAACAGAGCGTATTACCCGTTTAATATGTTAAGTGAAAACTTGGTAAAAATTCCAGTGACATTTATTAGAGAAGTGAAATCGTGAAAACGAGGAAGCAGGTATATCTAATCAGGGGTATGTATCAGAGGGCGGTGATCGAAAAAACGAAATTTTCCCGAATTTCGCACATGTGAGTATCTACAAAGACAAATTTCTTCAGAAATATGCCTATTGCAGAGACCATCATGTCAGAAATACCGCAAAATTTCTATGCACTTTTTCTTATCATCACTCTCTCAGACGAAAATCGCCCTCATATATATCGCTTTTTGTGAACGCCATAACTGCCGTAACTTTCAGCAGATTGAAGCCAACTTGGCACAGACATTAATTGTTAAAATATCTTGGATGAGTTCGTTAGCCAGAATAAACAGGTGAAAATGTTCAAAATGGCGATCATTCAAATTCTTGAAAAGTTCCAAAGGATCCAAATTTGGCCCATAAATGGGTATTCACAATGTTTGAGTGACTTTTCCTGTTTTATTGAAATGTTTGTGTGAAGGGACTTATCCTCTTTATTGAAATATTGGATCCGATTAATCACCTAAACAAGGTTCGCGCCCTTTTGCTACGGTTAGGCTCGGCTTTTGGGAGGGGAATATTTTCCTACTGGAACAAGACGATTGTTAGTGATGATGTGAAGTTACAGATTGAAAGTGAAGTAACTTGTGAAACATTTTATTTGAATAGTATAATAAATGTGCTTTCTCCAAATACAGAGAACAATAAATCAAATATTTCGAGTTCGAAAACATGAATGGCGAGGTGTGTTATTTTATTTTTTTTCAGTAACATATTGCATTGGAATAGTGATAGGCAACATTAGTGATAAGTAAAATAATAATAAGTCTAATAATAATAATAATAATTATTATTATTATTGCTAAAATGTGTTGTTTGTAGCAATGCATATCTTCCTCAATTCTTTATCAAACGTAATGATTGAAACCGCCCTATATCCCGTAGAGGCAAAATATTAATAATTTATATCGTAAGAACAGGAGATAAAATAAAGATGGGAACAACGTTGGACACTATGCACCCGCAAGACCCATGAAAAAATATATGGAAGTGCCAGTCCTCAATAGTTCGATTAAAAAGTGAAGTGAAAATAATGCAAATAATAAAGAACGTCCTCCGGGGCTCTCATGGGGAGTCATGTGGCCACGGCAGAGCCCTCTACAGGCAAAATATCCATAATTGATATCGAGAGAACTGGAGGTAGTACAGGGATGGGACCAACGTTGGACACTGTGGATCCATAAGGCGAAGAAAAAATATGACGGGGCCAGCCCCCTTTACTTATTTCCACACGATAATATAAAATTATATTGTTTGAAATATACGCACGGGTCAGCTAGTAATATTTATTATTAGTGTTGTTATTATCAACAGCGTCTTTCACTACCTGCGCATGTTTGACATGGAACCAAAGAGAAGATCCATCATTCGTAGAAAGAATAAGAATAGATAGTTACTTTAACTGTGAAGGAGGACGAGAAATATGAAGAGTGACTACCTGTAGCGAAAAGAAACAATACTTTCTTACAAATGGATAAAAGAAAAAATACGCCAAGATAGATTCGAACTCGGGTGGCAGGCGCGAGAAGCCAGTGCCTTGTCCACTTGCACATTGCATCGTTAGGCATTACAAACACTGCATTAACAGCTGCCACTTCCGTGTGTTTTATATTGTGAACACGTGTTTCTTCTTTCCTTGAAGTCGACAATGGCCTTACAGGTAGTAGTTAAACTTACATGCGATGTAATACTTGAGATATTTAGACCTTCATGCTCTCCATATAATGTAATAAAAGAGTCATGCTGGGAATAAGAAACAGAACATTCCTTGGACAAAACGGAAACTATTGGCATCAGAAGAAATATTTATCTACGAGGCATCCGCAGTAACATAATTCAAAATAATTACTATCTAGTTCATTGAACGAAGTCAGGGGTATAGAAAGCAAACATGCTGCGTTAACGAGTTCGAGCAGAATTGACAGAGGTGGAAAGAGATGTGTAGTAATACAACAACTTTGGTTAAATTGATATTTCGTTCTATATCTTGGAATAGATTTATGTAATTTATCACAATTTCACAGGAGAACACCGAAAGAAAAAAATGTCTGACGTTGTGATCTTGATATATTAACTTTGGCTGTATTCCTTTACTAACCCAATCATGTAGACACAAATGGATGTAACTGTGAATACTACAACTTGAATTTAACGAAAGCCGTTTAAACATTTAGTTGTTTGCAGGGTTGTATATTTACTACAAAGATAAGACACAATGCAATTCTTCATACCTCAACTTCCACTATCCAGATACATGCGATTTCTTGTTATATCTATAATGAAGCAAGTGCTGCCGGATTTTAATACACTATACATTGCAGGATACAAAATGCTTTGCATTACTTGTTTGTTTCTAGAAAAGCTATTAGATTAGTGTTCTGAAAGGCCTTGTGTAAACAAGTTAAATGTCTATTACGTTTATTATGTATTTCTAAATTGTATGGACATAATTTGGTTTAACAATCTCTTTCTATTTGAAAAATATAAGAGTAACAGCCTTACATTCGTGGTGGTGGAACAAAATATCGGAAGTTGATAACTCTCTTAACGCTGAGCTCCCCAGTGGATAAACGGTTAGCGGAACCGCCTTCTAGTGAGAGAGCCGAGATCAAATCCAGCAGATGTTAAGGAAAAGAAACAAAGTCCCCTATTGAGAGGTTTCTGGAAATTCTAATAAAAATGGCTATCTCGCTTTTCCCTTCAAATATCTAGGAAAACGGTTAAAATCTTGGCCAAATCTTAACCCTCCCCTCAAAACAAACAAAAACGAATTAAATATCGCTAATTTGCATTTGTGGTGTTGTTAAAAAAATGTCTGGAACTGCCAACTCACAACGGTTTTAGGTTTTATGATTTCTAAAATGGGTTCAAAGGCATTGATATCACAAAATTGGTTCAGAACGATTGATATCACGAGAAAGCCACAAAGAGAATTTATTTAACCTTAGACATGTCATGGAAAAGTCAATATTGGTTACACACTTATTTTATTTTACAGGCTACCGTATTTTGTAAAATATCTGAATGTTTTACATTATTCGTTACATTCAATTATGTTACTTTTCAGTTTTCATATATCTACTGAAATTTTATGAAAAAGCTAACATGTCGTGCGGGGTGATTTGACTGTCATCTTTGTTTTGTAAGAATTTCTCTTATCCGCAAACCCATCAAAGTTTCTGTTTTCATAAATTATATAAATTCATGTTTCCAGTCTCTTCTCAGTTTCCAAACTGACTCCTTTCCTAAAGACGGTAAATAAAATGGAGACATTTAAGATTTATCTTCCTTTCAAAAATTGTATGTTTTATACTTGCAATGAATAGAGCCTCTATTTTTTATATTAATATTAATAAAAAGCAGTGGTATGTTATGTTTTATCAACTTATTACTTCATTGTCTTCTGCAACACTATAAGAAAACTTTATGAACGTATTTGAATACCTGCGGCATCTTTTTTTTTCTAACTAAATCTAATTTCTTTTTTCTTTGGCGTGGGAGACCCGGGTTCGATTCCCGGCGGGAGCTCATGTGGTTCGGATTCCACGTTAATCAGTAGGTCCACGTCTCATATAGCCTCGCTGCTGAACGGGACGTTAAACTCAAAATCAACTCTAATTTCTTTTTCAAAGTTTGTAATATGCCATTACAGTCTAATGAAATTATGTTTTAATAGGAGGGTGCCCGAAATTTTTTGCACCGACTGTACTTGATGTCTAACAAAAAATTTCTGGCTGTTCATATAATTCGTAATATTGTTCATTATTCTATTTCAAATTAACATGGAAAAACTGTAAAAAATTCATTAGGAGTTATAGTTTTGGGAATCAATATCTTTATTTATATTTTAAATTAGTTATAAGTCTTGCATATGTATATGTAAATGGATTATTACAATTCTTACGGTGTCAGTGCTATCCGAAAATATAGATCCACTATTGGACGGAACTTTCCAGATCAAATAACCAATCTAAAATTCGACAGAATTTTCAGGACCACCCTTCACCTCTCTTTTAGATACCTAGGTCCTTCTAAAATCTAGTTTAATCCAGATTTTACCAAATTTTATTCGCTTCAAAGCCCCACCGCCAAAATGCTTAGTTTTGATTGGCTGATAAACCCACGCTATGATATTAGGGCGCAATTATTCCATTCCAAGCCGGAAAATCTTGTTGACAACAGCCAGATTTCGATCGTCGAGCTTAAAAGGTTGCAACGGAGTGAGAAAACTGCAAACAAGGTAATATTTGGGAGTTTTTTAACCTAAAATCGTTGGAAGTCTCTAGGAGCCAAAAAACTATTAAATGTCATAGTCAAAATTGGACTAAAAAGCTGAAATAGTAAGTGCAACAGTGACGCCATGTTTTCATCTGCGGATCGCTATGGACAGGATTCAACAGTAGTGTGATTTCCGTCTTTCTTTTCCCAAAACCGGTTCAGAAGATCAGTGTTTCCCATCATATTTCTACCTCCCAATTTTCCTACTAATTGAGGGTTACAAGACCTGTCCATTATAGATTTGTTTATGTAGTTAGTGAGTGATTTTTTTTTAATTACATACATGGCGGTATTTAATTTTGTGGTAGTCAGTCCAGTAATCACAATGCACGTGTAAATTTCAGTAAGGGCTCCTATCTGACTCCCAAATTGGGAGTACGGCTTCCAGCGGGATGAGTTGAACATTCAGTTTGTTCCGGGTTCCTGCCCCTTCAGGGCAGGGGTCCTATTGCTAGCTAATACTCCGATATGTCCCCTCAGGGCATCGATTAAACAGGTTGATTTCAAGAATGTGATTTAGTAAATATAAGGGCCAGTTGGCCCTGTTCATTTCTTTCCTTTCGTTACCTTTCATAGAGCCGATTTAACATGGTAAAATCGGAATGATTTCTGTGTATATTTATTAGTATAACATGTATTAATGTAGTGTGTAGTATGAATGTGGCATGATGTGTCTTGTAGTTCGAGTAGTATGTGTATATTTGTAATGTAGTATCAGTGATAGTGATAATTAAGTGATGAAAGAGTGTGTTGGACAGTGTAGTATTTACTATGCGATAAATTTTTATTTTTTCCGTCATTAAGTGAACGTAATATAGTATAATAATTCCGTGTACAAGGTCACATTCAGTTGTTCAAGGGTTCATTATATCGTCGCTAGCCCTAGTGTCAGAAGTCAGTACTAACCGCCATTCTTCCGTCGAGGTGCTTAGTGATTTAGTTTTCATGAAATTGACCTTTCTTTCCGAAATAAAACCTAGAAGGTATAATTCACAGCCCATATGAATGTACAGTTAGGTCAAGTGACCCAAAATTAATATATTCTGAAAATTTCAACATTCTGCATAGTCTAGAAATCTAAATATTTAAATAAATAAACAATACGTAAATTTTTAACAGCAGTCGGGCGATATGATGCTAGTTCTTCGCTTTGAAAATATATTAAATGTCCATTTTTCTTCGTGGCTGTAGAATTTCATTGTTGATGCAGAATTTTATAAACATTAGACATTATCGCAGATAATTCTATTTTCAGTGAACATACATAGGATTTTTTTTCTTTCTTTCGTTCTTAATAAAGCTACCAAGTATTACATAGTATTGTGTGTGTGGTAAAAGAGTCTTGGGTTCGAGTGAGATTGTCGTGCGGTGATCGGAATGGGAAAATGTTTGTGGTGATTATAGATTTTAAAGTATTATGATGAAATGTGTAAATAGGCTGGGCGTAGATAGAGGAAACAGGGTGTTTGTAGAATATAGCGTCGTGGCAAATGAATATTAATGTGAATATGAATATTAATAAGTATATGAATATTGTAGTAAATGAATATAGAATATAGGACACCCATATAGTTAAATATATAGTAGCCCAGTGAATACTTCGCCGCGTGTTGATATATAGATATTAAATAGATACGTGTAACTACAAACATCTCAGGTTCTGACCCCTGCACCATAATATCACGCGGACCGGAGGGCGATATATAGTCGGACTACGGTAATACTTTGTAGTTTATGTGTCATAATAGTAATCAACCATAGTAATACCATCTGATAGAATGGGTAGCATCATATAATCGCTGACTAGACATATTGAATAATAAATTATGAAAAGACAATAGTAGTTAGACAACAGGGCTGTAGTGAATCATATCTTCTGGTCGGTTTTAAAAATAGAATGTACCACTCCGTGAGATTTTTTTTTTTTCTTCACGTTACCTACTCAGGCTAGCTTACAATGTTCATGGAGGCGACAGCTCTGACTGGGTACAGAATCAAAACAATTAGTTATTGAAATTTATTTTCGCGTACCCGGATGTCGACCCCCTAGTCCCTTTAAGTATTTTCATTTCTTTTCTTAGTTTAATTAGACGAGGGAAATTAATGACATCCCAGACTGTGGCGTGTCTGCGCAGGGTAGCTATCGGTGAAGTTTGGCAATAGAAATCACCGATCCAAAATTCAGTTTATTTAATTTTTTTTATTTTGGCAAATCACTAATTAGGGATATCTTAACTATTATTCTAATTTCATTACTATCCTGGAATCTTCTAGTTTCCAAGAGGTCGGATGATTTTTTTTCTCCCTTTTGAAATCCTAAATTAACGCCGTCTCTAACCTTCCGGAGGATTTCGGGGTCTGCAAGGGTGTTGACCGGATACGGTGAGTGGTGGGATTTCCCTAAAGCCTTTGTCTTTCCGAAAATCCCATTGTGGACACAGACTTGTCTCATCTTCGCAGACAGTTTTATCGGCTATTTATTTGGTAAGCCGAATCCTTTTGGCATATTAAGAATATTTTGGCTATGGATTTTGTTGAGAGCGAAATTCGACTTCTACCTTTGTAGCGTTAGTTATTTCTCACTTAAGTCTTTGGCGCCCCTATTCTTCGTCTTCCTTCTTCTCTATCTCTCTCTCTGTCTTCATTTCTACAAGTTTTTTTAAAATTTTTTTCAACCTTCCCCCCCCCCAAGATTTTGAACTTGTTACTTACGATATATTTAACGTACAACTCTGATCTGAAATTACCAGCTGAGACGTTGCAAGACACGATTCATGAATGGAGTAGATAATGATTGGGTCCTCCATCACATTTTGACCTATCGCCGAAATGAACAAAGACTTCGTAGTTGACGACACTTCGATTACGTTCTTTCACCGTCGTTCCTCTTAAGTTTTTTTTTAATCCGTTGGTCACTTTCCTTTCTGTTTTGGTTTTCAATTACTTTGTAGTTAACCTGGGCCCAGAAATTGTATTTTGATTTACCTAGTTATATCTTTAGAAATGCTCTGTGTTACGTGCCTGCCTCACAAAGTTTTTTTTTCTCCATGATTTAAGCACGAACTGATTATATAAAAGTGAAAATTTATAGACGCGCGGTATCAGATAAAAGTTAATTTGTTTCCAAATGTAATGTTGGAAGTCATTTGTTTTCTTGGACAATGTTGCAACCTTGAAAAATTTTATTGTTGGGGTGATTAATTTAAATGTGTGCGCATTTATTATAAATATATATATATATAGAGAGAAATAAATACTTCGAAATGTATGTGTAATTAGTATGTGAATATGATGTTAAAGTAAAAGTATGATATTAAATGTATTATGAATATATGTAAGAGCGCTCGTGTCAGTCCCCCTAAAAAACGTGTATTGGTTGCTATAGTTTACCAGAAGTCTTCCGACGAATTTAAGAATGTAGATTTTGTTAAGAATACCGCCGTGCACTTAAATAATTTTCCTTTTCTTTTGAATAAATGTAATTAATAACCTCTGTAATTATATAATGGCATGCATTGAAAAAATATCGGCAGGTCTAAACGTAACCCACATCATAACAAATATTATCCCTGAGCAATTAACCTAAAACCATTGTGGAAAGTGTACCTTGAATCCGTCTCACCTTCATGTGTATCCTGTGACTTGACCAGTTTTTTTTTATCCTCAATTTGAACCATCATACTCCGTACACCTGTGGAAGATCAATTTTTTTTTTTAATCCGAACCATGTATAAACATATACGAAAGTGATCCTAATGAAAGGTCTCGTGAAGTGTCCCAGTGTTGGATAAATAACTTGAAATTATTCGATTAATAAATTTGGAAATAGACCGTCTAAGAGGAGAAACTTCCTCTAGTGAAAGTTATTTTCTCGAAATCCCTAGATGGGTATAGACGTAGCAGTGTGCGATTGCAGATATAAACTGTTACCAGTTACAAACCAAATATAGACGACGAATGGTTTTGTAAACCAATAGATATATATATATACATATAGAGATATATATAAATGACCACAAACTAGGTTAAATGGAGCGAAACGTTTTGGACACTACGACTAGTGCGTGAGTTGTGATTTGGACGCTCGAAATTATTAATATTTTAATATCTCGACGTGAGGTAGAGACTCATATAAGTTCTAATACACCAAAAAGTTTTTTTTCTTCTTTCCTCTTTGTCCAATTTTGTTAAGTGAAATAAGTTTTTTTTCTTTTGCGTATGTCGCAAATCATCATTTTGCTTTAGCATGCCTAAGATATGATACGTGTAATTATTTTTTTTCTTTCTTTTTCATTTGTCAATATGATTGAATATATAAAAATTTACTAAAATATAACTCTTTGTATTCTATTGATATATAACCAAGAACTTGTGCGTTTAATATTTTCTTCATAATTATTTGTTTTGTCCTTTTTTTTTCACTATGAATGTAATAAACTATTTGTACCTTTGTAGTTAGTTGGTTTCCTTTAAACATAGATACACTGTCCTGAGTGAGTGAGCGTGTGAATGCATGATAGATTTAATATAAGTAATTTTAGTGATATCATTTGTCATATTAACATCTGTAATATATGTGTCGTGTTTTAATATATGTGTTAAGGTAAATAACCTAGGTCATGAAGGACCGTCACTAATGGTTTAAATCGGCTCTAGGAGTGAAACAAAAATAGCAGGATGAGCCTAAATACGACATCTTTCTTCCAGGAAGTTGAAATTCTGATTGATGCGATATATAAATTCATATTGAGTTTATAAGTCTGATTTTTTTTTTCCTCGGCTAATTTATATGTGTGGTCGATCCTAGAGGACAGAGTTCAGATGCTGGATAGTTATCAGTCACCGGTCGGAATAACTTTACAAAGAATTAAATTTCACTTTTCTCATTTCCAGGTCTAGGTCTGGGCAACCCCATGATCGTTGTGCCTGGAGCTAGGTCTGGGTGGTATGAGGGAACATGTGTCTATTCCGAAGCATTCCAAAATTGATTAGTTGTTAATAACATTTAGAATGATTCGTCTTTCAACGACTCTCCCGACCTTTTACTATATTTCCGGAATTATCCAGTAATCTGTTTCTCATTAAAATACCCTATTTCTTTTCTTTCTTCTTTACCTACCTCCTTCTTTTACCCTTCTACTTTCTTCTCTTTCTTTCCTATTTCTAAATGAAAGAAAACGGAGTCATGATTGAGAGTAGTCGCTATTGGCACGGTCAATAAGTTGTTTCGATGAGTTTTCTTCGGGAGTCCGATATGGAATAATTAACAATAACCAAAGGTTTATTGGAAGTTACTCTATTGGAAAATAATCTGGATTTCAATCAGTAGGTGATGTTTCGTAATCATCCTCGTTAAAGAGAATTAAATTTTAGCGACTTCTCTCCAGTACCTTGCACGCTTTATTATTTGTTTACTTCTTTTTTGGTTTTCTTTCAATATTGGCGACCGTGACAGGATAGTTACCATGGAAACAATTGTTTTCCCTGGTAACGGATCTGAAATTATTTATTAAACACTGTTTAGGATCGAGCACATATTGACTTGGCCACAAAAGGTGCATAATCGAAAGTTACAGTGAGATTAAATAATTATAGTCATTGGCTGTTCTGCTATCTTTGTCTCTCTCTGTAGAAAGGGGGAAATGAAGGAATTTGTCAAATTCTAAAATTTGAAAATGCTGGAAGTTGACCCAAGGAGGGAATTAGATAGGAGTCCCTTAATTTATGAATAGTACCTGAATAATAAGTCTTGTTAGTTGATAAGTATATAATTGCATGTATTTATATTGTGTCTTTTTGGGTGTAAGCTATGGCAACCAATAGAGAAGTAGTATCACACGAGAACGCGGAAGTCTCATGTACGCAATGTACTTTAGAAAGTAGTGAGAAAAGAGCTCGCGTCTCTCGTAGGCTAGTGAGGTGTCACGAATGTGGGCTGAAATGGATACATTTCAGTTGTATCAATTTAGAGGATACTGCGGAAAATGCAGAAAAGGTCCGGGCTGGTGAGATAGTCAAATATTGTAAAGAATGTGAAGGGAAGCTCCACCAGTCGCGTGAACCCATGAGTTTATCCTCTAAAAAAGAAAATGAGCATCCCGATTCGGACGGTGAACGAGGGTATAGTACCCCGAAGAACCGAGGCCAAATATCTCCAGTGGAGATATCTGACCTCGATGATGATGAAAGAGATGGGGATCCAGTTGGTGATAAACCCAAAGAAAAGAAAAGGAAGACTGGGTCATCTAATAATGACGCTCTCCTCCTTTCATTACAACAAATGCTACAGGAAATGAGACGCGAAATGAATGAAAATAGCCGGGAAATGAGCCGCGAAATAAATGAAAAAATAGATAATAATAGCCGAGAGATGAGACGTGAAATAAATGAGAAATTTGACACCTCGAAACGAGAAACCGAATCTCGATTCGAGGTGCTAACCCAGAAAATCGACAACATATGTTTGGACTTTGCTTCCTCAATAACCACATTGAGGCAGCAAACGTCTACTGAAATTGATTTGGTCAGATGCGAGGCTCAACAGTCCCTAAAGCAATTTCAGCAGGAGACTGAGGGTAAATTAGATAATGTAAATTCTGAAATCGAACAAATAGATACCAAATTGCACAAGATTAACAATAAATTAGAAACACAGCAGGCCGAAATTGATAGTTTAAAGTCAACCTTGTCAGATTTATCATTGAAAACCGAACTGGAAGTAACTGACCAAAAAATTTCGAAAATTCAGAACGAAATAGTAAATATTCAAAGAGAAATAACGAAACCTAGTTGCGGAAAACCAGAGGTAACCTATCCTTTCCCCGGTAGCGATTTCTCAGAAATATTACCTGCGATAACAACTACATGTAGCGCAGGAAAAGAAAAGTTAATGTCGTTTGATGCACGGGATATTGCGACGCACTACCCCATGCATCGGTCAGAACCAAAGTCGTGGTTCAATTCTAATAGTGTGCCGAATCAGTCGAGTGTTGTGACGACTACGGTCACTAGCGTGAGTGCTCCCTCCTTACATGGAGGTATACAATCACATAGCGTGTTGCCGGGAAAAGGAGATGGGTGCCATTCTGAGTCGTTGTTCATGGGTGCGATTGGTCCGGGGATGGAGCCCAACATACTAAATACGACCAACAAAATCCCTTTCACTTACATGGGTAATTATAACACCGCTACGACGTCGTCGGTGGTAAATCCGGTGACGACTCCGATTGTGCAGGATAATATGTTAATTCCCAGTAACTATTCCCCTGCTTATGTTAGTATGGGTTCCAAGGTTTCGCTGAGGGACATCGAACGTTTTCCCACTTTTGACGGGAATATTACCAATGGACAGCCTCGTGTTTTTCTGCGTAGATTGCAGCAGTGTTTAGAAATGTATCGGCTGACCGATAGAGAACGTTTACAAATAGTGGAAAAACTTTTAATTGCAGCATCAGGCGCGTGGTTTGCTTCTATTAAATATAGAATCCATACGTTTGACGATTTCCTGATCCTTTTCAAGGAAGAATACTGCAATGAACATATAGAGAGGCTTCAGAAACGCAACCTCCAATCTTTAAGATATGATCGAGCCAAGTATGGGTCCCTTCTGGACTATGCTTGGAAGATCATAGAATTGTATTACCAGATTGCAGAGAATCCATCGCAAGCCGAACTAGTAGACATCATAGTGAACGCTCTTCCACCAGATGAGTCGCGGGCTATTGCTTCCCACTTGTGCCAAACGGTGCGAGAAGTTACGTCACGCCTAGCTGCCCTGTGTGGGAAAGAAACTGGAGGCCCACTAAAGAGGTATTTCGCCCGACAAGCAAAAGTTGTGAAACCCGTGAAAAGCAAGGCAACGGCAAGTTGCCAAACGGACTTTCTGAGTTACACCCAAGCTGGATCTCGCTATCCGAGTGGGAGTGGCTCAGAAAGCAATCAATATAACGGTCAACGTCTGTTCCGTAACCGACCGATGTTTAACAATCGCCGGGGTTATCGCCCCTATGACCGCACAATGGGGGAATCGAACCCGAATAGGGACGATAATAGGAGGAACTTTAACGGGGCGTACCGGAGAAGAGAAAACGGTAATGGTCAAAACGGCAATGTTAACAATAATTGTGCAGGTAGATCTCAGAATTCTGCCCCTTCGCAAATACCAACTAATGGCGGAAATGGAATTCTAATCACTCGAGGGATTGATAGTCGCGAGACCGCTGTCAAATCGACAAACTAATTCCGCAACTACCTGGTGAAATGAGGAAGGATAGTTATATGAGTTGTCTCTTTCAATATCTCAGCTGGAACTCCTGTCAGTTCTGATCCTTTGTGAACATTTTGAGCAGAAAAATTATTGAAAAATTGCGCTGTATTACACAATCTAAAAGGTGAAAGTATCGGAACTCACAATTTCCATAATCTTAAATTTTTCAACTGTACCGAGGACAAAAAACGGGAACTTCTATCTCAATACCCAAAGTGAATGTTACACTGTCTCATTTGAGTGTATGAGAGTATGAGTGAGTAGTTAGTTTATTAGTATTAATACATGTTAATTCTATTCAACAAAATTTTGTTATTCAAACAAAATTTTTTTTAACGACGCCGGGGAACTGTAATATGCCATTACAGTCTAATGAAATTATGTTTTAATAGGAGGGTGCCCGAAATTTTTTGCACCGACTGTACTTGATGTCTAACAAAAAATTTCTGGCTGTTCATATAATTCGTAATATTGTTCATTATTCTATTTCAAATTAACATGGAAAAACTGTAAAAAATTCATTAGGAGTTATAGTTTTGGGAATCAATATCTTTATTTATATTTTAAATTAGTTATAAGTCTTGCATATGTATATGTAAATGGATTATTACAATTCTTACGGTGTCAGTGCTATCCGAAAATATAGATCCACTATTGGACGGAACTTTCCAGATCAAATAACCAATCTAAAATTCGACAGAATTTTCAGGACCACCCTTCACCTCTCTTTTAGATACCTAGGTCCTTCTAAAATCTAGTTTAATCCAGATTTTACCAAATTTTATTCGCTTCAAAGCCCCACCGCCAAAATGCTTAGTTTTGATTGGCTGATAAACCCACGCTATGATATTAGGGCGCAATTATTCCATTCCAAGCCGGAAAATCTTGTTGACAACAGCCAGATTTCGATCGTCGAGCTTAAAAGGTTGCAACGGAGTGAGAAAACTGCAAACAAGGTAATATTTGGGAGTTTTTTAACCTAAAATCGTTGGAAGTCTCTAGGAGCCAAAAAACTATTAAATGTCATAGTCAAAATTGGACTAAAAAGCTGAAATAGTAAGTGCAACAGTGACGCCATGTTTTCATCTGCGGATCGCTATGGACAGGATTCAACAGTAGTGTGATTTCCGTCTTTCTTTTCCCAAAACCGGTTCAGAAGATCAGTGTTTCCCATCATATTTCTACCTCCCAATTTTCCTACTAATTGAGGGTTACAAGACCTGTCCATTATAGATTTGTTTATGTAGTTAGTGAGTGATTTTTTTTTAATTACATACATGGCGGTATTTAATTTTGTGGTAGTCAGTCCAGTAATCACAATGCACGTGTAAATTTCAGTAAGGGCTCCTATCTGACTCCCAAATTGGGAGTACGGCTTCCAGCGGGATGAGTTGAACATTCAGTTTGTTCCGGGTTCCTGCCCCTTCAGGGCAGGGGTCCTATTGCTAGCTAATACTCCGATATGTCCCCTCAGGGCATCGATTAAACAGGTTGATTTCAAGAATGTGATTTAGTAAATATAAGGGCCAGTTGGCCCTGTTCATTTCTTTCCTTTCGTTACCTTTCATAGAGCCGATTTAACATGGTAAAATCGGAATGATTTCTGTGTATATTTATTAGTATAACATGTATTAATGTAGTGTGTAGTATGAATGTGGCATGATGTGTCTTGTAGTTCGAGTAGTATGTGTATATTTGTAATGTAGTATCAGTGATAGTGATAATTAAGTGATGAAAGAGTGTGTTGGACAGTGTAGTATTTACTATGCGATAAATTTTTATTTTTTCCGTCATTAAGTGAACGTAATATAGTATAATAATTCCGTGTACAAGGTCACATTCAGTTGTTCAAGGGTTCATTATATCGTCGCTAGCCCTAGTGTCAGAAGTCAGTACTAACCGCCATTCTTCCGTCGAGGTGCTTAGTGATTTAGTTTTCATGAAATTGACCTTTCTTTCCGAAATAAAACCTAGAAGGTATAATTCACAGCCCATATGAATGTACAGTTAGGTCAAGTGACCCAAAATTAATATATTCTGAAAATTTCAACATTCTGCATAGTCTAGAAATCTAAATATTTAAATAAATAAACAATACGTAAATTTTTAACAGCAGTCGGGCGATATGATGCTAGTTCTTCGCTTTGAAAATATATTAAATGTCCATTTTTCTTCGTGGCTGTAGAATTTCATTGTTGATGCAGAATTTTATAAACATTAGACATTATCGCAGATAATTCTATTTTCAGTGAACATACATAGGATTTTTTTTCTTTCTTTCGTTCTTAATAAAGCTACCAAGTATTACATAGTATTGTGTGTGTGGTAAAAGAGTCTTGGGTTCGAGTGAGATTGTCGTGCGGTGATCGGAATGGGAAAATGTTTGTGGTGATTATAGATTTTAAAGTATTATGATGAAATGTGTAAATAGGCTGGGCGTAGATAGAGGAAACAGGGTGTTTGTAGAATATAGCGTCGTGGCAAATGAATATTAATGTGAATATGAATATTAATAAGTATATGAATATTGTAGTAAATGAATATAGAATATAGGACACCCATATAGTTAAATATATAGTAGCCCAGTGAATACTTCGCCGCGTGTTGATATATAGATATTAAATAGATACGTGTAACTACAAACATCTCAGGTTCTGACCCCTGCACCATAATATCACGCGGACCGGAGGGCGATATATAGTCGGACTACGGTAATACTTTGTAGTTTATGTGTCATAATAGTAATCAACCATAGTAATACCATCTGATAGAATGGGTAGCATCATATAATCGCTGACTAGACATATTGAATAATAAATTATGAAAAGACAATAGTAGTTAGACAACAGGGCTGTAGTGAATCATATCTTCTGGTCGGTTTTAAAAATAGAATGTACCACTCCGTGAGATTTTTTTTTTTTTTCTTCACGTTACCTACTCAGGCTAGCTTACAATGTTCATGGAGGCGACAGCTCTGACTGGGTACAGAATCAAAACAATTAGTTATTGAAATTTATTTTCGCGTACCCGGATGTCGACCCCCTAGTCCCTTTAAGTATTTTCATTTCTTTTCTTAGTTTAATTAGACGAGGGAAATTAATGACATCCCAGACTGTGGCGTGTCTGCGCAGGGTAGCTATCGGTGAAGTTTGGCAATAGAAATCACCGATCCAAAATTCAGTTTATTTAATTTTTTTTATTTTGGCAAATCACTAATTAGGGATATCTTAACTATTATTCTAATTTCATTACTATCCTGGAATCTTCTAGTTTCCAAGAGGTCGGATGATTTTTTTTTCTCCCTTTTGAAATCCTAAATTAACGCCGTCTCTAACCTTCCGGAGGATTTCGGGGTCTGCAAGGGTGTTGACCGGATACGGTGAGTGGTGGGATTTCCCTAAAGCCTTTGTCTTTCCGAAAATCCCATTGTGGACACAGACTTGTCTCATCTTCGCAGACAGTTTTATCGGCTATTTATTTGGTAAGCCGAACCCTTTTGGCATATTAAGAATATTTTGGCTATGGATTTTGTTGAGAGCGAAATTCGACTTCTACCTTTGTAGCGTTAGTTATTTCTCACTTAAGTCTTTGGCGCCCCTATTCTTCGTCTTCCTTCTTCTCTATCTCTCTCTCTGTCTTCATTTCTTCAAGTTTTTTTAAAATTTTTTTCAACCTCCCCCCCCCCCCCCAAGATTTTGAACTTGTTACTTACGATATATTTAACGTACAACTCTGATCTGAAATTACCAGCTGAGACGTTGCAAGACACGATTCATGAATGGAGTAGATAATGATTGGGTCCTCCATCACATTTTGACCTATCGCCGAAATGAACAAAGACTTCGTAGTTGACGACACTTCGATTACGTTCTTTCACCGTCGTTCCTCTTAAGTTTTTTTTTAATCCGTTGGTCACTTTCCTTTCTGTTTTGGTTTTCAATTACTTTGTAGTTAACCTGGGCCCAGAAATTGTATTTTGATTTACCTAGTTATATCTTTAGAAATGCTCTGTGTTACGTGCCTGCCTCACAAAGTTTTTTTTTCTCCATGATTTAAGCACGAACTGATTATATAAAAGTGAAAATTTATAGACGCGCGGTATCAGATAAAAGTTAATTTGTTTCCAAATGTAATGTTGGAAGTCATTTGTTTTCTTGGACAATGTTGCAACCTTGAAAAATTTTATTGTTGGGGTGATTAATTTAAATGTGTGCGCATTTATTATAAATATATATATATATAGAGAGAAATAAATACTTCGAAATGTATGTGTAATTAGTATGTGAATATGATGTTAAAGTAAAAGTATGATATTAAATGTATTATGAATATATGTAAGAGCGCTCGTGTCAGTCCCCCTAAAAAACGTGTATTGGTTGCTATAGTTTACCAGAAGTCTTCCGACGAATTTAAGAATGTAGATTTTGTTAAGAATACCGCCGTGCACTTAAATAATTTTCCTTTTCTTTTGAATAAATGTAATTAATAACCTCTGTAATTATATAATGGCATGCATTGAAAAAATATCGGCAGGTCTAAACGTAACCCACATCATAACAAATATTATCCCTGAGCAATTAACCTAAAACCATTGTGGAAAGTGTACCTTGAATCCGTCTCACCTTCATGTGTATCCTGTGACTTGACCAGTTTTTTTTTATCCTCAATTTGAACCATCATACTCCGTACACCTGTGGAAGATCAATTTTTTTTTTTAATCCGAACCATGTATAAACATATACGAAAGTGATCCTAATGAAAGGTCTCGTGAAGTGTCCCAGTGTTGGATAAATAACTTGAAATTATTCGATTAATAAATTTGGAAATAGACCGTCTAAGAGGAGAAACTTCCTCTAGTGAAAGTTATTTTCTCGAAATCCCTAGATGGGTATAGACGTAGCAGTGTGCGATTGCAGATATAAACTGTTACCAGTTACAAACCAAATATAGACGACGAATGGTTTTGTAAACCAATAGATATATATATATACATATAGAGATATATATAAATGACCACAAACTAGGTTAAATGGAGCGAAACGTTTTGGACACTACGACTAGTGCGTGAGTTGTGATTTGGACGCTCGAAATTATTAATATTTTAATATCTCGACGTGAGGTAGAGACTCATATAAGTTCTAATACACCAAAAAGTTTTTTTTTTCTTCTTTCCTCTTTGTCCAATTTTGTTAAGTGAAATAAGTTTTTTTTCTTTTGCGTATGTCGCAAATCATCATTTTGCTTTAGCATGCCTAAGATATGATACGTGTAATTATTTTTTTTCTTTCTTTTTCATTTGTCAATATGATTGAATATATAAAAATTTACTAAAATATAACTCTTTGTATTCTATTGATATATAACCAAGAACTTGTGCGTTTAATATTTTCTTCATAATTATTTGTTTTGTCCTTTTTTTTTCACTATGAATGTAATAAACTATTTGTACCTTTGTAGTTAGTTGGTTTCCTTTAAACATAGATACACTGTCCTGAGTGAGTGAGCGTGTGAATGCATGATAGATTTAATATAAGTAATTTTAGTGATATCATTTGTCATATTAACATCTGTAATATATGTGTCGTGTTTTAATATATGTGTTAAGGTAAATAACCTAGGTCATGAAGGACCGTCACTAATGGTTTAAATCGGCTCTAGGAGTGAAACAAAAATAGCAGGATGAGCCTAAATACGACATCTTTCTTCCAGGAAGTTGAAATTCTGATTGATGCGATATATAAATTCATATTGAGTTTATAAGTCTGATTTTTTTTTTTTTCCTCGGCTAATTTATATGTGTGGTCGATCCTAGAGGACAGAGTTCAGATGCTGGATAGTTATCAGTCACCGGTCGGAATAACTTTACAAAGAATTAAATTTCACTTTTCTCATTTCCAGGTCTAGGTCTGGGCAACCCCATGATCGTTGTGCCTGGAGCTAGGTCTGGGTGGTATGAGGGAACATGTGTCTATTCCGAAGCATTCCAAAATTGATTAGTTGTTAATAACATTTAGAATGATTCGTCTTTCAACGACTCTCCCGACCTTTTACTATATTTCCGGAATTATCCAGTAATCTGTTTCTCATTAAAATACCCTATTTCTTTTCTTTCTTCTTTACCTACCTCCTTCTTTTACCCTTCTACTTTCTTCTCTTTCTTTCCTATTTCTAAATGAAAGAAAACGGAGTCATGATTGAGAGTAGTCGCTATTGGCACGGTCAATAAGTTGTTTCGATGAGTTTTCTTCGGGAGTCCGATATGGAATAATTAACAATAACCAAAGGTTTATTGGAAGTTACTCTATTGGAAAATAATCTGGATTTCAATCAGTAGGTGATGTTTCGTAATCATCCTCGTTAAAGAGAATTAAATTTTAGCGACTTCTCTCCAGTACCTTGCACGCTTTATTATTTGTTTACTTCTTTTTTGGTTTTCTTTCAAGTTATTTAAACATCCTTTAATTTGTGAAAATTAAATTATAATTTTAACCTTTAATAATATAGTTTAGTCATTAATCATCATCATTACAGATATTCTTCCAATATTGGCAGGTCACTTTCTGCAACTGACAAGGATCGGACATGAACGTGTCATCCGGACATCCAAATCAAACCTAGTCCATTCGATAAATATAACAAAGATATGTTCATGCATAAAAAATTATGTGCCATAGACAGTGGAGTAAGTCCCTAGGCCCCATTAACCCTGTTAGTATAAAGAAAATCGTAGATTTGCAGTGAAATAGCTATTGCATCAACACTGTTCATTGGAAAGTCATGGTTTATAGTTCATTCTCATCAGCAAGCGTGCATTGGTATACCATTTTCCCCTCATATCTATTCCGTCTATCAATACAAATCTTGGTACAGTCATTTATCTCCTATAGTACTTCTCGAGATACATTTAGATTGTGTGCTTTTACCCGGAGCCACCCAGAAGGGTCCAAAAGTTGATGGGAGGGATTTCTGGAGGGAATTTTCCCGACATTCTATCAATTTTCCCTGTTCAAGTACGTTCTGGAAAGCTTGTTTTATACTGAAGAGAATGAACCATAAACCATGGATTTCCAATGAACAGCGTTGATGTAATAGCTATTTCACTGCAAGTTTACGATTTTCTTTATACTAACAGGGTTAATAGGCCCCAGAGACTTACTCCGTTGTCCATGGTACCTAATTTGTGCATGAACATATCTTTGTTGTTTATCGAATGGACTAGGTTTGATTCGGATGTCCGGATGACACGTTCATGTCCGTTCCTTGTTAGAAGCTTCCATGCTTCATGATCTTCCGCTAAACTCTTCGATTTCACGTACGATTTTTCTGTTTTGATATCGTCCATTAATTGTAGCCTCCTTCCTCTCTTTCCTGCTATCATATCCTCTAGTACGTTCCTCACGATACAGTTCCTTCTTAGCCAGTATCCCAGCCAGTTTCTCTTCATCTTTTCAATAATATCTAAAATTGTTCTTTTCTCCTCCAGCATTTCTAACACACTCTCATTCGTTTCCCACTCTAACTAAATAATTCCCACCATTCTTTTCCACATCTACATTTCGAAAGTTTCCACTTGTTTTTCATCATTTTTGCGTAATATTCATGTTTATAACCCATACAGAATACTCCACACGAAGCATTTTATGAGTCTTTTTCTCAACTTTTTATTCAAGGTCCCACAAAATAGACTTTTCTTCCCATTAAAGGTTTCCTTCACCATTCTTATCCATGCTTTCATTTCACGTTCGCACTTCATATCATCATTAATAATACTACCCAGGTATTGAACACTAGTGACTCCCCTAGTGTTCTATTCCCCTTCCCCTTTCCAATCACAATGGCTTTTGTCTTTCTAATATTTATTTTAATCCCATATTCTTCACAGTCCTTCCTCTAGTTTTTTAACATGTTACTGATTTTCCTTTCAGATTCCACAACAAGCGCCATATCATCTGGAAGCGGTATACACCAAATCAGTTTACCTCCTGCTGTCTTCATTATGTAGGCTCTTTTCCACTATCTCTTCTACATACATACTAAATATTGTTGGCGAGAGACATCATCCTTGTCAAACTCTCCTCCCAATGACACTCTCCTCTGTCATTTCCTTCCCTATTCTTACATTTATTTGTTGGTTCATATAAACATTTATATGAGTCTTCGATTTTTAAGCTGACAGTTTAGTGTAAGTAATATTAAATTTTTACACAACTGCCAATTTAGTATGAAAAATGCAAAGGTTATTTTAAATTGACTTAAAAAAAAGGAAATCAGTACAATCACATCTTAAAAATTCCAAGCCAGTTCAAAGAAAACAGAAATAATTCTCCATGTAAAATCAATGGCTTTAAAAATATGATGTAGATGCCCAACATCGTTAAAGTAATGAAGATAAAAGGAAAAAACTGAACTCAGTCTCCATGTAAAATCAATGGCCTTAAAAATATGATGTAGGTGCCCAACATCGTTAAAGTAATGAAGATAAAAGGAAAAAACAGAAGTCAGCCTCCATGTAAAATCAATGGCCTTAAAATTATGATGTAAGTAACCAGCATTATTAAAGTAATGAAAATAAAAGGAAAAACCAGAAAGTATGTCTCCATGTAAAATCAATGGCCTTAAAATTATGATGTAAGTAACCAGCATGGTTAAAGTAATGAAAATAAAAGGAAAAACCAGAAGTATGTCTCCATGTAAAATCAATGGCCTTAAAATTATGATGTAAGTAACCAGCATTGTTAAAGTAATGGAAATAAAAGGAAAACCAGAAGTATGTCTCCATGTAAAATCAATGGCCTTAAAATTATGATGTAAGTAACCAGCATGGTTAAAGTAATGAAAATAAAAGGAAAAACCAGAAGTATGTCTCCATGTAAAATCAATGGCCTTAAAATTATGATGTAAGTAACCAGCATTGTTAAAGTAATGAAAATAAAAGGAAAAACCAGAAGTATGTCTCCATGTAAAATCAATGGCCTTAAAATTATGATGTAAGTAACCAGCATTGCTAAAGTAATGAAAATAAAAGGAAAAACCAGAAGTATGTCTCCATGTAAAATCAATGGCCTTAAAATTATGATGTAAGTAACCAGCATTGTTAAAGTAATGAAAATAAAAGGAAAAACCAGAAGTATGTCTCCATGTAAAATCAATGGCCTTAAAATTATGATGTAGGTGCCCAACATCGTTAAAGTAATGAACATAAAAGGAAAAGGGTAGTTTTTGAACTTAGTGCGGAAAAATCATTTGAAAATCTGATATAATTTGGAAATGCCTAGCATAATTTAAATTCGCGTTGAACCTAAGTCTCGAGTGTGCCACACTAATATGTGTTATCTATGGTTATAACTACATATTATGTAACATCCAATGGCATTCATACTTGCATAACTGTAAATTAGTACGAGTAGTCAAAGAGGATGTGTGTAAAAAATGATTTGTTTTACGTAAAAAGACCACAGAAGTAATAAAATTAGCGACAGAGTTAAAATGTACAATGAATTTATTCCTTTTACAACACATAATCTGAACAACTGCATAATTGCTTTCCAACAATTGAATGGAACAACAATGAAATGTGTTTATTTTTGACCAATATAATCAACAGCACTTAGTAACTATTTAACACTGTTTAATTTATTGCTGTTTTAATTTCGTGAGATTCAAGGCCAGCACTACATTTTTAAAAAATTAAAATGTGCTCCTACAAATATTTTTTTTTAATTATTTAACTTTGCCTTTCTCTCCGAAGATATATATTTATGAGTTTTCATTTTTCGTACGTAAAAAAAAAAAAAAAGAAAAAGAAAAAGAAAAAAAAGTAATAATACAATAAAATGCAAGAAGTACACATTTAACAATAATTTATCTAAAAGAAATGATCATTTAAAAAAACAACATTGTAAATATACAACAAACAAAACTACTTTTGTTTTGCCTTATTTCTTTAGAATGATATTTCAAATTGTTATTATAGCAGTGATTTAATATTATTAGATTAAAGCTTCAACAGCAATGCATAGATTTTAAAATATACGTATGGCAGTTCTACAGTATTTTGATAAGTTCCCGATAAGTATAAGAGAGGCTAAGTGGTAATTGAAGACTCGCTGTAAAAAACAATGTAAGTGCTAAAAACAATAGTTACTGGAACAGTAGAGAAAAAAGATAGTAAATTGTGTCCAAACGTCACAAAATAGAAAATACTATTACTTAGAAATACAACCTAGCATATAACGAAATATGAAAATCTAACTAAGATATAAACGCATTAAAAAAATAAAATAAGTGCAACAATTTCAAGGTAACACATTGTTTTCTACAGGGAGCTTTAATTATGCTTTTTACCATTGTCTAATGGTAGTAGATAATAATGTCGTATATAAGACTTGGATAGGTTAATTGATCCGTTACCTAACTAGAAGTTTATTAGAAGACCGTAAAACTGACCCATAGTATGTATACATAAATCATATACATATGTATGAATGACAGAATAAATCGTAAGGCAACTGTCAGTAGGTAACTTACGTTGGAACACAGGAGGTTTACTAGTAAATTGTTTCCAAATTTTTGGATTCTGGAATAAATTGTCTTTTACAAATTTTATTTTCTAAAATGACCTAAGCTCTGCGAATTTGATAGTAAAATAATCCACGTATTTTGAAATTAAGTTGAAGCACAAAACTCGTATGAAAAACTGTTAAAACGTAAGTTTCCCTATTGCGTTGCGGAAACTGTTTTTCATTACTTTCTTTTTTTAAAAAGTAAATCTACTTATAAGTAAAGACTGTATTTGGAGTATAGCTAATCAAATGTCTCATCATTTACTTTCTTATGCTTCAAAGTAATGTTTAATAACAGGTTAGTGTCATGTACAAAAGTTCTAAATAGCAATTAGAGCTTTAATTTAATTTATTATTATTATTATTATTATTATTATTATCATTATTATTATTGGCATAATTAATTCATAACTAAGTTCAAATACCAACTTTGATGAATCACAAGTCGGAAACCAAAGGCAAATACACTATAATATTCGATATGCATACTAAGCTCGCCGAGGTCTACTACCATTTCAGGTTTGGTCAATATGGGACGAGTTTGATCGATCATGTGTGATATGCAACTATCTTTTTTTTTTTTTTTTTTTAAGAAAGATGAAACAGAACGAAAATCGATTTTAAAACGAGGTGACCTTAACTGATTCCGATTTTAGATGCTATACTAACGGTAAGTTCACATTCAAATTAAAGATATATAAAATAAGCTCAACTTAACTCAAATTTAATTTAATTGATAACATTCTTAACTTGATCTCAGTATCGAGAACGCAGAAACAACATTATACATTATTATTAAAAATAACATTCTCCGTGAATATATATGGTTCGCATCCTAAGTTAAACCCTTTAGATCTATGTTTGGTACAGTCTAAGTGCAGTCGAATTCCATACATTTTAATCAAATAATAGCAACATTTTTTTAAAAATATATATTTCTTTTAAAATAATGCCAATATTCATTAACTCTAATGAACCTAAAGATGGGTTGTCGCTAACCAATCATCCACTTGACTAATAGTACAAGCATCCCCACAAATATGAAAAAATAAAATCGGAGGTAAATTATTTTGTGTATTCAAGTTGTTATGGATTTGTCTTCTCCTTTATTACACTATTCCTTTCGTTTCTTTACGAGATTTCATTCATGTATATTTCAATTTTCTTTTCGGGAGCCAATTGAAAATCTAAATCATGACTGAAAATAGAGACCAAATTAATCTTCAAATATCGCGTGGTTTGCATTTTTAAGTTACATTTAATTCATATTTCCGAAAAAACTCAATGAACAAGAGTACGTTTACGTGAGAATTTTCAGGTACAGTCACCAGCTAAAACAAGTATAAAAAACTAAATGTTTTAAATTTTTTTTTGTCAAAAACTTCGAGTAAATGGACCAAATGAAATACAGGTTTCAGTATTGTACAGAGAATGAAACTCTTTCTACTTCCAAAAACTGAATTAAAATCGATCTGTCGTTCTCGACTTACTGATAAAGAACATATACACGATGTGCACCCACTTTTGTAGGTAACTGTAACCGACCTAAGAGTGGGTGGATATAGTGATTTCCTATGTTCAACGTTTATAACTGTGACAGCATGTTCTCACCGTTATTCCGTCACTCATTCATACATATGTATTAACACAATATCTGCATCAAATTATTACTAACTTAAAATTTTAAAAAAGCAAGTATGCCAATTACTCGTTGTGCAGAGAATAAACAAATCTTAAGCAACACATATCTCGAATGATCCTCAAAACAGAAGAAATGACACGAAAGTGCCATCTGTAATTGATACCAAACATATACTTGAAACTTGGTATTTTAGTTTTATGTGAATTCGTATATTGATAATATATATGTTGATAATATACAAGTTCGTCGAAACGCAGTACTTTAAATTGGGCTTCAGCCTTTAATTAGCTTGCCCTTCGCTTAGCTTGTTTTGTTATTTTGCTTGCCGTAAGACTTGAATAGTAGTAAATGATTAATTTGTAGAAAGGTATCTAACTTTCTTGACTTTTATTTTGCATGTTCAGACATGCTGGCCGGGAAGCCTTGATCTCAACTGTTGGGCACTTGAGTTAATTCTCGCTGGTTTTGTACAACAAAAACTTATGTTTATTTCAAACAAACGATACATATTTTATTAAACAGATTGTCCTACGAAAGCTACCCTTTACTCTTTTTAGGACAAGGATTCCGCGGATTTAAATAAAGAAATTCAGGTCCTTTTGAGGCGATCTACCCATCAAGCTGTTTTTTGATATCTTATTCCGAAAGGCCATACTGTGTCAACCGAAACAAATAGTAATCTGAAGGAGCGGCGTGTGGTGAATAGGGCGGGTGGCATATGACATTCCATCGAAGTGCATCCAAGGACTCCTCCAATAAGTTTGTAAGTCTATGTCTTTTGGTATATTATGGGCGTTTTTCTTTGTGTACTCGATTCAGATTGAATAATTGTGTCGGCAGCGTTCAGCACTAACTGTTAACTGGTGCAACAGCTCATAAAAGACTACACCAACTTGATTCCACCAAATGCATGACTTTCTTTCCATGAACACCTTGTTATGGCGTTAATGTTGATGGTTCGCCAAGAAATACCCACGATTTCCTACGTTTAGATTGTTGCATTGAATCTATGTTTCATCAGTCACAATCGGTGAAAAAAGAAAAAGAAATGACTTCCGTGTTTGTCTTTGAAGCAGCAATTCACAAACGCTTTAACGTTTTGCAGCGCATTTTTCTGTCAATAGTTAGTTACATATTTGCCCTAAGTTCGTCAAAATAGGATTATTAAACTACTTAAGACGTAATTTACTCCATGAATGTTCAATGATACCAAACAGAATAAAATAGATTTAAGCTTATGTATTTTGGAATACTTGTCAACATTTACCTTGTATTTTTACAAACTTCCTTCTTTATGAATTAAATTTATATCCATTCATAATTCGTCCTTACTTATTATATATTAACTGCATAAAAAGAATCTTTCTGACTACAAAACTTAACAACGTAAATGTATAGGTGTGGCCATAAAAGAAAATTATATCTTCGGTACCGGACCATTGTCCATAACAATACTGATATATTTATACAGATTATCATTACATATTTACCTCTATTAGTCAACAGTAAGAATTAATTCAAGTACTTATTAGTTTGCCAAAACATTTAAAGCAAAATAATTGAATTGTGCTGGTAAACTTGGTGCAAGCTTGAATTACTGTTAGGGATGGATTTGATTCATGTTTACCACAAGTAATTTTTGTTACGCCCCGTACTGATAGTTTAAGTGCCGAAAATATTCGGGCTGTGAATATTTGTTCGCGCATTGGCACATAGGTTTCCTGGAAATTAAATGCGTTCAGGGAGGTTTTTTAGTAACTCTTCAGAAAGAAACTGGCACATTGCACATGATATTTTATACTCATTTACTGGAAACATTAAAGATGTCCTTGTAATGCTTGCATGAACATAAATGACAAAGTACAATCAAACATATTCCTGCATACTACTAAAGCCTATGCAGTATACGTACGGAACTTTTCCATAAATCTGCGCCAATGAGTTAAAACTTAATTTTCTTTGAAGACTATTCGAGATACGAATTGCTTATAACTATAAAGAAAATTGTGAATTTCACTTATGTTAAATCAACAGTTAGAAAAAACTCAAGCATTTATAAAAACTAGCTCCTGACTGAAGTATTCCTTAGAAATTACAATTATTAATTAAGGTTTCTGTTTTAATTCTAGCTAAGTTTAAGCTAATATTGAATACATCATACATACACAAATTAAGTCATATTATTGAAGTAAAGACTTTGGCACCAAACTAACGTTATGCATAAGAAATCTTAAATTTCAAAATTAGATTCGTTATTTTCTTTATCTTTGTTTACTAAGAATAATTCCAATCTACATATTATTACCTCAATTACAGCAATTCAAAGGTCAGCTGAAATTCAGTTCACACTACGTCCATTTGGACGTAACATTGAGCTTAATCTTGACACACCACGTTTTACAAAATAAACTATGAATGTAATTTCATTAATATATTACATATGCATATATTATTTTAGTGAACGCCACTAAAAATTATACAGTTTAACCCTGTACTTACCAGTTAATTACTGTATGTGACATAAAAAATAAAATACGTATTTCTACTATAATTAGTAAAAATTACAATATATAATTTGCAGGTCTAGAAAAATAAACATTATAGTACTTATCAATATATATATATATGTATATATTACATTGGTTATGAATAGTGCTAATTAAAATACATAGAAATTCTAATAATAATAATAATTATTATTAAATAAATACTGAGATTAAATTTGATATTGAAATTCTAAAATATATGTAATTTTTAATTACTCGTATGTCAAAAATAACTAAAGTTATATCTCTACCTTCTGCATTATCTGACTATACCAAGATAAATACGCTTTTATGATATTAATTAGTGAGAAAGAAGTCTGGACTGACATGGTTCTTTTAAAAAATAATAAGATAGTACATGAAAGTAGAATTATTAATTACAGAATTTTATTTTATTTATTTATTTTCTATTTATATCTTCAATACAAGTATACCAGAAGGTACTGTTTTCTTGAAACGACTGTATAGTACAGGACACGAAAATTCAGGTCTACCAAAACCAAGATTTTGGTTGTCAAAAACTGGAAGATATACCAAGACATAGCAAATGCTATCGCCAAACTAAAATATTTGGTGACCAATAGCGACTGGAAATTTCGTACCTTGGTACAGTAGCAAAACGTATATCCGCCTATACATTTTTTCTCAAGGGCTTCGGAGTAAAGTTGGTAAGTTTGAACACGGTTTATTTCTAGCTTGGGAAAACTTTTGTCCTTTTTCAAGTTACAAAGAAACATATACTCAAATATTGAAGTCCAATTCAAAATTACTGTTACTACTATAACGAGGCACAATGGTGCCCATGGCAACAAAGAACTTGTGAACCTTATTATCTATATATCATATCCAAACTATTTGTCTTGGCTACTCCCTGCCTTCTGTCCTAATTAGATATAATAGTTGATCATTATTACTTATATGTTACTATATATCTGTTATTTTTCCCTACTTGTTACTATCTTTCTCTACTTGTAATGCTAACTAATTTATATGTTCCCTTGTTGTGTGCTATGTGAAGAAAATGTGAAAGAGATTAGAAACACAAAAGCAATGGTGATTGGAACGAAGCGGTCTGTACAACAAATATAGAAGTAGGAGAGGAGAAAGTAGAACAGGAGACTAATTTTCGATACCTGGGTAGTAGTATTAATGAGAACATGAAGTGCGAACGTGAAATAAAAGCAAGGATAGGAATGGCAAAAGAAGAATTTAAGAGGAAGAAAAATGTATTTTGTGAGTCCTTGAAGAAAGAGTTAAGAAAAAGATATCTTAAATGTCTAATGTGGAGTATTATTGTACTCAATGGAGGAGAAACATAAGTATTATGCAAAACGGATGAAAAAAGATTGGAGGCTATCGAGATATGGGTGTAGAAAAGAATGGACAAAATTTGCTGGGTTGAATGAATAACAAATAAGAAAGAGTTAGAAATAGTGGAGGAGAAAAAAAATAGTTGTAATCGAAAAGGGGAAAATAAACTGATTCGGACATTAACTAACAAGGAACTATATTGTAAGGGACATGCCAGAAGGTACGGTGACAGGAAGCAGAGGCAGAGGCGAAAATATATAGAGTTGATGAACATACACACACACACACACATTATTATATATATATATATATATATATATATATATATATATATATATATATATATATATATATACACAAAAAAAATCTACGCGAAGATGACGTTAGCTGAAGATTGAAGTATGAACAACAAGTAAACTGTTAATGACAGAACACGAGTGATGATGATAAATGAGTACTGATTATATGGAATCAGTCGTTTTGTATCCTCTTAAATCTTGCCGTAGATCGCTCCGGTTTTGCTAACTTAAGAAATTGTATAGGCAGATATCCAGTTTTATAATGTCTGTACAATCTGTTAACATATTTCTGTATCACATATAAGGCCTCATAACAATTTAGGTAAATACTTATTTCTACGTGTTCTCAACTGAGAAGTGTCTAAAATATTAAAAATAAATATACGAGAGCAAATTATCAAAATATCTTGGTAGTTTATTGAGATTTTAGTTCATTTGGGAAATGTTCCTATGCCTTCAACTAAGTTCAGAGAACTACAGGATTTATACCTGTTTAAAGTCGACTCTAAGTGAAAGTCGACAACATTTACACTGTTGCATTAAAGTAGATATCCGTTGAATCCATTTCTGTTAGTTTTGCGTTTTTATAATGCTAATAATTATAGAATTAACATTTAATGTACAGAAGACTCAAGACTAGCGGATCTGACGTAAGAGAGCCGCAAAGTCTTTTTTTCTTTTTCTCTCAAAAGCGGTAGTTTACTGCTATACCAAATATTAATGATATTTTACAACCTACTTCCATTCTTCAGATATTATCAATATAATATTTTGCACTTTTTCTTCTCACTCTCTCCCTTTTCCTGGATGTTCATTGTATAATTGGTAATCTCATGCAATGTGACAGCTCAGGCCAATTGATAGATAATTTTGGTTAGAAAAATAAATAGATATGTTTCTCCCTCACTGGCAGTTAGTATTAAAAAAAAATGCGGTTAAATTTTCAATCATTATTTTATTTAAATATTATGCTTGAGCCATCTCTTATCATTTGCTACATTATATTTTATTAAAAATACGAAACCAGTTTTCAGTAAATTCAAATGTACACAATTGCATCCTAATTGATATGACATTCGGCGTTCTACTTTTGAGAAATGTCTTATCCTGAGCTTCATCTGAAAATACTACTCGAACATATTAAAATATAGTTCAGTTACTCTTATATTGTGGCTTATCTGGCAACGGAGTGCAAGAGATAAATAAGTTCTTTTACATAACATTATCAATATATTCCTCATTAATTAATTAATTTAATTGATGGAAATTTCAACCCCGTCAAAAATGTTTTGGGTGTACATCTCATAAGTTTAGGAAGAAAATTTCTGTACTTGTTGCTTATATTTCTTCGTCGTATAAGATAATAACAGAGATATTTTTATATCATTTTTATCATTGAAGATTTCATTTGTTAAGATTTACTCTTCCCATATTAATCTTACAATATTATTTCCAAAGAATACAACATAAAACACAGGAAAAATCAATAAAAAATTGTTCTCTATGTGTACAAAATATATTTAATAATTATTTTTAGTGGTATGGCATTTTATTATAATTATTTAATTGCTTGCTTTTATTTTTATAATCTTCAAGATTATAAAAATAAAAGCAAGTAATTTCATGGATTAAAAAAGAATTTCATAGATTTCGATCATTTCATACATTGAAAAAGAATTTCATAGGTTTCGACCATTTCATAGATTAAAAAAAGAACTAAAATCTGTTACTCGGAATCCAAGCACTTATTGATTTCATCAGCTGTAGTTTCTACCTGTTCAAGAATTTTGGCATATATATCTTGAAGATCAAGATCATAGTTTTTGTTAAATTTCTATTTATCTCCTAAACAGAAATTTATTAACAATTGGCATACATATCTTCATCTTCAAGATATGTATGCCAAAATTCTTAAATGGGTAACAAGTACAGCTGATGAAATCAATAACTGCTTGGAGTCCGAGTAACACATTTTTTTTTTTTTTTAAATCTCTGAAATGGTCGAAATCTACGAAATTCTTTTTTAATCTATGAAATTGCCATTTTAATAGGGATTATGAAGTTTGAAGAGTGAAAAGTATCACTGGAATAAGAATCAATCTGGTTCTTCGGCTTACTATGTTGGCGTGCTAACCACTACCCTACTTATTTTGTCCATCTAAATAATCATATATTTTTGCTCTTGGTGTTCGTGCTAAAGTGACCAGTACTAAAAATATGGATTTGAAAAGACAGCACCTAACTTGAAGAGATCAAAAGCTGAGGGTTTTTGAAATAGCTTTGAGGAAAATATTTGGTGCAAAAATATACGTAAATTTTAATACTTTTAAAATATTACAATCCGAAGTATTCAGTGTTTGTTTGAGGTTTAACGTTTTAGTTTCCACGACAAGACTAATTATACAAGACCCTACAGCTGAAAGTAAACATGAACTACATGTAATTCCACAGTGAATCAAAACCGGGTGAAGTAGACAATGCTTTCAAGACGGTCAACACTTGTTGAGGATTGGACCATTTAAAATCTATGACGTCACATTTCTCAATACAAAATTTCTCGAAAACATTAAGATCATGAAAGTTTTGTGCATTGTCAAAATAGTATTGTAAAATTTTAATATAATGGGTGTCAGGGGCGGATCCAGGAGGGATCGCCCCCCAGAAGAGGTAACTTTTTTATTTTATATATAAATAAAACCCATCCCCGAGTTTGAAGCTCTTAAAAGTAGATCTAAGTACCAGTAAGTACCCCCAGAAGTCCGTCCTGGATCCACCCCTGATTCTACAAAAGACGCCGAATTTGAATTCAGTGTGTTTATACTGTTTTGCAGTTGACAGACCTGTTCTTACCATAGTTGTTATCTGTTATCATTTCGATTAATGTAACTTCAATTCTTTTGTCCAGTTTTTGTTTGTTTGTTACAGACATGGAGAAGTTTAAGATGCAGCAACATGTGTTGATTGTGAAAAATTTTTACCAAAGTGGTGAAAGTGCAATGTATGCAGTGCGAAAACTTCGTACGATTTTTGGAAAGAAGCACCTAATGAATCTACAGTTCGCAGACTAATGTTGAAATTCCATATAGCTAATTCAGTGCCTATGTTGAGGTCACCTGTCCGGACTAGTTCTCGTCGGACAGAGCGAAACATCGCTCTCGTGCAGAGCAGAGTTTAATACGAGTCCTGTAAACTCGATTTGCCTGCGTTCGCAGGAATTGAACATTCCGTCGACTTCGTTACATCGAATCCTGTATAAAGATATTCGGAAGCATGCGTACACAATTCCACTTACGCAACATTTGAAACCTGCTGATCATGGTAAGCGAAAACAATTTGCTGACTGTATTATGAATTGGCTGCCTGCAAATGAATATTTTGCAAAATAAATCTTTTCTTGGATAAGGCTTATTTTTCACTTAAGTAAACTTGTGAAAAACCCAACTCCAGGTTATGGGGAATTGAAAATCCGTGAATAATCCAAGAGTGTGAAATGATTCCGCTGAAAATGACTGTGGTGTGGGATTTGGGCAGATGGCGTGCTTAAGCCTTTTTTTCTTTAAAGTTGATGGGGGAATATAATTACCGCTAATGGAAAACAATACCGTAACATGATTCGCGGTATGTCGTGGCCTACTCTCGACAATAGGGACAACGATTTCTAGTTTCAGCAGCATGGAGTTACCTGCCTCCCAATCAGAGAGACAATTGCCTTACTCCACGAGAAATTCCCGCAACGAGTGATCTCTTTGCGTGGTGACCAGGAATGGCCGGCACGGTCATGTGATCTCACACCATGATTTCTTCTTATGGGGGTTCCTGAAATCATAGGCGTATACTAACAAATCACACAGTATTTTGGAACTGAAAGCGGAAATCATGCGTGATCGGAGGCATCGAGACAGATCTCTCTAAAAAAGTTATTACAAATTTTGTGGAGTGCATAAATCTATGCAGACTCAGTATGGGTGGACATATGAATGACATTGTGTTTCATACGTAAATGGGAGATGTTACAGATTGCACATACATAATATAATCCATTTTGATGAAGCTTTGCCTATTGTATTTATCATCTTCAAATTCGGCGTCCTTTATGGAACATCCCATATAATCAAAATAAGCTTTGAACTTAAAGGTGGAAACTACACACGATTTTTAATTTATTCAGCTTTGAACATTCAATATATTAATTCATATAGGAAATTTTCTTGAACATGATAATTTTGAATCTTTTTTTTTTTTTTTTTTTTGTAAATATGACTATTTTTAGGCAAAAATCGTCATAAATTAAGCAATTTTTAATTGATAAATAACAGGAATTTAAAATGATTTAGCAGGCACTGATAATGACATAAAAGAAATATGTCAGTCAGAAACGCAGAAAGAACCTCTCTTGAGTTGGGTAATGTGAATTAATTACTCCTAAGTAACTTTCTCATTATTACAAAACAAGATGTTGAACCAGTACCGACAAAAGTGTCTCGAGAATCCAGTACCTATATTTAAAAAAATGTTACTGTCGTATATTCGAAAGTCACACAACGATCTTAAAATTCTTTGATTGTACTCGAGTGTGGCCAAAAATTTCAAACCAGACAATAACACAAACATTTGAAAGATAAAGAATTTCAACACGAACAGTTATTTGAATATCAGAATTTAAAATACGCTACAAGGCTCTCAAACAGATACTAGAGAAGAAATGGATTTCACCAGCCATAACAGATTATAACCAAAAAAGTGGTGACGACAAGAATAAGGAATACGAGATATGGCACTATCGCCAACAGCATCACGATTTTACAGGTATTTTCCATTTTACTTTACACAAGTGCGGTTCACAGGCCCACGAACCCATCTGGTTGACCTGCTTCTCCTTTGTATTTGTAAATAATGTTATTACAATTAACGAACATTCATCTATAATGTATCCTGGGAGTCCTAAAAGGTTTGTTATGTTCTAGTATGATTTCGGGAACCAACGCTGTTGCCTTGGACAGCTAGATGTTAATGAAGAGTTTTGGCTTTATATATTTTTTTTTCCAACTTAGTCGTTTATCCGCACAGAACAGTAAAATCAGATAATAAGTTATTGACCTTTTAGTTATATTATCTCAACTTAGCGGCACCAATATAAAAGTAATCTATGATGTAACTCTTTCCACGCGTTCTATACAATTTGAAATATTTTCCTTCACTTCACTTCACAGAAATGTAACAATTTTTTTAGGATCTCCAGGCACATTATAGGCAAGTGTTAATTAATCTTAACAACATGTGCTACATTGTATGTGGTAAAATTTTAATAAATATTCAATATTAAAATACTCTACTAGAGTTTCAGCGGATTCAGTATTTAACTGTCAATACATATTTGAAGTAAAAAGCGAAACGCAGATTAAAGTCAGATCAAGTTCGTCTTTCGCTTTTTCTTGTGGCTTCAATATTGCCAACTCCTTAAATAATGTACCAGATTTTGTACAGATATTCTAATCTCCAGTTTTATAATAACTAACCAAATAAATAAATAAAATTCCGCAAGGTAAGAAACTTTAAGAAAAATTCTTGTAGCTTTATGACTGGAAAAGGTTGGATCACACTGCCTTAGATTATTTATTTGATTTGAATTTCGAGTTCCTTTCAGCAGCTAGGCTATATAAGACGTGGACCTATAGCTTAACGTAGGACCTAACTCACATCAATTCCCGCCGCCGGGAATCGAACCCGTGTCTTCCGCGCCAGAGACGCGTGTTATCCACATACCCCTGAGGGAAGTTTTGGAACATTCATGTTTCTTATTGTTTAAAATAGTATAATTATTGCACATTACATTTCAATGCATGTTTTAATTTTCATTTATTATTATTATTTCTTTAACTTTCTGGTTGAAAACGGATAAGTTATACCATATACATTCATTTAAGTTACCTAAATAATCATGGCTTTCACAAGAGAGACCGAAGCAATACCTATTGAAATATCATAAAGGCTCACATTGCACCACTTCTGACAGTTTGACTGGATTTTTCTTTCACAAAAATTAATTCATTTTTTAAATAGTTTCTTTAATTGCATGCTGTGCATAAAAGAAAACCAATCTTAAAAATAAAGGATAATGTGGAAATTTTCTCTTCACAGGGAGTGTATCATAATGTAAAGTGAGTTGTGTGAATTTGTAAATTTTTGTAGGAGTTGACATACCTGTATAATTGAGAAAAAAACGGAACAAGCGAACAAACTTTACTATCTTACAACCGCATATACTTTGTCTCTTTTCTCTTTTGCTCTAAAAACTAGAAGACAGCCTTAGTATTTAGCTATCTCGAAGTATTTTCACCCATATGCATTTTGTAAGTATTCTTTCAAGCTTCATTACGATTTATATACAGGGTGTTTCAAAACAACCCGACAACGTTTGGGAGGTGTTTCCTGACCACCAAGGTAAGACAAAAAGTATATACCAACCTAGGTGCACAAATGCTTCCTTTCGGAGTTATAGGGTGCCGAAAACATGAAAAAATTAACTTTAAAAGTTCACAGCTCCTAAACTAGATAGTATGCGTCCTATCTAAATATCCAAGTTTCACAATCCTTTGGTATTTCCGCAACAATTTTTACCGAGTTAATTGGTGGGTACTTCAAATTATATACCCGGAGCCAAACTCCTTCTATAAAAATTGTTGCGTGAGTAACTTAGGATTCTTAAACATGTATTTTTGGATAGGGTACATATTAGTTCCTAAGTGAAGTCTTGACCTGACTACGTAAAGTTCCATAGTTTTGAAGCTATGGACCTTTAAAGTTCATTTCTTCATGTTTTTGGCAGCCTATAACTCTGAAAGAAAGCATTTGTGCACCCAGGTTGGCGTCTATACTTTTTGTCTCATCTTAGTATCAGAAATCACCTCCCAACCGTTGTCGGTGTTGTTTTGAAACACTTTGTATATTTCCACAACGCTCGCGTTGATAAGAATCTATCAGCGATGGAAATGTTGCCAAGATAATACAGATATCTTGCTACAGCACCACTGTTCTGCACATTTTTCCTTGTTTATTTATTGCTGGTGTTATTATATAGTACTACTAGCAGGGAATGCCCGTTCCTCGCACTGGGAGAATATAAAACAAGAAATCTGAACATAGTAGAAAATGACCCCCTTACTACTTTAAATGTAGGACTTTTGAAAGCGCTACAAATAATCGCTCATTTTTAATTAAAAGTTTATATACCAAATTTCACGCCTCCAACTTATGCGAGATCTCAAAATGAGCATTTTCTGAACAAAAGTCGGAAATTTGAATATTATAGAAATTGCACCAGGAATTTTCGAAAATGCTGAGATATGTGTTAAGTCATTTTTAATGATATATTCAGCGTCGCATTTCACTAACTTCAGGGATTCATGAGATAACCAAAATTGCTTCTTTGATAAAAAGGATATTTCTTTCCAAATTTCACATTTCTAGCAATAGTAATATAACCTGGCGTTGATGAGTAAGTTATTTCTACTCTCTTACATAATACGAGCACTATAGATGACAAATATGTTTATCATATTTCTACTTCAATATTTTAGTTGTTCGTCGTTCAAATTACATACATAGACGGCCTGAACATTATTCGGTGATGGGTTTTGTGCTTGATGAAGAATTTATCTTCAACTTGTTCGATAGAAGAAAAAACACTCACGTAACGGGACAATTCCCGGCGGTTATTAGCACACTAATAGTACACTGGTATTGTTTATTGCTGCAAAATTTGACAGCCTTAGAATTATATTTTCGTTGACAACGATACACAATATCTGAAGAGATTGACTAAATAACCAGCATTCCGCCTTTGGTGTGGAAGATTGAGATTTGGTTCTTGAGTGCCCTCGTGGCTATTTGGTTGAGGTACGCATCTGTGGCGTGGGAGACCTGGGTTCGAGTTTCGGCGGGAGCTCTTGTGGTTCAGATCCCATGTTAGGCTGTAGGTTCATATCTCTTACAGCCTCGGTTCTGAAAGAAATGCTAAACTCAAATCTAACCAAATCAGCTTTGGTTCTCACTAGGAGAAGCTGCTGTTCGAATCCAACTTTAAACTTTACATAAAATAGAAAAAAAAAAAAAGAAAACATAACCACTTCGTTTCAAGGTATTTTCTACGTACTAAACAGCTTAATTAATAAGTATTAAATTTGATATTGTAGTTTTCTATTATTTTGAAAATTTGATTTATAAAAAGACAAATTCACGTTGTTAAAGAGAAACTGAACATGGGCAAGCCATTAAATGTTACATGAGACTATATTCAAGACTAACTGGACTAACATATTACATTACACACTGTACAGAATCACAACCTTACTGTATAGAATCATACTTTCGTCGTTGTTGAACATTTTATTATTAAATTTTCCTTGATAACAAACTATTCATTGATTTATAAAATTAAAAAAAGTATATTTTAAGCAATTACATTCGACTTTTCGTTTAAGTTATTTTATAGATATATATATTTAAACTGAATCTAAACTTTTTATCATATGTTGTATTATGCCATTATGTTAAGTTGCTACGTTATGCAATCATGCGTATGAAAATTAGATCATATTTTTGCGTTTCTCTGACGAGTTTATATGCCATCAAGAGAAATGAATCAAAATTATCAGAAGCCACTTCTTAAGTTGATTAGTAGTCAATTTTATAACTTTCATGTTCACATGGGAATTTTACAAGTCAATAACAAACATTATGAAAAAGAATATAATATGAATATGTTATATATTAATGAAAGGAGGAACCAACCAATTTAAACTTATTTTTACTCACGAAATCCTCTGTAAGTGCGAATTCAATAATATACAAAGAGTGAAAAAGTGACTGATTGTACCGGGACTTGAACCCGGGATCTCCGGCATACCGTGTGGTCTGAGTAGAAAGCACCAACAACAGGAGTGAAAGGGTGTTTGGCTGTTCTGGGGAGCAAGTTGGGTGGCGTAGTGGTTAAGACATCGGCACCGTATGTCGGAGATCTCGGGTTCGAGTTCCGGTCCAGTCAATCACTTTTTCACTCTTTACATGTGGTATTAATTCTATTGTTCTGAGGGGTGTTCGTATTATTCTTGGGTTGAGAACGTGAACAGAGTATATATACATATATGAGATCAAAGCTAACGAACAGAGAAGTTTAAAACAAGTGTGCCTGAGAATTTACCTTCTGGAAATTTATTAACACTATGCAATTTATACTTTAAGAAGACAGAAAATAGAGAAACGAAATATACAGTAAAGAAACAGTATAGAAAGGAAATTATGCATTTTCATAGAATTCATGCCAAATTTTGACTTTCAGACTGAAATGTATCCTAAAAATATAACTGTATGATGAAGAGTCAAGGAAACATTATATTCGTTCTCTTCATAATTCATCATTTTTTAATCATCTATAATTTTAAAATAAAGAATGAGGCCAAGTAAATTTTACCTATCTATTATGCAACAAATATAGTACACCATACTGGCTGTGGGTTAAATAAATAAAGCAAAATGTCATTTGTAAAAATCATTATCAGAAGTGCAATTAACATAAGACACTATTACAAAATATGTTAATGCTGACTGCAATTTGAAAATTATCTAAACCAAGCCTCTTAGCAATTGATGGTTATGTGAAAAATATGTTTCCTTCAGCTATGAAAACAAAAGTAACTCCAATAAGACCAGCACAAGTACAAAAATGTACGAAGTCATGCGAAAAATTTTATTTACTTTTTTTTTTTTTTTTAGTTACCTCGTATTTAGTTGGTAGCTACTCAAAATCAAAAACTAAGGGAAAATATTTGATAATAGCAGCTACAAGATACATTTTGAATACTTCACAGGAAAAAAAGACCTTATCTTCTATTCAGGAAGAAAAAAAATCGTAAGGTTCAAAAAGTTGACCGAGAGCAACGAAACCGTACACAAAAGTACTTCTTACTGGAGGTCTTTTTATCTCGAAGTAATTAAAGGAAAAGTTAGCCAAATGCATATAAAAAAAAAAGAAAGCTACCGTGTTTACTCGCGTAATAGTCGCACCTGAAGTTTGAAATAAAAACATTCGCCAAAGCAATTTCCCGCATAAAAGTCGCAGTCTACGGGACTTTTGTCTTTGTGAACGAGACTTTCTTCGAAATTACTTATCTTGCGCGAGTTGGAGCAAAAGAACTTTTCGTGTTTACCTAGCGTCGTGACCCACCTGTCAACAGAGACCAGGCACTTACTCCCACCCTCTATTCTACGCGTCCCCCTCAAAGTATGACTCATCCCAGTATGGCACCTGTAAGAACCATTTCGTCTGCTCTGGCATTCCTTCATATTCCCTCAAGGGTTTCAAACATCTGGTTGTGATTCAAAAAATCACTTCTTGGCTGGCAGACAGCCTCTGGCGCCAAAGCGATACAAACCACCTTCGTTGCTACGCGACTTTCACAGCGTAGCCTGGCCATTACGTGCTCGAATGCGTCATACGGGAGCGGAAGCCATATTTTATTTTTTATATTGACACAATGCTGTATGTATCAAAATTCGAAATTGTTTTGATCGTAGCGATAATTGAATGGCAGCTTTCCTCGCATAATAGTCGCAGTTGGATTTTCCCATTAAAAATGGTACAAAGGGGCGACTATTACTCGAGTAAACACGGTACTTCGTTAATACTGAATTAATCTGGAGAAAATGCATTATTATTTGAAATGTCCTTACTAAACATTTTTGGATTTCATATTCGTGTGGGAGTTCTATTACTTATGCTTATAACCAAGAGCTCCTTTTACAATTTAGTTTTAGAAATATGCTTTCAAGCTCAACTGGCACTACACAACAAATTTCTAAAGATTATATAATTTATCTATGTTAGAAAAACACGGATATAATTCTAAATATTATAAAGAACTTTTAACGTCATATTCAAGTATAATGTAACAATAAATAGTACATCGGAAAACAAAAGATAATATTTTACTACCATAACCTTTCACTAAAATAAAGTATATTTTACTTCAATATTCTGATAACAATACGTATTAACAGACTTCTCTTTTTCCTACATCGACTTACCCTGTATGTAAATTTATACTTATTACCTATAATATTATTTTGATTTGATTTATTATATTTTAACAATTTTTTATTTCTTATAACTTATATATATATAAACTTGGTGTTGATTTATTACTCACTGAAATCAATTTTCGATCATTTCATTAATACATTTTCTACAAATAAATCTGTACAAATATTTTTTTTTTTTCAAAATAATACTACCTTCATAATGCAGTTACTATATATGAACTTTGTACATCTCTATATGTTTATTATACTTTTATTTACTAAAACAAGAAAAATAAATTGTACATAACAAAAAATAAAGGTAGTTTGTTTTTGTTTTTCTTTCGTTTTGTTTATATAACATGAATGCATTGTACACATTTAACGACATCATGAAAAATGTTTCTTTCTAATGAATCTGAATATTAACAGAAGTTATCTTGCAAGAACATACATATATATATATATATACATTTCGTATGGTTGAATACAAAGAGTTGTACAACAAATTGTTTGAACAATATTTTTTTTACCATATTATCAGGCCAGTATTTATATATTGTGCGCCCCTGTGCTCTAAATAATTTGCGGTCCCTGCAGAAAATTTGCTGAAACGACCCACCCTTCTTCCGAAAACAACCAATATTAGAGTTGAATTTACAGTTTTTGCGATCGCTGAGATGAATGGTGACAGTATTAATCCAATTCAACTTCTAGATCATACTCCATTCCCCAAGGAGGGGGTGAGATTTTAAAAGTAATGGAAAACGATTGATATTATTGTTGAATTTATAGTTTTCGAGGTTGCTGAGTTTAACGGCATCAGTTTTCATGATGTTTTCAAGTATATCCTCACCCCTTGGGGTGGAGGTGGGAAAGAATGGCTTTTTAAAAATAATCAGATAAGCTAACTAATCAGTAACTACTGTAATTAGAGCAAATTAAACACATTAACATATTTTCTCGCGCTTGCGCGGGACTTTGCGGGTTGGTAGTTTTAAATATTCATTTTTGTAAATTTTAAAAAAATCCAAAATTTGCCGTCCCCTAAATTCTGCCGCCTTGTGTGTGCTCGAGCACAGAATAGCACTTACCTAAATACGGGCCTGCATATTATCGCAAACACTTATGAGGAATAAAATGCCCACAAGTTTTTAATCACAGAAAATGTTCACATAGTACAAAATAACGAACCAACGTATCATTAACATAGAAAGTGAACGGCTTCTATATACCTTGTAGTAACTTTTCTTTCCTGTATTTAAATAATTTATGAGCTGTAGCTGTGAAAAATATTATCCATGATTGAGGTACACACATTTTTTCAAAAATAAAAATCTTTCCATTTACCATCCTTTGGCAAGTCATACAATCGAATAGTATTGCTTTGTAAGCAAAATCCATTTTAGGAAAAAGTTTCGGTCATTATTTGAATTTCAAGAACTCTACCTTGTATAGTGGTGCATACAGTATTTTCTATATATCCAGGATATATATATATAAAAAATACACTAACAAACTTTGACAGGTGATTGTTCTTACACCATGAATATCTATATTCAATAAAGATAGGGAAAAGAAATGTTCATATAAATAAGGGCGTCTCTCAAATTTGTGCCCGTACATAGAATCTCAAAAACGACTAAAAGTACAGAAACATACAGCAATACGAATTTCATTCTTTCATGAAACTACCTTCATAAGCCGAAAAAAAAAATCATCTCCGCAAACGTCGTGGAGGGAGAAAGATTCCAAAATATTTAAGTAACAATTTTTGATACAGTAGGGTCCCGAAACCTCGACCTAATGTAGACCGAAAGGTGACCGAATTTGTAAAAATGCTGGGTTATCGAAGAGAAGAAGAAGAAGAAGAAAACACGAATGTTTCTTAGAAAATACAGTACTGTACTTGTACGTATTTATTGCTTGAGAACACAACAGAGAACAAACTGCCTAATGATTCTTAAATGAAGAAAAAGTACGTACTTTATGAAGGCATAAAGCCTTTACTATACATGAAAATGAAAATTAATGAATGTACACACTACAGTAATTTACCTGACAAGACACATCTCAGAAAAATACATTATGAAGGTATAAAGCTGCCTATAATGAAAATTAACTAGCCGAGTTTGCAAAAACTGGCATTTTTTTTTTTTTTTTAATAAATGTGTAATGTCCTGTTGGCAGAGTTATCCGGACAGCCGGGTAATCGAGTACCGAGTATTACTCTACTGTACAACCACTCTTTTGGTAGGAACAACACATCGATCTCACAGTCATGCCAAAATACTTATTTTATCATAACCATTCAAGAAATAAAACACTAGCCTCGTTACAAATAAACATTTTTGAAGTTACTCTTTCCACGACGTTCCCGGTGAAAAGGTGCTACAAGTTTTCTGGTTTATTAAAGTTAAGACATAAGGTTTAGTGTCTCAGTGTCTTTCCATATGTTCAGACGCTTGTGGGATTTTGGAAGTGGATGTAGATTTTGGACCTATAGAGAAACAGGTATATTTAAGCTTATTCAAACCTTATTTCCATTTGATATAAAGACTCACCTCTCCAAGTTTGTGAATGTTCTTCGTTTATATCCTGTATCACACACACATACACACACGCGCGCGTGTGTGCGTGCATGTACAGTCATTGTTAGAGCAGAAACATCATCGTAGAACAGTAACTAAGCTCGAATAGATTATCTTAATACATACTTCACATATTATGCAAACTGATATGTGGTTCAGAAGGCTCGAACAATGAACCTGACAAGGCGATTCTTACAGTCTACTCATATACACACATGCATGGTTAATACAATTTTTATACGTTTGTTGAACGACTACCTTGTACACTGTTTATTATTGTATTAAAACTATTTGAAAACATGAATCATGTAGTGCAAAAACGTCATACATTACTCTAAAATTAAACATGAACATGTTGAAGCATGTAGCTACAGTAATAATGGTGTTTCTATTGTCTGTTGTGCTTTCTTCATTGATAACAACAGCTTATTTCCGTTAGAAACTAAAGAGTCAATTGCCATGATTCATATTTCACTTGCAAGTGTCTTCCTCTTCAATATTCTTTCACAGTACAGGGGAGTTACTTCGTTAAAACTGCACATTGTTCTTATTATTGCAGCTACGTATCTCAATCGCACTTTCTAAAAATTTTTTTTGCTAAGACACAACAAAGGTATTTTTCTTCTTTTCGTTTTATTACTTATGTATCTACACATTGTCACTGTGAACATGGACACACACACACTAAGCGTATTCATTCGAACTACTCCCTAGATTGGATGGGGTCATGCTCCAAGATTCTTGCTGCTTGGATCATATCGAAAGTTGAAAAGAACCTGCAAGATTCCTACGCGAAGTCTGTCCAGAGATCTTCTAAGACACATACAAACACACAGCGAGCGCTATTAATACACCTCAGGCTACCAGCTAACTACCTTCTCAGCTTCAGTACGGAGAATCAGGTCGAAAGTAACGCACACCGTTTATCTGAAACACAAATGAAAGTAATTCAATAACAAATGAGAGTTTCCTAAGAAATATAATTTTCTTCACACATACCCAGGCAGCATAAAACATGTGCAATAGTGTAATACATGTACAAATGCACCTCTACGTATGTGCACCATACCTGCAATTGTATATATGCGAAGACATATACCTGTGGAATTGTACGGCACTACAAGTAAAACTGTACGCTGTACGTGTGCAACATCCGTGCTGCACAAGTCTACATAAATGCATAGCTGCGCACGTGAACAGCACCCATATTAATCCACTTATACACGTATGTTCTGATATAGTACGGAATATGCACTAGTGTCGTCGTACACGTACGTGGTGTCTGGGTATTGTAACGCCCGTAAATATTTACGTAGAAGGGTGATATTGATGACACTTGTTCTCTTTATAAAACAACTTACAAAAATTTATGAAAATATGAACACCTTTTATAAACAACTTAAAAATAACCTTTATTGACGTATGATATTGAAATGGGCTCAATGTCCGTAAAAATATCGCACGTGAAGATGTACATCCTCATTCCCTCCTCCACAAGGGAAAAATATTTTTTATCCACCTCTGTTAATTGCATCTCTCTCTCTCTCTCTCTCTCTCTCTCTCTCTCTCTCTCTCTCTCTCTATATATATATATATATATATATATATATATATATATATATATATAACAGATGCGTCCAAAAATATACTCACTGTTTGTAGTATAAGGTATTAAATTTATCATAGTAAGTAGAGCTGGCAATTTATGCCGCGCATGCGCGGGTGGTTGATAGTGGAACGAGCCAGTCATCATATTAGCCATTGCAACAGAAACAGTCGAGTATCAACAATAGCTGAGGCTTGTTTATTGTTAATTGAACGTAAGGATGTACTGAAATGGTATTGGAAGTATAACAACATTTACGAGGTACAACGATATTAGCAGAGAGAGTTTGTAACAAGGCCAGTACCACATCAAACAACTGCCCGCACTCGCCATAAATTCGAAGCTGAGATGTGCAAAAGGAAATATCCAGCCGACTATGAACAGGCACAAGTCCGGTATCCAGTCTCGTTGTATTGTAACATTCCACCCGATCACTGCAAAAAATCAGTGAACCAGGGAGCGCGTGAAAGTGGAATGAGCCGGTCAAGTGTTACACGCATTTTGAAAAGGGCAAAGTGAAAAGTGTACATCCTAAGACGGCTACATACCATGAATGAGGATGACCTAGCTGGCGAGGATGTGGAATTTTGTAAAGAAGTTTCTGTGGATAGACGAGATCCAATTCAAACTTAACGGTTTTGTGAACCGCTACAATTGTGTCTACTTGGCTCCTGAAAATCCTCACGCTCATGTGTACAAGACAGTGAATCTACTGGGGGTTGCCGTGCGGTGTGGTTTATCAGTGTATGGTGTGATTGGTTCCTTTTTCTTCGAGGTACCGTAACTGGTGAGACGTATCTTGATATGCTTCAGATAAGGATTTTGCCTGCCATCCAAAACCTGTATGCTGATTAATTTCTTTTTTTACATGCAGCAATACGGTGCCCCATCTCACTACCATCGAGATGTCACGCTGTACCTCGATAAAATTCTACCTGGACGGTGGGTTGGTCGAAGAGATCCTGCTTTTAAGAAAACTCTACGAAAAAAAAAAAAAAAAAAAAAAAACAAGAGTGACCCACCCTTTCTCGATTTTACCCAGTGAAATGACTTACCAGATGACGGAATTGTTTTCGAGTTGAGTTGAGTTGATTTTAGTTTAGCGTCTCTTTCAGCAGTGAGGCTATATGAGACGTAGACCTACTGATTAACGTGGAATCCGAACCACATGACCTCCCGCCGGGAATCGAACCCGGGTCTCCCACGCCAAAGGCGCGTATGCTATCCACATAGCCACGAGGAAGCTCGGCATTGTTTTCGAATAATTGATTAATGAAGTATACCCAAAATTTTTGGAGCCGTTTTTTAGAAAACAGAAACTTTTGATTTTCACCCTTAAGTAAACTACCTTTATTTTTAAAGGTAGGAAGAAAGTTCGTAGACCCCCTGGAGAATCACCTTAAGCTTAAACAGTACGGCTTCTGCGAGTCCACATTAGGATGAACGAACGGACAAATATTTAAAAATATTTTTTTTTCGGTATCTATGGGACACAAAATGTGTACATCCATTGAAATCTCGAATTATATTTTTTTTCACGATCACCATACTTTCTTTTCTCTTTTTAGTCGCTCGAAAGGAAAAATAAATAGTCTATAACTTAATCTATATTATAAAATTGAAAGTGACTATGTTTGTGACTCTTTATCTTTTGAACCACCCGACCGATCTCAAATTTCAACACAGATGAGGTTCGGGCCTGGGAGTGCCTGACGGGTAGAACTGAGAAGAGGGGGAGGAGTTATAAAAAAAAAAAGTAAATAAAACTTAATAAGTCTTGAACCAAAAGACCAATCTCCATCAAATTTTCAACATAGACGACGTTTATGCCTGGGATGGTATTTATCATTTCAATTTGACGGTGCAACGAAGGGGAGGGGAAGGAGGGGGATATACAAAAATTAATATACACCCTCCATTCCAAAAGAAACCGAACTTTTGAAAACAAATAGTACCACTAGTGCCATCTGTTGTAATATTTTACCGGTAGATGGCGTAGTCCCTCATTGACAACTGGTATAAATGTCATGACATTTGGATGCACGGCAACAAAGTTATTGCGTTTCAACTGTCAGTGTGTTGTGTACATCGGTCGGAAAATGAGTTTCAAACAACGAGCTGCAATTGAGTTTTGTGTTAAACTGGGTAAAACTTTTAGTGAAACGCACCAAATGCTACAAAATGCATATGGTGATGAGTGTCTATCCCGTACGCAAGTTTACGAGTGGTTCAGGCGATTCAAATCGGGTAGAGAGACGCTGGATGATGACGAAAGATCAGGCCGCCCAGAACCGGATTATCGGAAGAAAACATCGAAAAAGTGCGTGAATTCATCAAACATAACAAAAATCGTCGGTGAAAGTTATTGAAATGGAATTAGGCATTCCTCAAACAACCGCATACCGCATTTTGACCGAAGTTTTGGGCCTTAAGAAGGTTAATTCGCGGTTTGTACCACACAAACTCACCGAAGACCAAAAAGTTGATCGAATTGCGCATTGCAAAGCCATCGTTAAAAGTGCTCGGCAGGATCGAAACTTCTTGAAATCGATTGTAACTGGTGACGAGACGTGGTGTTTTGTATATGAGCCCGAAACAAAGCGGCAAAGTGCTGAATGGAGAGCGCCGGATGAAGGAACACCCAAAAAAAAGTCGCTTGGTGAAGTCAAAAGTTAAGGTGATGCTGATTAGTTTTTACGATTCAAAAGGAATTATCCACAAATAATTTGTTCAGCCCGGCCAGACAGTCACTGGAGAGTTTTACTTGGGCGTCATGAAGCGTTTGCTGGCAAGAATTCGTCGTATTCGGCCCGAATAACGCGAAATCGGCAGTTGGGCTCTTTTGGACGATAATGCACCATCACATCGTTCGCGACTTGTAACTGAATTTTTGGTCAAAAATCACATTATTCGGTTGCATCATCCGCCCTATTCACCAGATCTCGGTCCGTGCGATTTCTATCTGTTCCCGAAACTGCATTTGGCGATGAAAGGAAAGTGGCACGCATCGATTGATGCCATTGAGAAGGCGACGACCGCCGTCCTAAAGACCATTCCAATAAAGGACATGGAGAAGTCGTTTGACAACTTGTTGGAGCGTGCAAATATGTGTATCGATGCAGAAGGGGAATACATTAATTAATAAAAATGATTTGTTCCAAAATGTACATTCCTTTTTTGTTTTTTTAAAAACGTTCGATTTCTTTTGGAATGGAGGGTGTATATAAAGATAAAAGTGACTATGTTCGTGAGTTAATAACTCTTGAACCACCTGATCGAACTCAATCAAATTTTCAACATAGATGAGGTTCGAACCTGAAAAGATTTTATTATTTCACTTCGACGGTAGATCTTAGGGTTGGGGAAGGGGAAGAGGGGAAATATAAGAAAATTAATAAAACTTAATAACTTTTGAACCACCCTACCGATCTCGATCAAACTTTCAACATAGATAAGTTCGGGTCTGGAATGTTTTTATCATTCCACTGTTACGGTGCAACGTAGAGGAGGGGGAGAAGGGAGATAAATATAAAAGAAAAGTGACTGTCTTTGTGAATTTATCACGCTTAAACCACCCTACCAATCTTAATCGATTTTTCCACATAGATGAGGTTCGGACCTGTTATGGTTTTTAATATATCATTTTGACGGTAGAACGTTGGGGAGAGGAGAGATATATAAAAATAAATAAAATTTAATAACTCTTGAACCACACGACCGATCTCGATCAAATTTTCAACATACATAAAGTTCGGGCCTGGGATGGTATTTATCTATTCACTTGACGATAGAACTTTGGGAAGGGGGAGGGAGCATTTAAAAAATGAATAAAGCTTAATAACTCTTGAACCGAATGATCAATCTCGATCAAATTTTTAACAGATAAGTTCGAGCCTGATATGTTCTTTTTTATCATTTCACTTTGACGGTAGAACTTGGGGGGGGGGGGGATGAGAGAGGGAGATAAAAAAAAAAATAAATGGAACTTAACAACTCTTGAACCATTGGATCGATTTAGATCAAATTTTCAACCTTGATGAGTTCGAACCTGAGATGTTTTTTGTCATATCACTTTGACGGTGTAACTTAAGGGAGGGGAAGGTGGAGAGACATTTAAAAATGATGCAAAAATGATCGATATTAGTGTCGAATCTATAGTTTTGAGGTCGCTGAGATGAACAGTGACACTTTGAATGTTGTTTAAATCCAAATTCAGCCCCGCAGCTTTGGAGAGGGATATATATATATATATATATATATATATATATATATATATATATATATATATAAATCTAAAATAACTGATATTATTGTCGAATCTATAGATTTCCAGGTCGCTGAGATGAACAGTGACACTTTGAATGTTGTTTAAATCCAAATTCATCCCCAATAGTACTCCTAAGGGAGGACAATGACATAAAAATAATTTAAAATGACCCATATTAGTGTCTAATTCTTAGTTTTTGGGCCACTAAGTTGATTGGTGACAGTTTTGGTGCCCTTTTTGTCCACCAAATGAAAATGACAATGCAAAGAACTGGTATTCTGCTAGTTTTGAATAAGCCCAGTATCATATTCAATAAAAACTTAAAAAATAATGCAATAAATTAAATAATGGTGTATAAGAAAGAATAAAGTAAATTATGTCATAGAGCTCAGACGCTCTGCCTTCGCTATCTCTGTAAGTTCAACTTTCAAAGTATGTATATATGTTCAACATGCATGGTTTTATTCAACGTAACTTATGACAGTAAAGGCTACCTTCTTATTGGCTAAATTATGTTGAAATTTTTGTCATGAATCATTTTATGGAAAGGAATTCAGTTTCAGACTTATTATACATAATTATGTTTACAAAGAAAATTACATGCAGTTTTTATAAGACAGTTTAAAATTTCGACCATATACAGAAAATTAAATAAACGTACAACTTACTTGTTACAGTGCTCTTACGAATATTATCAATATTTCGAAAACAACTGCTTTCTTCTTCAGGATACTGTTCATACAAACACCTTGGTAAGTAAGTAGTACGTTTGTTTGCAATTATGTATGCAATGTGTACTGTCTCAAGTAATATACAATTACTTACAACAAAAACTTAAAGAAAAAAAAAAAAAGGATTTAAAATTCTGATATAATGTGAGGATAATGAGCTTACCGACATATCGTATTCTGTTATGTATGCAGGGATTTCCAGTTGATCTGGTGACATTACAGCGTACAAGAACTCCAAACCAGGAAGGTTGTGAACCTTTTGTTTGATTGCAGGTGCCATGAACGTTGTAAACCACCATGTCATCATCTAGTTAGAATATAAATTAACATTAATTTTAAAAATTAGGAGATTATTATTTGGGAGATTTGTGTATTCCCAATAGCAAATCCACACAAAAGACAAAACCCATGCATCAGCTATTTTCTACGGTAAATTTCTATGTCAGTTTTATACAGCGGAGACCGAATGGTATTTTACATTTGAAGCAATGTATTTAAAAACAACACTGTTATAGTATCTACAAGGTGTCCCAAAAGCAGTGATTCACTTTTTGTTAGGTGCGGTAGATTAGGCTGTATGACTGATGTTTTTGTTTGTTTGTGTTGTGGTGTAATGGCATTTGTCTCGTTTTTTTTTTTTTTTTTTTTTTTTTTTTTTTTTTTTTTTTTTAGCTGGCAACACTACAAGATGGCGGCTCGCCCGATCGCCGTATAGTACCTGCGGACGGTGGAGGAGAATCCCGACTTCGACAACTACATAGCTTGGTAGAACGAGTGAAGTTCCATGTGTCAAGGTCAGTGAACCGTCATAACTATGTGTACTGGCGTCCTGAAAATGCAAATGATGCGTGCAGAAATATGCGTCTCCGGATGCAGGCATGCATTGATGTTAATGGCCGCCGGTTGAACCTCCAAATGGAGAATAGAAATTAGATACTGTAAAGCACTTGATTTTTACATCATTCCTCTGTACCTACAATTTTGTTTCCTGCCATTCTTGTTTATAATGAAAACGTACTGATCACTGAAAAGGTGAATCACTACTTCTGGTACATCTTGTAGTGCAAGCGGGACCTAAGGAGACTCCATCTGGTTGGACAATTAATTAAGTCAAGTATTTTGCAGAATAGACGCATAGGTGGGACTGGTGTATTGGAAATCGGTCCTTTAGTTACTACGTATTGAAAATGTTTTATTCTGAAAGACCAAATTGTTCAAAAACATCCAAAACACGCAATGATGCAATTTCAAATACCATCAGTTTTCCAATATATTATTATCTGAGAGTTATATACAAAACTCTATTCCCTTACTTTAAAAAATCTGAGATTCAAAAAAAAAAAAAAAAAAAAAGTGTAAGAAAGAATCTTTTTTAAGCGAACTTATAAATAAAGCAAGAGGTGGTTGAAGGAGTGAACGAACGGAAAAAACAAGAAACACGAAAAAGATGAGAAAGCACATTTCACGATTTAGGTGTTTTTCCTTCACTGTAATTCGTTCCACTGGGGGTTCTTACATTGAAAAATCTATTTTACGATACAAAAATACCAATGCAATGAATTAGGGAAGGGGGTTTTTGTAGTTTGATGTATTATTTTGAAAATTGTAGTAAAAAAAATACAATAAAATAAAGAGCAAACAAGTCAAACACACACACTTTCTTTTCTGATGCTTCAGGCTAACACAAATGTGATTCTTGTACAATATCTAATATTTAAAAAATATTACAATGAGTAACCTTGCCTTCAGACTATGTACATTTTATTGTTTCTAAGCAAATTATTCATAACGAAGTCTGCAAATGTTTCTGACTACACGCTCTTTGAATAGAGGAACCTTCATTTACATTTAACTTTTAGAGTACATCCTCATTAACTTTGAGGTCCAACGCATTGCATTGTTTTTCAAGGTCAGAGTACAAATTTACCACAATGCATATGGCTGTGTTTACTCGCGCAAAAATCGCACTTTTGCACCAATTTTTTAAATGCGAAATCCAACTGCGACCATTACGCGAGGAAAGCTGCCATTCAATTATCGCTACGATTAAAACAATTTCGAATTCTGATACATACAACATTGTCACGATAATTTAAAAAAAAAAAAAATGCAGCTTACATCCGGTAAAATACGATAAAATACATACGTATGCCCTTGTGTTGCATAATTCTTGTAAACACCACCCTTCAGTTACTTTGAATTGTGTGTGTGGAATATTGTTCGTTCTTGCGATTTTACGTGCTTTTATTTGCAGCATTTCACATTAAATTATACACACATTATTTCGAACGTCATGCACGTAAAGTTCCTCTTTCACCGCTCGGAAAATTCCACGCTTTGATCACAAAGACAAAAATCCCGTAGGCTGCGACCTTTATGCGGGAAATTTTTTGGCGAATGTTTTTACTTCAAACTTTAGGTGCGACTATTACACGAGTAAACACGGTATACTTCTCAAAATTTCTACATCTATCACTTTCTTTTTATTGTTGAAATCCTGCAAATTTTTGACATATTTCCCATTTAGATTGAGTATGTAGTAGTCAACGGTATTATAATAATATTAAAAAATGAAAGGAAAAGAGAAGAAAAAGTTTGGAAATTCCTAATACATCAGATTTGTGACAAAGAAATTACGTGTAAATAGCGGAATGCCACATATCACTCTCAGAGTTCGTGAGTGTTGTATTTCTGGAAGAGATAAAGAGAAAATATTCATTACAGACACAAAGGATGAAATTAGAAAACTATTTTCACATTATGACCTGTATGAGAGTGTACATTTCAAAGTACGTGTTGTACAGCCACAGTCAGAAACTTTGTCACACGTACCGACTCGAGGTGAACCTGCCAATAAGCCTTTAGTCCATTCTATTCCATTCTTGCTCGGTCAATAGTAAAAGTTCTGGTAACGAGATTGAGCTGTGCACAATACTGAACAGCATATTTCAGTTGATCCTATCCATCAGTTGGGTTCAGTTGAAGGGATTTATACCCGAAAAAGAGTGGAGGCAGTCCACTATTAAAACACCATCGTTTCCGGACAATTCTCAAACAATTCGAGTCTGACAATAACTGACATTGTCATGCCACGACATGAATGAAAATTGTAGTAACACTGAAATGCACTCAAATATAACCCAATGTTTCTCCGATACCTGACGGCTGTCATACATTTCTGAATAGAGACTAGTGGCATACATCGGCCAATCATAACACAACTCAAAAAGGACGGAAGTGTCTCCTTGGTGACCTCACCACGACCTACTCAGCTCGTGAACTCGACCTGGTTCTCGTCATACCTGTATGTGATTAGTTATGTGTATATATATAATTAATATTATTTCCCTTGTAATTTGTTTGAAGTTATTATTATATGTATCACATGTTATGAAATAGGATTTCATTTGCTTACGAGGCTAGGTACTGTTAAGTTCACCATCCTCATTTAATTAATATATACATTTATTGATACATTATTCTTTTTACGGCACCTATATTTTTTGTCCGCCCTTTTCCCAGCTTCGGCCGTACAGAAATATGGGTATGGATAGAATCGTCTTCGTCGTGGCATAGGTGGGAAAGAAAGGAAGAGAGAGAGAGAGAGAGAGAGAGAGAGAGAGAGAGAGAGAGAGAGGGAAAAGAAAAACACGAAAAGACACTTAAAACGTAAATAGAATTTTTTTTTCGTTTACAGGAAATTACGCCCACGACGAAAACCACGATCTTAAATAAGAATTTGGGAGGAAACGGGAAAAACCCGAGAAAACTCATGGACACGATGTTGTCCACCAGTACTTGGCTGAGGATTGAACCAGGAACCTCAGGCAACAGAGGTAAGCATTCTACCACTAAGCCACAGTGTCCCCTTCAGGAAGGAGAGAAAGATAATTTAACTATTTGTACGAGGCACGTCTAGAAAATAAATGTACTAGAGTTTTGTAGGTTTCAAAACATTTATTTAAAACAAAACTTTTACATAGTTACATCAGTACATATATGAACTATTTTTCCACGTAGTCGCCATCCCTCTCGATGCATTTAGTGAGACGAGGGATCATTTTTTTTTTATGCCTTGGTCAAAGAAGTCTGCCGCCGTCTGTTTTGCCCAATTCTTCACCTCCACCTTCACTTCCTCGTCAGTTGAAACTTTTTCCCACCCATGTACACCTTCAGGGAGGTGAACAGATGATGCTCTAAAGACGCCAGGTCAGGGGAATGCGCGAATCAGTTAAAATCGACGGTCTTCCACTCTTTTACTCATCATGCACATCAGTGCGATCGTTTTTAAATTCACGACACCATTTAAACACACTCGTACTATTCATAATTCCTTCGCTATAAAATGATTTGATCTCGTTAAAAACTTCAATCGAAGATTTTCCTTTCACAACGTGATAACGAATGACGCTGCGAATCTCGCACTTAACAGCAGATTTTATCGATATCTTTCAAGGGACACGTCACTGTGACCACAGTTTTGGTCATACTGACGCGTGATTGGACTCGCTGGAAAGGGTAAGATCTAAGCTACACGGGAGTTACCAACATAGCAATAACAAATTCCCTCTGTCCGCGAGGATCGTAGTACACTCATTTTGTGGACGTGCCTCGTATATAACCTAAACACAAATAAACAATTTATGTGTACATGTTAGAAGTTACCTTTGTCCAAAACGTTGGATGTACTATGTAAAAAGCTTTGAGGTTCTTCTTGTACCTGCAAAATAATTGAAAAAATATGTATTACTATTAGAATATAGTTCTGCAAGAGATTAAATGAAAATAATGTTATGGTTAGACCCTAACAAATTAAATTAATACATGATGAATTACAACTGAATACAATATAACTACGAAACTGTTATAACAAATGTTTCACAGTAGTTTTGTGTACGAATACTCTTTTATATGATGAATATTCATACCAAAACAAGGTCTTTTATTATTTAAAAAAAAAAAAAAAAAAAAAAAAAATCAAGTTTTTGGTTATCTCCGCGATAATTTGTTTTGAAGCAATTGTTGCTGCGGATACAATAAGAAATGAACAAACAATTGTAAATGCTTAACAATTACTTGAATTTATAGTATTAATTTATTGCTGTTTCTATGGGTGTATGACCTCAGAGCATTTTTACTTAGTTTGGGTCACTTCTACGAGGAATGTACAATAATGTATACCCTTATTACTATCGAAGTTTACATATTGAAAGTTTAGATTCTGTAAAAATGCTTTCCAGCTTACGGAATGCGCTTTCCTCATCTACATTGCAATATCTGAAAGATGTACAGAAGGCCATCTTTTAACAATCGCTTCAGAATCTTCTCTAATTCTTCCACTGCTTGGATTTCGTTATTAGCCAGCGTTGCTTAGGGTCTATGGATAAAGAAAGTAATCACAGGAACCAAGCTATAAGGTGCGTGAGGTATAATGAGTGTGTACGTTTTTCGGATAAGAACTCAACTTTCTTTGTAACATGAAGTATGGCATTATCCCATCTGAATTCCCATTTTAAACAGATTTCCTTCCATGAGAAAAAGCAGAAAGGCTATTACTCACCGAAAAAAAAAAAAAAAGCAGAATTTTCTTCTACATGCAACAGGTAGCGCTTTCAGAAGATACAACTTCCTTCTTCAGCCTTTGGTAGACTTCGAAAAGGATAAAAACATGAAGGAAGATTAAAAAATGGTTAAAAGGTTAGGATATGTAAAAAACAAATCTTCTGCCAAACATTCCTGTGTGTTTTAATGTTTGACAGAAGATTTGTTTTTTTACATATCCTAACCTTTTAACCATTTTTAAATCTTCTTCGGTGTTTTTTTTTTTTCGAACTCTACCAAAGGCTGAAGAAGGAAGTTGTATCTTCTGAAAGCGCTACCTGTTACATGTAGAAGAAAATTTTGCTACATATTTTTTGCGGTGACTAATAGCCTTTCTGCTTTTTCTCATTGAATATAATTACCGCTCGCAATATTGTGAGATTTCTTTCCTTTTTCTGTATGCGATTTTTCACAAACTGATCCAGAAAATTTTCGGGAACTGCGTGAGTGTATACTATTCCCTTGTAATCGAAGTCTGGAGCAAGCACGGCTTTCTTTGCGGACTTCTGTTCGTATATTTGTTTCTTAGAGCTTGTTTACCTATTATGTGACCCTCAATTTCATTAGTGGGTCACGGTAGGACATCTATGTTCATCTGCAGCGATAATACTTTGGCATGAAACAATATTTTCGTTTGAATATACTGTTTCTAGTAGCGGAACTTCATTGGGATTTTGGTTTTGTTTTCATGTAAGCAACTGTAATATTCATCACATGCATACTTTGGAGCTAGGCGTTTGCAAATCTTTCTCAAAACGAGTATGAATGCTCTCAATCGATATTTACAGGACATAATAGACGTTTAACAGTGAGACAGGTCGGTGCGATTACTGGTGGCCCCAACAATAGTGTGTTCTCCTCGCCAATAACACCACGATTTATGATTTTTCCACCATCTTTAGCTGCTTCATGCCATCGAAAATAAAGTTATCTCAAATTGATCAAGATATGTTTTAGGGTCATTTACACTAGGATCATAAATAATTAACAACAATAAAATAAAAGGGTCAATCCATACGAAATGGTCCAGAGGTGGTTGCTCGACCATCTCCAAAAATTCTAAAAATTTGAGTGTGATGAACCTTGTGTGTGAGAATACCAATAACATCGTTCACGTTGCCGTATGAACGAGTGTTCCTGAATGGCGGCCATCTTTGTTGTCGGTGGAGTGCCAATTTTTGCATTTGCAAGCGTTTCCGAAAACTACAGTTACTCAGGATTTACGAATCAGACGAACACCAAACAAAGACAACTGTTAAGAGGAGAGACTGAGGTACACGGAGAATATGAACTTTTGCATTTAAATAAATATGCAGGGTTGTAAACCAATACATGAAATCACCAGAAAAACTAGAGAAAATTACACTTTTAAACGGCTGTATTTTGGAATGGCATAAAGTGGAGGGTTCATAAGTTTTGTGCTGAATACTATTGCATGTAAAGGGTCTGTATAAATATCCACGCTATGATACTACTGATACCGTAGATTTATGGGGGTCCGAAAATTGAAGTTTGTGATTTTGATGCCATTTTTGGGGCGTAATATCTCAGGAGGGAAAAGTGCTAAAACTTGCTGCTTATGCCACAAAGTTGTAATTCTGTATGTGAATAAACTATTGAAAAAAAAACAGGAAAAAAGTGAAGACATGGTAAAACCGCGAAGAAAGCACCTGCGTGACGATGGTTGTAGCTCGGAAAAATTTAAATGGTTGGATATGTTTCATGCTAGATCTCAAAATCTATGCATGGTGCAGCAGTTAGGCACGCTTTTGTTTGTGTTCAGTTATGCAAAAGCTTGCGAGTGGCCTTTGTTCCATCTTTCTAGCACCATGATCATTGCCACGTCTATATGGTAAGGGGGTTAGCTCCCCCTTGCATCCAAGACACACATCGTCGAACTAGACCGCGGTATTAAGTCATTGAATGTATCAGCAAAGTGTCATTTAAATCCAATCCAAGTTACGGAAGGTAATATGTTCACAAGGTTGCGTTATATAGGATACACTAGCCTTTGGCTACCTGGGTACTCCTCCCCAGAACCCATGTTTGCTTGGCCTACGACTTCGAACCTCTAAAACCTACAATTCTACCAAACTTGAAGTTTCTTTTCCTATTTCAACTATCTAAGATATAAGATTTTGTATCCAAGAAAACACCCATTTAAATAACATGGAAATACTTCGTCCCCTCAATAGATACCATAAAAACTAAAAATATTCATTTTTGGCAATTTTCCTGTGGGTCAGTCCTGGAAGTAGAGATGCAAGGGCTTGGAAAAAAACCGGCTTTTTTGAAAAAAAAAAAAACTCGGTTTTTTCTGCTTCGCTTTTTTGCTTGGGAAATTTTGGGCTTTTTTTTCAAAATTCTGCTTTAAATTGATAAAACAGACTTTGTTTCGCTTCTTTATAACACAAAAAGTCATTTAGTTAGTGGTTGATGCTGATAATAATATAAAACCTCGAAAATAAACCATGAATTTCGAAAAGATATTTCAAACAATTTGACTTCAACATATTTACATTATGAATTCCAAAGGATTAACCAATGTACATAAGAACTTTTTAACTTCCTATATACAAAAGTAAGCAGAGTTGGAAAGAACCATGATTGTTTTTGAAAATGCCAAAAATACGTTTTTGGGGGATGTTTAAACCAGTTTTTTTTTTTTTTTTTTGTTTAAACCAGGCTTTTTTGGTTTAAACCAGGTTTTTTGAATTAGGTATTTTGCTTTATGTGTTTATATTACATATTCACAGAAATAAGTTTCTTTCGCCTTGGTGCTGTTATGCAACAGTGGGTTATGCTAGAAGAAGTCCCATAAACTTAAAGAAGTCCGGTCAGTAAATGTCTTAAATTGAGAAGCTTCCGCCCTAGCCATCGGGAAAATCCCGTCATTACTTGAAATGTAAAACAATAACGGGAAAATCCTGTTATTGCTTTGCATGTAAAATTTAAAGGTCAACGTATCATAATCAGTACGCTAAAACTGAGGTATTAAATTACAAATTTAGTATGTAGATATCATTGAAGGTCCAATCCAAGCTAATGTTGGAAGCTACGTAGGCAATCGATAAATTTTGCCAATTTCTATCAATATATTTAAGCAATCTTGGCTTCTTTATAAAACAACAGGCATTTAGGCATGCAGAAATATACAATTTGGTTTCGTTTCGTATGTTTAGGCTTAACATCCTTACGTAATACCGAGGTTATCAAGGAGAAGACTTTCGCTTAAAGTGACATCCGAACCGCTACTTGGTTTACGCATGAAAGAAGGGTTGTGGTTCGACCGAGAATTGAACATGGGACATCTTGATTAAAAGGTGAAAAGGAAATAAAACTAATGCAGGTGGTTTGATATGTGGAAACGTCACCATGAAGTTTACACGATTCACATTTTTCGTTCTTTTTATTTGTTTGGTTTAAACCAGTTATTAAAAAAAAAAGTTGGTGTAAACCAGCCAACCCTAAAAGTAAACACTTCTTTTAAAAAAATACACAAATAACTAGCAAAATTGTATGTAGTATTTTTACTCCAAAATATTCCATACCCTCTTTTTGAAACAAAATAAAATAAAACATAACAGAAATATTAGGCTGCACATCTAGAGCGTTTGGTTCTGTATATTCTTGAAATTCTACAGTTAAGTTTTATATAACCACCATCACGGTTTACCCAATCCTCAAGTTTCCTTAATTTTTAACAAGATGGATTCAACATATCATTACGGACCCCCCCCCCCCAAAAAAAAAAAAAAGAATTACGGAATATATTTAAGTTAAGCTAAATACAACTGCACAACAAACATGACTGAGTGGTTAACTTTTGCGCTTCTATCGGGAAGTCCGGGATTCAACCCAGCATTCGACCATTCTGGCAAAGCTTTTCTTCATTCCATCTGTGAATATAGAAAAAGTGCGTGTACTGTGAGTTGGCCGTATCCTTTCTTATTGTTTTTAAATCGTTATTATTACTAATTACCAGCAGTAACGGTTTTTGCGAAGGTTAGGGGGGCGGTCTTTTGAACTGAAGCCTGTTCCCCAAAGTTATGGAATGTCTGCAACAAACGAAATATCTATTAGTTATGCCTTTACTCATAAACTTTAAGCTCCCGTCAATTACAAATTACGAATGTTTAGAAAAACTAAACATTAGTAAAAAAAAACCCTTTCCAAAATACTTTTCTAAATCCGCCACTGATTCTCAGTATAAAATGATCCGGAAGATTATTGCTAGACATATAATTGATACGAAATATTAGTTATGCCCGTACTCATAAACTTCAAGCACCTCCCAAATAAAATTAGGACTTTTTAGAAAACGAGATAATCAGAGAAACCCTTTCTAAAGCACTTTTCTAAATCCGCTACTGATTATTTGTATAAATTGCATTCAAGGTTGTGTCTGGAAAATTATTGCTAAATCACTGCACAGCTACAGTATAACAGAAATGTGGAAGTACGGTTTGACGGATATATTGAAAAACTACGCTTTGACGAATATATAGAAAAACGTTTAACTTTTTAACGTTTAACTTTTGCGCTAGAAGCTAGAGTACTAAGCTCTTAGAAATGAAACACGGATCACAAATTGAAATGATCTAGAGAATAAAAAAATGTTGATAACTCAAAAGTTAAAATAAAGTTAAATAGCCTCTAAAATTGCCTCAAATACTACATTCTTCATGTTAGCTTTAATTCGTAAAACATGTGCTCCATCCATCTTGATGGTGAATTTCAGAGCGAAATATCGCACTTAGGTCATGGAATTCTTATCTAACTATAGAATATACTATAAGAAAGCTATTTAGATAGAAAAATCATGAAAATGAAAAAAGCCAAAATTTCCAAAATTCTCGTTTTTTTCCCAAAAAAGCCGGCTTTTTATGTGAAAAAAACCATCGATTAAAAAAAGCCGGCTTTTTTGCATCTCTACCTGGAAGTTTGCAATCATGTCAAATTTCATCATTCTAATCCTGCCGGAAGTGCCTAAACATTTTGGGGTGCAGAAGATGTTCCATATAAACAACATTGGAAAGACCTTTCAGTTCCCCATAAAACCTCTGTATGCTTGAAAATCTATTTTTGGTCATTTACTTAAGTAACGCTAACGGCAACATACAAGCATACCGAATTTAAAGCTTTTATTCCAATTCCAAGTACCTAAAATATGAGATTATAAGTCCAAAAAAGGGCAATTTAAATAATATAGAGAATTTCTTCATCCTCCCTTTTGACCCCCCCTAAAAATTAAAAATATTAACTTTTGGCAATTGTCCTGTGGGTTAGTACTTGAAAGCTACAATCATGCTAAATTTCGCCTTTCCACATCAACCGGAAGTACCCTTTTATTTTATGTTAGTTCATGTAGTTTTATATTTAGTTAGGATATATGTAGCGCAACTTTGTGAACATATTTACTTCCGTAACTTGGATTGGATTTAAATGACACTTTGCTGATACATTAAGTGCCTTAGTACCGCGGTCCAGTTCGGCGATGTCTGTCTTGGATGCAAGGAGGAGCTAAACCTTTACCATATAGACGTGGCAATGATCATGGTGCTAGGAAGATGGAACAAAGGCCACTCGCAAGCTTTTTTCATAACTGAACCCCGATGGCAGAACTTTCTTTGTCTTTCTGCGATAAGCTTTTGTAAGTCAAAAATTTTCTGCAAAAATTCTTCAAAAATTTTCTGACGAATTCCGCAAAAAATTTTTTGCAGAAGAAACACTTACGATTGTTAAAAAAACGCTTTACGTGACGTAAAAAACAGTTCAAACCATATTTATGCGAGTCGTCCGTGCATTTAAGACATCTACACATAGCATGCATGTTTTTACACTTTTCTGTTGACTATATTTTTTTCCTCTTGCAATTTTTCTGCACAGGCGTGGCAAATTTTCTGCGATTACATCGCATATCGCGACATGTTCTGCTATGGGGAACTGAACACAAACAAAAGCGGGCCTAACTGCTGCATCATACATAGTCTTTGAGATCTAGCATGAAACATATCCAAACAGTTAAATTTTTCCGAACTACGACCATCGTCACGCAGGTGCTTTCTTCGCTTTTTTACCTTGTCCTCACTTTTTTTTCTCCATGTAATATCAGTCATGATTTTTTTGCAATAGTTTATTCACATACAGAATTACTTTGTAGCATAAATAGCAAGTTTTAGCACTTTGCCCTCCTGAGATATTACGCCCCAAAAATGGCATCAAGATCACAAACTTAAACTTTCGGACCCCCATAAATCTACGGTGTCTGTAGTATCATAGCTGTGGATATTTCTACAGAATCTTTACGTGCAGTAGTATTCAGCACAAAACTTATGAACTTTATGCTACTCCAAAATACAGCCCGTTTAAAAGTATAATTTTCTCTAGTTTTTCTGGTGATTTCATGTATTGGTTTGCAATCCTGCATATTTATTTAGAAGCAAGAGTATATATTATCTGTGTACCTCAGTCTCTACTCTAAACATTCGTTTTTGTTTGGTGCTCGTCTGATTCGTACATCTTGAGCAACTGTAGTTTTCGTAAACGCTTGCAAATGCAAAAATTGGCACTCCACCGACAACAAAGATGGCCGCCATTCAGGAACACTCGTACATATGTGAACGTGAATGATGTTATTGACCTTCTCATACATACGGTTCGTCACAATCAAATTTTAATAATTTTTGAAGATGGTCGAGCAACCATTTTCACAATTCTTGGACCACTTCATATGGATTGACCCAAAAGCCATTGGAGCGAAATCGGCCAAGGCCAGGGGCGCCCGAAGGAGATTTTCTAGAGGGGGACCCATCTCCATGGTTGCTATATTACGTCTGGTATTTAATATTACGTGGTTTGCTATATTACGTATACATTTTCGTGAGCCAGAGGGAGGCCCGGGTCCCACCCTGCCCCCGCCTTCGGGCGCTTATGGCCAAGGCCCATATTTCAAGGTATTATTCCTGGTATTCGCATGGTGAAAGTGAGGAAAAAATTGGGGGAAAAAATCATCTTAGTATGAGTAAGTTGTCGTCGGATTTTAACGATGCACCTCCAGAAGACTACGAAGCTAGAATAATGGATAAAATTTACAAAATTTAATAATTTTCAAAAAAGAAAACTAATGAGTATCTGCTCTTCTTAACACTAAGTACTACAGTAAAACTGAATAATAATTACAATCAATTATCGTGACTATAATATGAAGAAAAATAAAATTTAAAAAAAATAGTAAATAATACTGTTAACTTACTTGTATAAGAGAACATTATAGACTTCACGCAACCATGCAAGAGAAGGATGATTATCACTTGACGTTAATGTATGGAAGTACACAATGACGTAATCCCCTTTCACCAGAGGGTCTAATAAATATATCAAATATAAGAGAGCCTGAAAAAGAAGTTATGGTGTAAGAACTTATGGTAATACGAAAAACACGTCTACAGCTATTTTTCTTCTTTTGCTTTTAGACAATTCTTAATTTTTAAAAACAAAGCTTCTGTTCTTTCTTTAAAAAGTGGAAAGAATGTTGAATTATAATACCTTTAACTTCTGTTGCTACTATCTATACTATTTAGCTTTCTATTAATTTTATTGCTACTATCTATACTATTTAGCTTTCTATTAATTTTAAATACATAAATGTTACATTAAACAAGCTCTAAACATACAGAAAGTCTTTATCTTCATACAACTACTAGAAAGTTGAAATTCATTTATTTGTATGAATTCATCCTTATGTGTACGGCGGCGACGGAGGACTCACTGAACATTAGAAGAATCGTCGTTATTTATTATACAACAAAAGTAAAATGTAATAGTAAAACAAATAGTTCGGAGAAATATATAAATCAACTTTTTCTTTTATGAAGTTTCTTACTAATACATATGCAAAGCGAACTCTCTCTAATTCGAACGGAAGCACAATCTTCTTCAAAACCGCATTGAAAACATTGGTAAAAAAACGTGAGTAAATAGAATTTTTGAACCTTCTGTTCGGATAATTTGGAGTAATACAGTACAAGGATTTTTAATGTTGGACAGAATAATGCAGTTTCCAGTTATCCAGAGGAAGTGATAGGGAAGAGTGATATAAACACAATCAATCATAGGGAAAAGTGATACAAATACACAATCAATCATAGGGAAGAGTGACACACAAATATACAATCATACGGAAGAATGACACACAAATACACTTGATACAAATACACGATCAATCATAGGGAAGCGTGACACACAAATACAATCATAGGGAAGAATGACACGCAAATACACAATCAATCATACGGAAGAGTGACACACAAATACACAATCAATCATAGGGAAAAGTGACACAAATCTACAATCAACCGTAAGGAAGAGTGACACAAATACACAATCAATTTGGTGATGATGAAAAAGGCGATGAAGAAGAGAAAGTGCGCACAGAACTCATCCAACCAAATGCTATTGGTAACTATTTCACGCAATAAATGACACTGATGATTTTGATAACCGTATAAAAACAATCCAATCAAAACAAACGAAAATCACGAACTTCTTTAAGTGAGAACAGATAAATCAGGGTGTTACTCGCGTATGTGATTTTGAGTTTAACGTCCCGTTCAGTAGCGAGGCTATATGAGACGTGGACCTACTGATTAACGTGGAATCCGAACCACATGAGCTCCCGCCGGGAATCGAACCCGGGTCTCCCATGCCAAAGGCGCGTACGCTAACCGCTTAGCCACGGAGGAGCTCTCGTGTATGTGGTTTTGTGTGGTTTACTTGGTGTATGCGGTATTATACAGGGGCGCACCCAAGGGACAGTGCATTTTTTAAGAAATCGCTACTGGGTATCCAGGCACAAAAGGGCCCTTGACATACATAGAAAAATTCAAACCCACAGAGATTTTTTAAAGTGCATTTTTGTATAATGTACACTTTTGAAATAATGACATGCAAAGTGACGTATTTGTCAGACTTCTGCTAACTGTTTCACTTTCGATTCAACACATTGCCATCAATACAGGAGTGAATATTTTCTGGCTTACACACATTTTGGCTCAGATCCACCTTCAGGCCGGTACTTAAAGATAAAGCCGTACTGTGTTATCGTAACTGAATATTTTCCCTAATTTATTTATTTAATTTTACATCTATATTTTTGAGTTGGACATAGATAGGACAAGGAAACATGGCTGGTACAGATGGAGAGAATACAAAACACACAACACAAGACATAAACTACTCAACAAGGAAATAACAATACGTGAACTTAACTACACACTTCTGTAACAAAATCAGTTAATGTGAATACGTATATATTCAATACTAAATATTACTACCTATACTTTAGTCTTGCACCAAAATATCAATACGATAAATAGGGATATGTCAGAAAATTTTTGTGTGTTTCTGTCATGATATAGGGGAACGTGAGATATTCTTTACACGTAGGGAAATATTTTTCTGTCCTCAGTTTTCAAGATATCACATTGACATTTTGCACATATATTATATACACTATGTTGTATGTTTCAGGTGATTTTAAGGTACGAGCGTTAACACAGGGGCACCCAGAGGGACCCAACCTTTGAACAAAGGGATTTTTCTTTAAAAAATCCCCTTTTCGGGGGAATTATCTCTCTTCAGGTACATGATACCGACATGCGAGTGGTACCGTTTCAAACATTCTAAAGAGAACGAGGTACGAGTCATGATTTTAGGGTAAATAGTGATAATACTGTAGATACTTTACTAAACTAATTGACTAAAAATGTGTAAATAGGAAAAAAAAATTCAAAACTTCGAAAATTTTTGACACATTCCTATTTATCCTAGAATCATGATGAGTATCTCGGTTTGTTTCAAATGAGGCTAGGTTTCAAACGGTACTACTCACATGTCCGTATCGTGTTCCTGAGGGGAGAAATTCCAGAAAAAGGGGAAATTTCTCCTGAAAAATATTTTTTTCCAACTTGGATGGGATTTTCCCGCTTCTGGTACATAATAAGCAAATTTGAGTTATATAGTTGCAAACATTGCTTCATTACGAACACAACGAGGTATGAACCATGATCCTAGGATAAATAGGGATGTGTCAAGATTTTCTTTTTCTAAAAGCTCAAAAATTTACCCTTTTTTCCTTCTTCCATCTTTGTGACCTCACTGCTCCCAGGCATCGCACGCATGACTGCAAAACGCCCATGAAACATGTTCTTTGATGTTTCCCCGCTTGAATGAATGCAAAAAACCCGATGTGAAAAGCTTTACTAGAGATTTATAAAGCAAATTCCGAAGGTCGACATAATGGTCGGTATATAAAACAAAGTGTAAACGGGTTAATATCACTAGCAGCACTCTTAACACCTGTATTACTGTTACGGCAATTGATACATGATCCACTATCACCGAATAAAGGTTACTGACTGATAACACGTAGCAACAGAGGCCTATATGATATAAATATGTTGATTTTGAATATACAGGGTGTCTATTGGTCAACGAAAGTCACGAAAAAGTCACGAAATCGGAAAACAGTCATGAAAGTCAAGAAAACGTCACGAAATGTAGATTTTGGGTCACGATTTTTTGTTATCTGTACTAATATAAGTACAGACTGGAAAATTTTGTTCAATAAAACATCAAAATTCACCACCAAAATTGTCTATAGTCGGCTTTAGACGCTACCAAATCGCTAGCAAAGCATGCTTCTATCGCATGCATGAAAATTCGGCCTAATTCGTACCTAAATTCCCTCTTGAGAATGTTACGATATTTTATGGTTTGGTAAAGAAAAGGTCACGAAAAAGACACGAAATTTCATTTTGGAATTTTACTAGACACCCTGATATAACATTATTCAACTCTGAAAAACTTCTTCACAAACTCCCTCGTTTTGTAGATACCATTATCAGGCCTGCTCTCCTGTCTGTCCTTTTGCTTGAAGAACTCCGTTACAGCCAGTCTTGGGTCATAGTTTGCATTACCCGTTCCGTTTAGCGATATCATAAGTAGTTCATTAGTCATGCTTTCACTCATCGACATACGATGAATACTTCGAAGCTGGTTATAATGCGAAACAGCTCGTTTAACTGACATGCTGTGAGGCGATATTGCAAATAAGGCAGCAAGAAGTTTCTGCAGCATTCCAAACAAGACCGGTAATAGTTTCCTCACTCTCACAGAATATTTCATTCCTGTATCAGCACTATCCACTAGTAATGATACTTCTTCAATTCTTGGCCAGCTATCGCCTACATTTGAGGCCAAAATTTGTACTTCTTCTTTTCCAAATACAGTATTGCTTCCATTAATGGACGAGCAATATTTATCATTGACTGTGCTGAAGATGCGGACAAAATAGTCTGAATGAAGCTGAAAGCGCCGTCATCTTCTATGTTCAGTCGAACAACAAGGAGGTTTAAGCAAGATGCACTATTTCTCTTCAAACAGCTTCCTAGTTTCTATTCCAATGAGTCACATACAGGCACATTAGTACTTCACGTAGCTACATTAATCATTCGGCACGAGAGATTTTCACTAAAAGGTCATCGGCGTCGACACAATCAGCAGCTCCTTCTTGCTTTACATCTAACCATTTTCGATCTAAGGTTGCCAGGTCAGAAACACAACTGACTATCGTCGCAACGCAAAGTGTTCTTCAAAGATGTAAAAGTTCTATTCACAATATTTTATCACAAATAATGAGTCTTAATTGTAACGAACCAAAATAGTGTGGTATGTTAGCGTAAGTATCCTGCATTTCCGGTTACCAGCATGAAAGTTTGCCATTTTGTTACATGTCCAATCAAGGTTGGAAAATTACCGGGAGACAGTTCGTAGGATCTTTATGGTCGACACTGGACGCCATATTGGAAAATGGCTAACTTCTAGCAACTTAATCTAAATATTTACATGGACGTTTTAGAAAACAATTTTCTTCTTCTCCAGTCTGTTGCCAAACAGAATCAGAAACAGATAATAGAAAAAAAAAAAATCCGATTTTAGTCATTTAACCCTTTGGGGACCGATGGAACAGATCTGTACCATAGCGTCAATCTTTGGAGTTTGCCTTATAAGTCTCTAGTTAAGCTTTTTACACCGTTTTTTGCATTTATTCAAGCGTGGAAGCATCAAAGAACGTGTTCCATTGGTACTTTCCAGTCACGCGTGGTGACGTCACGAACACTGAAGAAGAAAAACATTGGGTAAATTTTAGAGCTTTTGGAGGAATTTTTTGACACGTTCCTATTTATTCTAGAATCATGGTTTGTACCTCGTTGTGTTCGTAACGAAGCACTGTTTCCAACTGTACTCTTACAATTTCCCTATTGTGTATCAGGAGCGAGAAAATCGCGTCCAAATTGAAAAGAAATGAGATTTTTTCAGGAAAAATGTCCCTTTTCGGGATTTCTCCCCCTCGGGGACAAGATAGGGACATGCGAGTGGTACCATTTAAAAGCTACCTTAATTTGACACGAAATCGTTTGCGAATTATGATCCTCGGATAAATAGGGACGTGTCAGGGATTTTTTGTTTTTTCCTTAAAGTAGTACGGGTTATGCTTTCCACGTGGGGGAATTTTCTTTACCGCCCTTAGGTTTCAAGATATGAGATTGATATTTTCCACAGATATTACATACATCATGTAGTATGTTTCAGGCGATTTTGAGATCCAAGCGTTAACACAGAGGGGAGAGGGACCGAAACTTGAAAAACAGTGCTTTTTCTGACAAAATTTCCCTTTGGAGGTAATTTTTCGTCCACAGGCACATAGTACCCACATGCGAGTGATACCAGTCGAAAGTTTGATTCATTCCAAAGACAGCAAGGTACGATGCATGTTCCTACAAAGAATAGTCTTTATGCTGAAGCTCATTGAAAAACAATTGACTGACAATGTATTATTGGGGGAAATTGGTAAATCGCTAGAGCATCTACACTGATTTTGGGGGGACCATTCTTCATACCTCATTCTATTCACTATAAAGCAAAGTTTTTTGGTACGATGTACCATTTGTATGTTCGTTCGTGTTATGTACCACTTGCATGTTCGTGTCATGTACCACTTACATGTTCGAAGGAAGATATTGGTGCCTTTTTTTTTTTTTTTTTTTTTTTTTGTAATTTCCGTTTTTCCCACTTTGGGCGGGGATTTACCGCCTTAGGTACAAAATAAGGAAATTTGACTAGTACAGTTGGAAACGCAGCTTCATTAAAAAAAAAAAAAAAAGTATGAGCCATGATCCTACGATAAACAGTCTCGTTGCAATAACTGCTTGACTGAAACTAAAATTTACGTAAAAAGGCAAGGTTCCATAAGGGTTAGCTGCATGAATGGCCTCCCCGGTCACCCGACCTCACTGTGAGATTTTATTCTGGAGATGTTGTATATCAAGTACAAACTAATACAGTTTATCATTCTACAACTTTAATACGTTTGCTACAATGTTATATATCTACATAACTCATATACACTTTCACATTTTTAAAAAAAAAAGTTCAGCTGCTGTGTTCATAGTGATATCACAGTGATCATTGTCCTTCACATTCGCAAAGCAACGTACAGACGAGGCCGTTCTTAATACAAGTACATTTCCCAGTACAGCGCAGTTTGCAACGGCATGACACTAGTTGTCGACTGTTATCAGACATACTCCTCAACGTAGTCCACACAGGTTGGTAACCGACTCCGTCATCTGTTTCCTTCCAACCCCAGTTCATGGGTTCAACATCATGCACATCCTTTTCGAGACACTGTCGCCAGACCTTGCACTGAAGAGTTCTTCTTCTTGTATGGAGATTCAATGCGTCTTCGGTTGGAGGTATTCTGTCTATTGTGCAATTTTTCTCGCTGAATAGAATACGTCTGGTTTCGTTGGCTTCCTCGAAAGAACTCGATCTGTCGTACATGAGCATCACAAATCGTTGGATTAGCGTGAGAGATTGGTAGCTTACAACGTCGTGAGAACTAATTTAGAGGTAGGAAGTCTGAGATCTCCAAATTCAGATATTGATGAAGGATAAGTTGTGTTCTCATGAGAAAAGAATTCTCTGATATCGTTCTCCCTTTCCTGACATGCTATGAACATCTTGCTGAACAGGTTAGAATCTTTGTGTGCACTAGCAAGTTTTATCTTATCTTAGCAACGAACTTTCAACGAGCTACAGTTGAAAAGCTGCATATTAACTTTCTTTATAACATCGCGTATAGACTGCTTGCATGTCATTAGACGGTTATAAACGAAGTCCTCATACATTTTGGTTTCTGTGGTAGCTGCGATGCGGACAGACTGGCACGAATCTTCTGGTGCTATACGTCTGGTGAACCAAATTGTAGATAGATGCTCTTCTTCAAAAGGATTACCAGTATTACGAAGTACATCAATTGGGTTCTTCAAATGTGTCCTGCACTTGCTTTGGAATGCATCCGTGTCTTCGTGGTGTGATCTCGATCTAGTAATTACTTTTTCTAGTAATTACGGTCGTGTGTTACATTCTTTATAATCTCCACACACGCAAAATTTAAATGATACTCCTACACACTTAATGTACGAACAAGATCATAAAAAAATGTATTATTTGAACGTTTCATTATAGGCACGTTGCAGAATAATAAAACATTTTCGAGATGACTGCTATTTCCAACAAAATATTACTGAATGCAGCAGAAACAGTATTAATAGTCGATACATGTTGCAAATAATGGCAGCACTGTGACAACGCTAGATGAGAAGAAGTGGGCAAGTGCCCTCTGGTGGCATCGTGAGCCAGGCACGTAGCCATCGCAAAAATATAGAGGGGGAGCAGTAGAAGTTAGGGGGCCCGATCCAACCATATTAACTGTAGTATGTGCTCTTGCAAACCTACCGTGAAAACTTTAGGGGGGCAATAGAAATTTAGAGGTAGACCCCCATGACCCCCTGGACACGGGCCTGTCGTGAGCCCCCTTCCCAGAGATGTAGAACTTGATATATAGGTCAAGTAATAAAATAGTCTTATTTTTAGTGTACTCAAAATAACTGCCCCCCCACCCCCAGAATACCTGTGTCCTTTCACTAGCCCCCTCAAGAAATTAAAGCTATTGTCTAACAGTCCACAGTCTTCTACAGTCGTTTTGCCTGTGAATTTGAGCCCAAACATGGTGTAAATCGGACAAAATTTAGGGAACTTGTGAAAAGTAGGCCATTTTTCAAGATGGCGCCCAGAGTACATGAAACATTTTGAGAAGCTGTCTCCCGGCTTTTTTCTCACTCACATGTCGCGTTAAACACCCTGACCAAATTTCGTGCTGGTAACCGGAAATGCATGATCCATACAAATTATTGCACTTACGGACCGCACTAAAACAGTGTTGTAAGCTAAGGGTAAGTAAAAAATTTCATTTCATAAAAATTAAATATCCATATAGCAAGTTATTTCCTTCTGTTATTTTCTCTCAGCTACTATTCACAAGGTATTTAAGCCAAACGTCATTTAGACTATTACATGTGAGAGTTCGGCTTCAACCTTTCTACCTCTTTAGTCGGTCTATTAGCTTTCTCTGTAGAGTAGAATGAAAGTGTAGGTAGACAAATGAGTACGCGAAACGAAGGAAAGAGGAATATCTGAAATTTCAAGAATGAAGCTCTCCAATTTTATACTTATCCACAGAATACAAGCTAATCATACAGTCCCAAAACCAAAGTGTATTGAAGTAATTTTAAATTTACAGTAATTCAAGTGATTTATTGTTCAAGTACTCTCCCAGTAATTTAAAGATTTATGAAGTGCACTGGGTACCAAAGTGCTGGGCCTGGGTATCCATTTGGATACAAAAAGGTAGTTTAAAAAATGCCCTGCCACGGTGAGTCCGCCTGATCCGAAACCCCCTCCCCAAACTTCGTAACTCGACAAACATTAGTACACTTCTTTAATAAAACCATAATAGTTTAGCAGATAAAAACGTGATATATAGACTAAACATTTAACCTTATTCATCATCTGTACTCTTTCTTTTCTGATCAAAACAATCTAATTTTATAATTTTTCCTCGGAATATATATGTAAGTACTTAAAAATTACGTACTTATCGTTTTTTTTTTTTTTTCAGCTGTAGAATAACATCTGTTCGATACTACTAACAACAGATAATAACATAGGTGTTGTTAATAGCCTAGGTCAGATAATAACATAGGTTCTAATAACATAGGTCTTGTATTATTGATCCCCCTAAAACTTAGATCCCTCCAAACAAAAATTTCTGGGTGTGCGCCTAGTACTATAACGTGGCTGAAATTTATGCGACTAAATGTCGTTTGTTTGCAGTATTGGATCACAGAAATATGTTATCTTAAAGGGAAAGTCTATTGCATATGAATTATTTTCATCATGTAGGACTACAATAATTTTGTTCGCTTGATTTTTTGGATAATTCGATTTTTTTCATGTCTTCTTCTACTTAGAATTAAGTCCGCTGTATTAGAAAGATGGTGATGATTGTGACATATTTATATACAGTTACAGGATATTGTTTGTACATGTAATCTTTGTGATGGAAAGGGTTGCTTGCTATAAAGTCTTACCTGAAATCCATAAATTCGAAATTGGTTATATCTCTATCTGCTACCGAAACTATTTAACTTTTCAATTTTTTATGTAACACAAAACTTTACTACTATTCGAATAGCTTTTGTACAATGTCAAAGTATGTGAAAAAAAAAAAAAAAAAAAAAAAATCCATACACACCTTATCAAGGTCAATTTCTCTAAACCTAAACCATTTTCCTATGAAGACAATAACTGGCCTTCCGAAACGGTCCACGCCGCTTTGGTAGAGGCAACCAATCCCGGAGATTTCAGAGAGATCTTCGGTTTTTGCTCTGCGTAACAAACGTTCATACCTAGAAAACAAACAGCATATATTTTATATTTCATAGGTAAGGAGCTACGGTTTACCCTCTATTAAACAAACGCACATAAGCAATATTTTTATTGGTAATTAGGGAAGCCATTTTATTCAAAATTATTATTATTAGCTTCCAGAGATCCACCAAAAGCTTGGTGGTATGGAATTTGACAGATATAAAGCGAAGTCAAATTGACTGTTTTCTTTGCCACTACGCCAACGCATCTCAAGGCTTAAGCACTACGAGGTGGAAGTCACCCGCAGCCTTCTGTCATGCTTCAATGATTGATAGATTAATTGGAATTTTAACGTCTCTTTCCAACACCAAAACAGTATACGATGATCTGTTTAGAAATGGGATTTGAACCACTACGTACCATTAGTCGGGTTTCTATTCAAAGCAAGTACCTTTACCGGGGATGGAACGCACAACCATGCAAGTTATCCACTTGGCCACGAAGGACCACCCTGGCCAAGATGGTAAGTGGTTTTGTCAAATGGCCAAAAATACCTGTAACAAAAGTTGGCAGCTGCATCATGTTATGTATCCATCTATTCTTTGCATCTGATTGGACTTCTTTTTAATTAAACACAATATTCCTCTGGTTCGTATGACTCCCTACTCTCCTATACAATCTTTTCTTTCTTGGTTCCTCAAACAAAAAGGGAGCCAATTTAAGATGTAAGACAGTACTATGAAGAATGCGACAGACAATCTGTATTCTAATCCCGAAGATACCTCCCAGAAATGCTTCTAACATGGTTGAACTTCTGGGAGAAATGTGTGCAACACCAGACAGACTATGTATAGGAAAATAAATTTATTACATACCTTGCTTTATATTTTTTTTTTTATTCGTGCTCTTATCATTTCGATGTCCCATCATAACTGGCATCTTCTTCGGAGTATGTCTTTGAGTATCTAAATCTAATGGATGACTTCATATAATACCTTTCACAATTAGTGGGCAAAATAACATTTCTCAAAAGCTCTGCAGAATTTAAAAACTCAACATAACATGATGACTTTGCAACATTGATTCTGTGGTTGTACGTGTAAGATAGGTGGTTATTTTTGCAAAAGTTATCAAATCTATTTTATTTTATGATGAGGACATCGAAATGATAAGGACATGAAAAAGAAATATACACAAGGTACGTAAACAATTTATTTCCTTATACATAGATATCAGCGTATAAACTGAATACTTTAAAAAGCAAGGAGATTAGTTTGAAGGGGACTAGTTTCAGACTTCCACATAAACAATATTATTTTCCTGGCCAAAACTCACATGCTTTTTGAATATACCATGTATACCTAGCAGAATTTTTTGCTGTTTAATCTTCTGTATCTATCCACTTGTCTACTTTTCAGCACCTTCTATTTCTTCTCCTCTAGAATCTATTTTCCTAAGTACTTTCTTCTACGAGTTAACCATTCACCAAGAAAAAGACGGAGAAAGAAAGGGATAGTACAACAGATAAAATTGCATTTTCATACGTCTTTACTTTTGTTTTTTGTATTAATTTCGAAAATTAATAAAATAAAATAAAATAAAGTAGTCACTATGTAATGGTTACATTACTGGCATCAGATGGTGCTCATTATGTACAGTTTCTAATCATGGAATCTCATGTGCACCGGATCATCATATGCCAAACTTGAGCTATTACTACTGTTCGTCCTCACTGAACAGAAATCACATGCACAGAAAAAAAAAAAAAATCAACTTTTTTTTTTTTTTTTTTTTTTGTTTACGGAACAAACTCAAAAGACAAAGCGAAAACTCTGAATAGAAGAGAGCAAATAACAGGGTGACATTTGATCTTACATTGAATTCATTCTTCGCATACACAAAAATAAGTTGTATTTTATAGAAATACTAGAAATTTAAATTACACTTTAGTAATTAGAAATTATAAAATGTTTAGTTATATTTTAGTTAAAAAAAGCTAAAAAGTTGTTATATTTTAGTTAGAAGAGCTAAAAAGTGGTTATATTTTAATTAGTAAAGCTAAATATTAGTTATATTTTGTTAGAAAAGCTAAAAGTTGTTATATTTTAGTTAGAAATGCTAAAACGTTTAGAGCTTCTTGCGGATATATGATTAACGTACGCGTCTTCGGAACAGGAAACACGGGATCAATTCCCAAAGGAGCTCATGTAGTTACGATCCCATCTCAAATTTTATTACATTGAATAATTACTTACACAGAAATTGGTGTATAAAATTGGTACCAAGTACTCAGGCAAGTATCCAGCCATATTTACGTAATGGTATTATAAACTCCTAACTAGTGTAATTTTAACATACGCACATGTAGATTATTGCCATCTACAACTCAATTTGAGTACCAGTTTTTCACTTGATATTGGCTCAGTAAAAACAACAAAAATAGAGAGGGAAAGAAATGGTGAGGAATTCAGTACTAGAGTAGTGACACCTCAAGTTGAACCAGGACAAACAGGAAGTGAGAAAGATAATGGTAAACGCGAAATTGCTAGACTCACAAGGAAATCGATTCAAGTGTGACACGAATTTGTGGACGAGTTTATGCGCAAACGAAGTGTTTTTGATTAGAATTAAACCCATTAGAGGAAAAAACCCTCGATCTTAACCATTCCGGAGATATAGCGGAATAGGGGGAAGGCTGGTGCTTCCATATTTTGAGAATCTGTGAATAGACAGAGATAGTACAAGTAAGATACTTTTAAAAATAAAGAACTCCTTCATCCACGAAACTGTAGTAATACGTCGCCTTAGATATGAGGGTTACAAAACCGGAGAGTCCATAAATATTCTAGGGGAAGAATGTTTTGGAGGGGGAAGGCGAAAACACCGGAGTTCCATTGTTGCATGAAATATTCTTTTAAGTTGTGTATGTATAGGTTTCTTGGTACGCTAAATCGAATAAAAGCATTATCAGTCCAATAGGATGAAAAATGTAAAAAAAATTGTGGCCTTTCGAACTTTCCAAACGTTTGTAATTTCTACAATTATTAACTGTGTGTGATATACAGTATAGAAAGGCGTACAGGTTATCGTTTTTTAAGTGGAAGATGCTATTCTGTTTATTGATTCATTCTTTGCGTTATAGTATATGTCACAGAACTACATACTGTTGTACTTACGTTTGCAACAATATGTATTTATGTTTCATATTATTTGGTTTGTTTTTCTATAGAGCTTATGCACAGAATATGACCTTGTATTCCTGTTCACACAATAACGTCTCTGTTCCTTTGGCAATGTAATTAACACATTTTCATATCACTTTTTCTCATTTTCCACGAACTAACGACATGATATATTAGCATGTAATATCATACAATTTTGTTTTTCGTCAAAAATGGCGTTTGTTATTCCTCATAGCCTCTTCTTTTTCCGGCCCCGGGTAAAAGCTATGCCACTCACCTTAACATTCAACACCACTTTTATTCGCTCTGGTCCATCTTTCTTAAAGTTTCAATGAAATCTTCAAACATATTCACTCGCAACATAGCCGAAAATCCACAAAATATCAGACAACCAGCTTTCTCCTTATCCGTCTATATCTCCGCAACGGTTGAGATCGAGGGTTTTTCCCCCTAATGGGTTTAATTGTACATAAAAACACTTCATTTGCGCATAAACTCTTCCGCAAATTCGTGCCACACTTGAATCGGTTTCCTTGTCAGTACAAATCTGAAAATTACGCGGTATGGTATTCTCAAATTATATCCGCATAAGTCCAAGAACTGACAATAAAAGTATACGGATACACTGCAGTCTCTATAAATTGCTATCTTTCAGAGTTCAAATCTGGTCGATTCGATTCTACAAATGTTATAATGACAGATGATACATTGGTTAGGGGGTGAAGTATTAATCCAGCTGATGTGGTTGAGCAGAGGACAAACTCCAGTCACAATGATCGTTCGAAAGATCTGAACCCAGGAATTTTCATTACTAGGTTTTTCAGAAACACTGGTCTCTAAGGCTACTAATGCTTTACTAAGAAGAAACACTTACCTTTCTTTACACTGCATCTCTTTGACCAGAATATCAGAAATAGGGTCACTGCGAGGTCTCTCTCCTAAAAGTCGTTGTTGATCCAAATCTCCCTGCATTTGACTAAAGGCATGATCTCCTAAATTGACTGAAGTCTCCAGTTGAGAAGCCAAGTCAATGGAGTCATCAGCTGCAAGAAAAATACATTACAGACAACAAATTTTAAGTTAACGAATTCTATGATTTCGAAAGGAACTTCGTACTATCACATTTAGTACTAATGTTCATTTAATCAACATCAATTTTGAGTTTTCATGGATTTTCGAACCTGATTTATGTTTCAGCGAGTCTATTAGATTTCACAGAGATTCTCAAACTTTTATGCACAACCTCCCCCGCTAGCGTACCTGCACCTAGGAATGAACTCAAAAATTTAGAAATTTATACAGGAAAAGAACGAGAAAAAAATAACTATGCATCAGCCAAGTCGAGCACTTCATCATTATTTTTAAAATGAACAAACATTTCATTATAATTCTTGAAAGCATGCCGTAATTAATCCCCCCTTTCATTATTACTATTATTAATAACAACAATTATTAATACAGAGGGACACATGAACCTAAATTGCGAAACGTTAAAACCAGAGATTTCATTTAATTTCATGCAAAGTTTCGAAGTATGATAACAAAAACGGAAGACAGTAGCACAAATTGATTTAATCCTCAGAGTACTAACGGAGTATATATGCAGTGACATCATTGAAACATGTCTTGAGTGCTTATATAATAGCGTGATAGATGGTACCTAATGCATAATTATAAAGTGAGACTGGAAAAATGCCATGTATGTACAGTATTGTAACTCAATGTTACCGTATTACTGCTGTAATGTTATTTTCAAATATGAGCAGCATATGAAAAATATGTACACTCATGTTCAAAATTATTGTCGCATGTCTATAAATATGTTTTGGTAGGAATATAATTTGATAACGAATTCGCCCGATATTTCTAGTAATGTTAGTATGTGTATAATCGGCAAACACATGTATGTGATGAATTTCATGTCAAAAGAGCAGTAAATAAGAACAATAAAACGAAAATAAAATTTTCTTGTGAATTTATCAACATTTTTTTACTCATTCTAATTTTCGTATTTATAATTCTTTTCCTATGAAATTTACCACAATTATACATTTCCCGATTATACACATAGTATCAGTATTAAAAGTACCCTGCAAAATCATTATCAAATTATATTCTTACAAAAAGACAGTCATAGATATGCGACAATCATTTTGAACAAGAGTGTACGTTTCGTTTCTATCTGCATAAACCACTTTTTCTCACAGATTATTTTTCACTATTTTTCTATTTTTTATTTTCTGCAAAACACTTCTATTTATAATAGCTTTTACAAGCAATGTCACCACGTATTGACCAGACAAATCCGCGGAAAGGAAAACGGAGAGATTTTGCAAATGTCCATCCATTACTTCCCTCTCATATACAGCACTGAAATATGTTAAGTTGTCCGAAGAACCAGTCAATTGCGATTCGAAAGAAGTAAAATCTGCGTTAATGATGGAAAGCTATAAGTATTTAAGAAGAACCCAGCAATTTCTTTTACAAATACATGCTACGCTAAGCGGTATAGTATTTACAAAAGCAATAGAATCAAAATGATAAAGTATCTTCCAAGATATTATTATGGGAATATGCATTCTGGTAAATTATGACTTCCACATACGAGGAAATAAACTTATTCATGCTAAACAATATACTTTAAAGACCATATCTGCCACGAGCTGTCTGACTATCTTCCAACTATCGTGAAGAGTAACTGACTAACATAATGTGCTGACAGGTCAAGTTTGGAACTTGCTTGAGCTGGGGTTTAGCGTTCCTTTCTGCAGCGAGGTTATATGAAATGAGGACCTAAGCTTAACATGGAGTCCGAGCCATATGAGCTTCCGCCCTGGAATCGACGCCGGATCTCCCCCACCGAAGACGCGTACACAAACCACATAGTCACGAGGAGGCTAACATCAATGTTAGAACATCTACCTATGAGTCGGACACTCTGATGTAGTATTGTTCCATTTACAGTACCGTGTAGAAACGATTTGCTCGTACTGTTCACTGAAAGTAGCGCAATCCCTACTCAAATAGCCACTAACAGTGCATTACCTCAACACCGAAAATGTCACAAATAATCTGGTTAGTAGAAGATAGTAGAGGAATAGCTAACTAATACAGAGGATTGATCTAACAATTTAGTGGTAAAACATTCGCTCGGTAAACGGATAGTTCAAATTCTCCACGCCTCCAGCTACAGCTCATCAGGCCCGCAACCAGACACAGAAGTTTGGGGGGCCAAGTCATTAAAAATTCTCTTATAAATATCTAAATTGTGTATTGAGGTCTGGAGGGGCCATGAAAAGTTTGGGGGGGCAGACCCCCTGGCCCCCCTCTAGTTGCGGGCCTGCAGCTCATAATGGTTAATGATTACCCAAACGGATTTGAGCTCAGTGATGTATAATCATCATATCGACGCACTTCACTCTTATTTCTAGACCTGACTTAGACAACGCTTAATTCAAACAGGTTTCTAATTGTTTTCCACATCGGACTAAGACTGAGTATATGCCATCAGATTGGAAATTGAACCCAGGATAAAGCCACCAAAAGGCAAGCGTCTAAGCATTAAATTACATAGAAGCACAATGTTCTAGTAATTATTGTACATATTAAAAATTTATGTACGATTAACAATTGTAGGTACAATATCAACAAAGATATTTTTGTTTATATATTTATCTTTACTCTTTATTTTTAAAAACATATTTACAATGGATTAAGTAAAAACTTAACATCATACAATTCCCCGAGACTTAAGTTCCGTATATGAGGCTACAAAGTATGTTGTAAAAATATGCTTCAAGCAATTGAGAGTGTTGCAAAGTAATAGAATCATTAGCATAAGTGAATTGTGCAAAGTTCAATCATTCTTCATGATAATATCATGTTAAGCATGCTATAATATTGAAATATGCATATAATGCAAAATTTAACGTATATGCTTTGAAATAGCGACTATTAATATATATATCATAAAAATTAATTTAAATAAACCAGAAGTATATAAATATTTTATTAAATAAGCCATTCATTTGTTTCATGATTATAAGTTTAAATTGAAAAATATAATTATCTCAAGAGTATATTTTAAACTGTTAAAATGTATATATAAACCTGGAACATAGATTAAACTAATTACACATTTTTCTTTATATTGGTACTTTCAGTTCTGAATGTTGCTTGGAATCTCTTATCTATGTTCAACAATTGGTAAATATATTAAGCAGTTTAATTGCTTTGTTATTTTTTTTTCTTTTCTTTTACGAGATTTGACAACAATATCACTTTAGTCCAGTGTTTCTCAACCGCTGTCTCTCGAGATTTTTAATGTCTTCTAAGATCTTCCGCAAAGAAATTATCTTTAGAACAAAATAAAAATGTATCGCCTATCGACTTGATTTCACACTTGTCTTCCAAGTTTAAAGCTGGAAAGTTTGCTTTTGCCGCTGTTCATTTTTATTTGGAATGAAACACTGGTCTGTCAAGAGTTTGTCCACGTATAGATATGCTTTGCAAAAATCACCAGGGACAAATATCTCACTAGTTTTAAGTTTGATGTCTTCTTATATTTCTGATGGTAATATTGTTTTCTCATATTTTTGCTTAAGAGTAATAAGTTTCTTTTATGTTCATACATATGTTTCTATTCAAATTTGTTTGTGAGATTTGTATCTCATAGTTGATCCATACTTTTTTTAAAAAATGTATGTATTTTTATGTTTGCTTTTTCGCATTTACGAAAAAAATCTCATACAGTGGTGTCGCGAAAGTTTGAAACGTACTTTGGTGTGCTCCAAAGAAAGAAAAAAAGTTGAGAAACGCTGCTTTGGTCAATGGAGTATTCCGAAATCGACCTCTACCAGGAAATCAAACATTGGAAATCAAAATCAATCCCTCAAAATTTCGGAATACTCCAATTTTCCTCTACTTTAGGATAAAAATGCATCTATTTGCATTGAAAAATGGAGAAACTTTTCTAAACATAAATTTCGAAACTTAACATTATGATTGGGAGCAGCTCAGAAGAAAAAATATGAGAATTGTATAGGTTTGTAATGTTCCTCGCCACTAAAAGGCTGGTCTCAGTCATCGGGCTACAAAGATATATATTGTATCTAGCTTGGCCAGCTTACTATCTTGACAGCTCAGTAAGCGCAAGAACTATGCTTCTATCTTTTTCTTTCAATTATTTTTAGCTTCCAACGTTATTGTAATTGCTGGAGTGCTGTATGATATGTTGTATTCGGTTCTTCAAATTCAAGATTTATTCGTACTGAGCTGTACACAAAGAAACTCGTGTTCCAAATTCGATTAGGGAATTGTTCCAATTTTTGTTTTACAATCACCAATAGGGAAGTTTTAGGTTTTCAATCCAAGACTAGGTATAATGTTTCATCAAGAACTCTTACCGTGCCCCATCACATTCCTTACGTGGGTACTGACAATTCTCGTAGGTTTGTTAGTTACTGGGAGTGTAACATCCATTTTCATCAGCACCGAGGCATATCAAACGGTTTAAAGTATGATTCGAACCACTAATCGGATTTGTACCCAAGGGATCTGTACCTCTCAATGAGAATCGAAATCGAGAAAACATAAACACAAAAAGCACGTGTTTTAGCCACTCGATCACGAACGGAGACATATTGAAAAATACAATTATTATATTGACTAAAATACAACAGCTGCAAAATCTGTGGACATTATTTCGTAGTGTAAATTCAAAGGTTGTGAAATTTAAATTTTATTATGATGATTGAAAACTTAAGTAGTATAACTGTGTTAGCATCATTGTATTCTTTCCTTGACTTTCAAATTACTTCGAGTTTTAATTAGTCCGAATATTCAAAGGTCCTATTGTACGCAGTTCGGTACCACACAAAAAAATATAAGTAGGGAAGGGAAACAGTCTTTTGAGTGTTAAGCGCATAATTTCAAATTTTACCGTATTTCAAATCAATAAACACTGGGAACGGAAACGACTGGGGTTACTCTTAAGACCTGTCCCATGTGTAGGCCCTTACATTTACTCTCAGCTATGCGACCATCTACGTACGATAACTCTTACATTTCGTATCTACTAACTCCGTCACATTGGTCCCAAGCCCGTGCTGAGAAAGGAGGAAGTGGTTGCATTGTTTACGTGTGGTTCCGGCTTCATAACGGAAGCACTGTATGTGTGAGATAGAACGGAACTTTCCTACCAATATGCCCTACACTTCTCAGTAGAGTAGGGTTAAGCGTACGGGAAGAACATTTCATCCCACCGGGGAGAAGGGGCTTGTCCCATTTTTCAACTAGGTGATTAGCCTCTGGATCTGGTACATCAGCACGTAAAACTGATGTAGACAGGACTGGCATAAACAATCCCTCTCTGGAAGTCCAGCTGATCCCACAAAACGGGTTGGTCTCTGCCGGGTTGTGGTTATACCGTGTAATTCGGTACCTCCGCACCAAAAGGAGAAGGTGAGCTTCCCTTAACGGTATAAATGTCGATGGACTCCTACTAGCTAAGGAAGTTCTCTCCGCCAGTAGATATACTGGGGGATTGGCCGAGACTATCGCGCAATGGGCATATCCCATTATCCTACTTATGATATGAGTGATAGTTACTGCCCTAGAATTAACGGAAGACTCCATTGAGCAATGGTAGTGAGTTTAAATGTGGTTTGATGCCACCAGTGAGATTGGGAGGAGAATCGTTTCTCCGCGTATAAGACATATCATTTTATCAAGACTGTGCCGAGCGCGTTGAGTTTCTTTGTGAGAAATCGAAGAAAGCATGGTAATGACGATTTCTTCGATGGGTAGCGGTGGGGAGTAGTAGGCCCCCCGTTATGTCCAGCCGAGTCAGCAAAAATTTTTGTGACGTCATAGGTCAAAGGTCAATGACCTTGGCCCGGGGTCAATGACCTAGGGGTACATAGGACCACCCCTCTAAATTTTGGCAGGGGAACCATGGCCCACCCCCTAAATTTTGGCAGGGGTACATAAGACCACCCCCCTTAAATTTTGGAAATTGCCAAATCTAAAAATTTGGTGTGGTAGCCTAGGACCATAGTATGTACCTCTATCAGTATTGGGTGTCTATGTCGTTCCCTTTCATGGGTAAAAAATTGCCAAAAATTCAAATTTCGGGGGTTTTTGACCTAATTTATCCCCTTTGATGAGGTATTATTACCCTATATAGTTATATGGGCGTATACAGGGGTTCATTACCTTTCATAACATATGGGTATATTAATGCACCCCTTGAAAAATTTGGGAGGGGTACCTTGGCCCACCCCTTAAATTTTGGAAATTGACCAATTTAAACATTGGGTATTATAGTACAGGACCCTAATATGTATTATGATAAATTTGGGTGGTCCACCTCGTTTCCTTCTAGGGGTACAAAATTGCCAAAATATAAACGTAAGCAATACGTTATACCACGTGTTTGGTTTTTGGTCGATTTTATCCCCTTTGATGAGGTGTTATTATCCTATATAGTTATATGGTCATGTATAGGGGTTCATTACCTTTCATAACATATGGGTATATTAATGCACCCCTTGAAAAATTTGGGAGGGGTACCTTGGCCCACCCCTTAAATTTTGGAAATTGACCAAATTAAACATTGGGTATTATAGTACAGGACCCTAATATGTATCATGATAAATTTGGGCGGTCCACCTCGTTCCCTTCTAGGGGTACAAAATTGCCAAAATATAAACGTAAGCAATACGTTGTACCACGTGTTTGGTTTTTGGTCGATTTTATCCCCTTTGATGAGGTGTTATTATCCTATATAGTTATATGGTCATGTATAGGGGTTCATTACCTTTCATAACATATGGGTATATTAATGCACCCCTTGAAAAATTTGGGAGGGGTACCTTGGCCCACCCCTTAAATTTTGGAAATTGACCAATTTAAACATTGGGTATTATAGTACAGGACCCTAATATGTATCATGATAAATTTGGGCGGTCCACCTCGTTTCCTTCTAGGGGTACAAAATTGCCAAAATATAAACGTAAGCAAAACGTTATAGCACGTGTTTGGGTTTTGGTCGATTTTATCCCCTTTGATGAGGTGTTATTATCCTATATAGTTATATGGTCATGTATAGGGGTCCATTACCTTTCATAAGATATGGGTACATGTGTGCACTCCTTTAAAAATTTGTGAGGAGTACCTTGGCCCACCCCTTAAATTTTAGAAATTGCTCATTTTATATATTTGGTATTATAGTACTGGACCCTAACATGTATTATGATAAATTTGGGTAGTTCACCTCGTTCCTTTTAGGGGTACGAAATTGCCAAATTTTAGTACAACCACGTGTTTGTTTTGGCTCAATTTATCCCCCTTGGATGAGGTCCTATTACCTTATATGATTATATGGTTATGTATATTGGCCCATTCCCTATTATAAGACATGGGTATATTGATGCACCCTTTAAAAATTTGGGAGGGGTACCTTGGCCCACCTCTTTATTTTGGAAATTGCCCAATTTAAACATTTGGTATAATAGTATAAGACCCTAATATATATTACTATAAATTTGGGTGGTCCATCTCGTTCCCTTTCATGGGTACGAAATTGCCAAATTTTAGTACAACCACGTGTTTCGTTTTTGACCTAATTTATTCCCTTGGATGATGTCCTATTACCTAATATGATTATATGGTCTTGTATAGGGTCCATTTTCTATCATAAGACATAGGTACATTGATGCACCCCGGGAGGTGTACCATAGCCAATCCCTTAAATTTTGGTAATTTTTCAATTTAAGCATTCGCTATCATAGTACATGACCTCAATATGTATCATGATAAATTTGGGTGGTCCACCTTGTTCCCTTTCATGACTAAAAAAATGCCAAAATATAAACATAAGCAATATGTTGTATCACGTGTTTGGTTTTTGGCCCAATTTATCCCGTTTGATGCGGTCTTATTACCGTATATGTTTATATGGTCATATATATAGGTTCATTTCATATCATAAGACATGAGTACATTGATGCACCCTTTAAAATTTGGGAGGGGTATCTTGACTCATCCACTCAGTTTTAGAAATTGTTTAATATAAGCATTTGGTATCTTCGTACAGGTCTTCAATATGTACCACTACAAATTTGGATGGTCCACATCGTTCCCTTTCATGGGTAAAGAACTACCAAAAATCAAATTTCGGAGGTTATTGACTCCTATTTAGCACGTTATATGGTTTATTACCTCTATATGTTTATGTTCTCTTTTAAATTTGGGAATTATAAAATAACATAATTTGGTAAACGTTTTCTAGGACCCATTGGTGTTTCTCTTATGGCCAAATATTCAAAATTTAAACGTTATTAACCGGCTTTATTATTAAATGAGTACAGGACTTATTACTTTTTCATAAGACACAGGTGTATTTGTGTACCAATCTTAAATTTTGGGAGGGGTACATTTCTTATTGTCATATCAATAATTGGTAATTGTTCTTTGGGTAAATCATTGTGAAATATTAGTATGATCACGTGATCAGTTATTGACCTATGATGGGATTAGGAGTCCAGGACATTGGTACATTTAAATTTTGTAGGATAATTTGAGAATGCGTCATTGGTATTGATTATTACAGCCAAATATAAACGTAAGCAATACGATGTACCACGTGATTGACCTTGATGAGGTAGTGTACAGGGATACATAGCTAACCTTATTGAATCTTATGACTCATAGTCTTAAGGGAATACATGCTACAACACTGGCAAAGTTATTGTTGATGTAATTTGATTGGTTGATCACTATCTTTCGTGCAATCTGATTGGCTGATCACTATCTTTCGTGCAATCTGATTGGCTGATCACTATCTTTCGTGCAATCTGATTGGTTGCTGATTTTCAAATCTTTGCTGCATTCAGTTTTAAGTTTTGTTTAACATTTAAAAATCTTGGTTTCGTTCAACATTTTGGATTCACTGATAAATATGATCAAAACCGTTTATTTGTTAATCGAATAGTTAAAAACCGGATAAAGTTTGACGGTTAACCGTGAAACGTAAAATTTTTTAGTTTGAAAATTTTTTGTTTGAAAGTTTTTGTTTGAAAACTCTTGTTTCAAATTTGTGTTTGAATTTTTTTGTTTCAGAATTTTGTTTGAAATTTGTTTCAAAATTTTTTGTTTGAAAATTTTTTTGTTTGAAATTTTTTGTTGCAAAATTTTGTTTGAAATTTTTTTGTTTGAAATTTTTTGTTGCAAAATTTTGTTTGAAATTTTTTTGTTTAAAATTTTTTGTTCGAAATTTTTGTTTTGAAATTTTTTCGTTTCCAAATTTTTTTGTTTAAAATTTTTTTGTTTCGAATTTTTTTCGTTTCAAAATTTTGTTTGAATTTTTCGTTTCCAAATTTTTTCGTTTCAAAAATTTTGTTTCAAAGTTTGGTTTGACATTTTTAAAAGTTTGTGCACTCATTAGTAAAGAACCTGAACTGTTTAGAACAAAAACCTCTGGCAACATTGTGGTGCAATAGTACACGTCAGAACATGATGTTGCAACGTCATCAGTTTTGCATCACATATAAGTATCGTTCGAGTTAGTATTCATGATAACATCATCATGGCTACTTGTCTACAGTTTCTAAACACACGTGATGTGATAAAATCATTTACCAAGATTACTGATTTACAACAGAATGTACGTTATAGAATCTTAGCTAGCCAAATGATCCCTACAAAGTTTGGATTAAGAATCGTAGTGAAGCTTGAAAATGATAAGAATATAATTTTACCAGCAAGATATTTACCCATGGAAGCATCAAAACAAGAAGAAGTGCTGCGTTTCTTAAATACTGGATCTGTATCTTTATGTTATAAAAGACTCTTGGGTCGAAGTCATCAATTTGAATTTAGTACACAGCCAGATTCGTCAGCAATTGTGATGAAATCATGAATTCAAACGTCAGCACATTCCTTTGACGTCAGACATAGTTGTATGAATTTAGTTGGTCAGCATGACGTCAGTAACTGTGATGAAACCATGAATTCAAATGTCAGCACATTCCTTTGACGTCAGACATAGTTGTATGAATTTGGTTGGTCAGCATGACGTCAGCGACTGTGATGAAACCATGAATTCAATCGTCAGCACATTTCTTTCCAATGACGTCAGCCGTAGTTCTATAAATCAACCAATACACTGTCATCCCACGAAATCATTTGAGCAAGTGCTTTTCAGGAGGAAAGATGTGTACTTCTAACGATAAAGAGTTCATCTTCGCAAGCTATTATCCAATAAATATATTTCAAACAAAACATGTGATGATTGGTATCAGTGCTAGAACATTTGAACCAGTGATTCGATTGGGAAAAGCAGAACAATTTGGTGTACAACTGACCTGTGAAGAATGGCAAATATTATGTTCACGAATCGACCAAATGAACGATTATTTTCATGATGAGCTAAATGTGACCATAGTCAAATCATTAGGCTCAAATCATGAAGTGGTGATGCGTACAGTCCTCGAAGAGAAGATGGTGCTGTTACGTAAAAAGAGTACATTCCATGTCCCTCGCAACATGGTGTATCTAACACAAACTGAATGGAACAAATTCATCAGCGTATTTCAGTGTGTTAAACATGCAGTGGAAGTGTGCAACAAAACAAGTATATTCCTGAAAAAGTACTATTTTGAAAAATGTGTTATGCATATTGTACAACATGTATCTAGATATTGTGATGGTTGTCAACATCGTTCGTGGGTGCATACCTGTATTGATAAACAGTTTATTTGTGATCAAATGGACATTGAGTTTCCACCAATTGATATTGCAATAGACCTTAAGAGACTTCAATTGGAATTAAAAGTATATGCTAAAGACAAACTAGTGCAAGAAGTTCAAAATACATTGTATCGACAACATCCAGAACCACTATCTGGTATGGATGTATGTGGAGTGTAATAAAATGATCCATTTCAATGAATTGTGTTTTTTCATTTCAAGTACAGCCCCATGTTCTGACGTGTACTATTGCACCACAATGTTGCCAGAGGTTTTTGTTCTAAACAGTTCCGGTTCTTTACTAATGAGTACACAAACTTTTAAAAATGTCAAACCAAACTTTGAAACAAAATTTTTGAAACGAAAAAATTTGGAAACGAAAAATTCAAACAAAATTTTGAAACGAAAAAAATTCGAAACAAAAAAATTTGGAAACGAAAAATTTCAAAACAAAAATTTCGAACAAAAAATTTTAAACAAAAAAATTTCAAACAAAATTTTGCAACAAAAAATTTCAAACAAAAAAATTTTCAAACAAAAAATTTTGAAACAAATTTCAAACAAAATTCTGAAACAAAAAATTCAAACACAAATTTGAAACAAGAGTTTTCAAACAAAAACTTTCAAACAAAAAATTTTCAAACAAAAAATTTTACGTTTCACGGTTAACCGTCAAACTTTATCCGGTTTTTAACTATTCGATTAACAAATAAACGGTTTTGATCATATTTATCAGTGAGTCCAAAATGTTGAACGAAACCAAGATTTTTAAATGTTAAACAAAACTTAAAACTGAATGCAGCAACCAATCAGATTGCACGAAAGATAGTGATCAGCCAATCAGATTGCACGAAAGATAGTGATCAGCCAATCAGATTGCACGAAAGATAGTGATCAACCAATCAAATTACATCAACAATAACTTTGCCAGTGTTGTAGCATGTATTCCCTTAAGACTATGAGTCATAAGATTCAATAAGGTTAGCTATATATCCCTGTACACTACCTCATCAAGGTCAATCACGTGGTACATCGTATTGCTTACGTTTATATTTGGCTGTAATAATCAATACCAATGACGCATTCTCAAATTATCCTACAAAGTTTAAATGTACCAATGTCCTGGACTCCTAATCCCATCATAGGTCAATAACTGATCACGTGATCATACTAATATTTCACAATGATTTACCCAAAGAACAATTACCAATTATTGATATGACAATAAGAAATGTACCCCTCCCAAAATTTAAGATTGGTACACAAATACACCTGTGTCTTATGAAAAAGTAATAAGTCCTGTACTCATTTAATAATAAAGCCGGTTAATAACGTTTAAATTTTGAATATTTGGCCATAAGAGAAACACCAATGGGTCCTAGAAAACGTTTACCAAATTATGTTATTTTATAATTCCCAAATTTAAAAGAGAACATAAACATATAGAGGTAATAAACCATATAACGTGCTAAATAGGAGTCAATAACCTCCGAAATTTGATTTTTGGTAGTTCTTTACCCATGAAAGGGAACGATGTGGACCATCCAAATTTGTAGTGGTACATATTGAAGACCTGTACGAAGATACCAAATGCTTATATTAAACAATTTCTAAAACTGAGTGGATGAGTCAAGATACCCCTCCCAAATTTTAAAGGGTGCATCAATGTACTCATGTCTTATGATATGAAATGAACCTATATATATGACCATATAAACATATACGGTAATAAGACCGCATCAAACGGGATAAATTGGGCCAAAAACCAAACACGTGATACAACATATTGCTTATGTTTATATTTTGGCATTTTTTTTAGTCATGAAAGGGAACAAGGTGGACCACCCAAATTTATCATGATACATATTGAGGTCATGTACTATGATAGCGAATGCTTAAATTGAAAAATTTCCAAAATTTAAGGGATTGGCTATGGTACACCTCCCGGGGTGCATCAATGTACCTATGTCTTATGATAGAAAATGGACCCTATACAAGACCATATAATCATATTAGGTAATAGGACATCATCCAAGGGAATAAATTAGGTCAAAAACGAAACACGTGGTTGTACTAAAATTTGGCAATTTTGTACTCATGAAAGGGAACGAGATGGACCACCCAAATTTATAGTAATATATATTAGGGTCTTATACTATTATACCAAATGTTTAAATTGGGCAATTTCCAAAATAAAGAGGTGGGCCAAGGTACCCCTCCCAAATTTTTAAAGGGTGCATCAATATACCCATGTCTTATAATAGGGAATGGGCCAATATACATAACCATATAATCATATAAGGTAATAGGACCTCATCCAAGGGGGATAAATTGAGCCAAAACAAACACGTGGTTGTACTAAAATTTGGCAATTTCGTACCCCTAAAAGGAACGAGATGAACTACCCAAATTTATCATAATACATGTTAGGGTCCAGTACTATAATACCAAATATATAAAATGAGCAATTTCTAAAATTTAAGGGGTGGGCCAAGGTACTCCTCACAAATTTTTAAAGGAGTGCACACATGTACCCATATCTTATGAAAGGTAATGGACCCCTATACATGACCATATAACTATATAGGGTAATAACACCTCATCAAAGGGGATAAAATCGACCAAAACCCAAACACGTGCTATAACGTTTTGCTTACGTTTATATTTTGGCAATTTTGTACCCCTAGAAGGAAACGAGGTGGACCGCCCAAATTTATCATGATACATATTAGGGTCCTGTACTATAATACCCAATGTTTAAATTGGTCAATTTCCAAAATTTAAGGGGTGGGCCAAGGTACCCCTCCCAAATTTTTCAAGGGGTGCATTAATATACCCATATGTTATGAAAGGTAATGAACCCCTATACATGACCATATAACTATATAGGATAATAACACCTCATCAAAGGGGATAAAATCGACCAAAAACCAAACACGTGGTACAACGTATTGCTTACGTTTATATTTTGGCAATTTTGTACCCCTAGAAGGGAACGAGGTGGACCGCCCAAATTTATCATGATACATATTAGGGTCCTGTACTATAATACCCAATGTTTAATTTGGTCAATTTCCAAAATTTAAGGGGTGGGCCAAGGTACCCCTCCCAAATTTTTCAAGGGGTGCATTAATATACCCATATGTTATGAAAGGTAATGAACCCCTATACATGACCATATAACTATATAGGATAATAACACCTCATCAAAGGGGATAAAATCGACCAAAAACCAAACACGTGGTATAACGTATTGCTTACGTTTATATTTTGGCAATTTTGTACCCCTAGAAGGAAACGAGGTGGACCACCCAAATTTATCATAATACATATTAGGGTCCTGTACTATAATACCCAATGTTTAAATTGGTCAATTTCCAAAATTTAAGGGGTGGGCCAAGGTACCCCTCCCAAATTTTTCAAGGGGTGCATTAATATACCCATATGTTATGAAAGGTAATGAACCCCTGTATACGCCCATATAACTATATAGGGTAATAATACCTTATCAAAGGGGATAAATTAGGTCAAAAACCCCCGAAATTTGAATTTTTGGCAATTTTTTACCCATGAAAGGGAACGACATAGACACCCAATACTGATAGAGGTACATACTATGGTCCTAGGCTACCACACCAAATTTTTAGATTTGGCAATTTCCAAAATTTAAGGGGGGTGGTCTTATGTACCCCTGCCAAAATTTAGGGGGTGGGCCATGGTTCCCCTGCCAAAATTTAGAGGGGGTGGTCCTATGTGCCCCTAGGTCATTGACCCCGGGCCAAGGTCATTGACCTTTGACCTATGACGTCACAAAAATTTTTGCTGACTCGGCTGGACATAACGGGGGGCCTACTACTTGGGGTCACAAAATATAAGGTATCCATTGTATTAAGGTTTGCAGCCAACCCAGGAAAGACGCAATAGCACTCCGAACTCTACACTTGCTTAGAATTACACTTAACATTTATCACAAACACACTGAACATTCATCCGGGTCTGGTATTGTCCTCTTCCAAGACAAAAGACACAGTGTTCTTGCATTATTTATATGGAAGATTATTATATTAGTCATAACAAAGGTTACCTCCAGCTTTGTGTTGAAATTAACTTGACGATTTTGAGTTCAGTTCAGGCTGGTGTTCTTTATTATAATTTGTTTCTTATAATCACATCAAAAATGTATCAACTGACAGGTTCCGTCAGTATTTATTGTTCATTTATTTCTGCTGGGTGCCAAAGTCGTGAGCAACATATGAAACTTACAATGGTTATGTTTTGCATTCACTTATAAACTTATATTAGAAGAGAGAATTGTGATTTTTGTCTAAGTTTCTGAAAGAGGGAATTTTAAAGGACAAATAGATCAAAGATAGGTAAAAGAGGGAAATATATTTGCATGAAAAAAAAGTGAAACATATTCCGCTTTACTCTTTCTTTACCTAGCAGGAATGGAAATTGTGTGTTTGAGATAATTGCACTTAGCTTGCGAGCGGAAGTGACGAAATCACTTAATCATCCATTCAAATTTGATTCCCTAAGTACTGAAATCAATAAATCATCGCCTAACTTGGAAGTGGTCTCCCGAATGAATATCTAATAGTATCCACTAATCTGCAAGCTGAGAGGGAAAGCAATGAAGTTAAGATTTCAAATATGATACTTTTTTTTTTCCTCCCTACTGAAATACTCTAAGACAGTTCGCCATTTAAATCCCTCCGGAAGAATTCTCGGATTATTAAGCCTTGAAACATGTATAAGGAAAGTTAAGACAACTCTATAGATCATTTACGAAAATGCTGAATATAACAAGAATGTACATTTCATCTCAAATGTGATGTTTTCTGTAGTATTTTAAGTTAGTTTGTACGCACAAGAATATTACATAAGAAAGCGTTAATGTTTACAATATACATTTTCAATGATACGCAAGGAAACCTGTGCTGGAGACAAGTATCACACGAAATCGAATCATTGGGATAAAGACTTTTATAACGTAGGTTCTGATTGTTCACCATAAAATTTCCATCCTACTCATCGAATACTCAATCAGCAAAAATTAATGCTACGAAATTCCAAGAATGAAAATATGCGATCAAACTACGATTACAGGCTAATTAAACACATGCATTAACCACTGTGGTGTTCAGTTTCTTCCCATACCAGGCACACAATTTTACTATCAGGTCAGTTTATTTATTTATTGAAGTTTAGCATCCCTTTTCAGTACCAAGACTATGTAAGACGTGAACCTACAGTGTAAGGTGAAATCCAAACTATCGTAATAGAGTCAAATTTCAAGGCACACATATCACCCGGGAACCCAATCAACCAAAGGCATGCATGCTAACCGGCAGACCAGCGGGGAGGGCTCTTCAGTACGATGTTCATCCAACTTAGTACTGAATGCCAACAGCTTCTTTTCAGCAGAAACAACCCTAAACGTATCCCATATATGTATTAGTTAACATAGCAAGAGATAACTGGTTTCTTTTAATATCTAATTTTCTATAAGTAAAGATATAACGAAATTCAAAGAAATGAAAATGTGTGACTAGGACAGAGATAGAAAAATGAAATGAAATTGAAATATTTCAGTTTAACGTCCTACGATTATGCCCTTTTAAGCTAAAGGAGACGATGATTAAGAAAAGTGAATGAGCAGAAAATAATTGGTGGAATGAGAAAGTGGGGGGAAACGAGAGAATTCCGAGGAAATACACGGACATGATGTTGTCTATCACAAACTTGCTTGGTCGGGGATTGAACCAGAGACCGCACGCACCAGAGATATGCGCTCTATCACTCAGCCACCGTGTCACCCTAGGATAGACGCATGGGTGACAGGTGTCCCCCAGTGATTTTTGTCTCAAAATGGCAACACTGTGTGTTGCTGTTCGCAGTCGCGCCTTTCCGTACCTGAACGTTAATTGTTGGTGTTTGATGTGGCAGCAGTAGTACACTACTGTTTCCCGTCTACAGTTTATAAGAAATAAATTATCACTGCAGCAGCGTGTTTGGGCGACAATTGTCAACCGCGCACCTATGTACGTAACAAGTAAAATATCAAAGCGCCGGAAGACAGAGACGACAAAAGATAAAAATATTGTTCTCCAATGGCCTGAGGAGGAAGAACAGGAGTCGGAAGTGTTTTCTGACAGTGATTATGAAATTGGTCACATAAGTGCAAGTGACACTCAATACTGAAACGGAACAAAATGGCCCATGGTGATATTTTTGATATTCTAAATATATGTGCAATTAACGCACCTAACATTGTGAAATTCAATACCAGTTCAACTCAATCATCACGAAGGATTTTTTTTTTAAAGGATATCACCTGGGAAATGACTAAATCTCAGTTACAACGGCGATGCTCTATTTCCCAAGCTCTAGTTGAAATTAGAAAGAGGGACGGACTTCGATTCTTACTGAGTGTTGAGGAAGTGAGAATTATCGATCTTGAAAAGCGATCAGGTTCCTGACGAGGCTGACATGGCTGTGAAAGAGGAAGAGATAAAACTACAAGGAAGTGGTGATTAAAATATAAGAAATCGACGTGTGGAGAACATCTCAAAGATGTTTGTGTAACATGCTTGCAGTCAGTCTAGTAGTCATGGAAAAAAAGTCTGTTGTATTCAATAGAACACTGTGTACAACCAAAACCATAACCTGTAATTAACATTGTATCAAACAAATCAAAGAATCATCATTTAAAGATGATTATACTTATTCTAGATATATTTTTGTGAGTGGGTGACACCTGTCACCCACGCGCCTAACGTGGGTTTAACACTGACTTAGATTGGAAGTGTGTACTGGTCTGATGAAGACCTAAGCTGTGTACTGGTTAACGAACTGGCACGGTAAGTCGGAGATCCGAGTTTGATTCTCATCGCAGTCTCACATTTTCACTCTCTGAATTCCACCGTATCTTAACATATAAAGATTTAGGTATTGAAACCAATCATTTGCTTCCTCTGTTTCTCTCTACATATACATAGTCCTAATCTCCTTAGTCGTAAACATCAGTATGTTTTATCTCTTACGGAGTTTACTCTGAAGACAAATATTCAAAAAAACAATTCTTAATAACGCTAAATACTTTGCAAAAATACTTAGTATACAAGTAAAACAAAACGAAAGGATTATTATGTGTCTGGAGAAGACGATGAAATCTTCAAAAAAAAACAACTTTTACCTTTAATACAACGAATCCCACTGAAAAGTTCACAAAAATTACTGTTCATTTGGACATCAAACACTAACCAATTAGTACAGTACGACGAATATAACGTATTCTACTCCGAAATAATATTCACATCTTAACACATCTTAAATTCTGTAATGACGACTTGCAGTGAAAAGAATCGCTCTTTCTACCAAATTACGTCATCATGCACAAGTATACTCTAGCGCCTGTTTATTTTAATGACAGGCCAAAATTCCATCTTCAGCACACAATTCTTTTACGTACTTCTTTCTCAAATATTATCTGCGATCTAGCAACTTAGTTATTACACAACAAATCAGTAAGTCATATGAAAATATTCCCGAACTTAACTTAAACTTACATGAATCTGATTATTTCTGAAATGCTAGTACGAGGGTAGGATGAAAAGTTTCAGGCCTGGTCCAAAAGAAGCATTTCTGATTCATGAAAAGTTTGTATGTTTTTCGTGTGTTAGCAAGTAGATTTTATAGGTATTCTCTACGAGGTTACATGTTCTTATGTTGCACTGTTCCCTCTCTGCAGGTGGAATCGTGAGCTAAGATAGGCATCTATAAATAGCAAGTCTCCGATCATGTAATGATCCAGTATCTCTTTCTGAAGGGTTGAATAGTCAAACAGATTCATGCGGATATGCAAAACATCCTTACAGGGCGATGTCCTATCCTATGTAACAATAAAGTAATGGGCAATTTAAATGAAATGTGGACGACAGTCCCTCAATGACGAGGCTCGAACCGGGCGGCCACGGAGTGATTTCACCGACATCGTTACCATATCAGATCGCCGATTGACACAAACTATTAAAACCCGTTCACAAATTTCTAACAAGTGTGTGCATATCATTATTAACAACCTTTTGGGCATGCGCAAGGTGGATGCGCATTGAGTTTCCCGAAACTTCTATAAACTGACCAAAAACTCGAACGAGTGGTTCGTATAATGTTCAGAATAGAAAAGAGTCTCAATATATGAAACATGTTAAAAAGACGAATGTAATGGGAACTGTAAGGAACTGCATCAGGAAGTTACAAAGTAAGAAGCAGACTAAGCGATTAGTTTTCGGAATATACGAGTAATAGCTTTGCTATGTCTACGTGTTCCTTCCCCAAGGCAAGTTCTAGTTTATTTATCATTAAACAATAAAACAATTGTAGGATGGTCATATACAAGAAATGGCTACTTACAGAGGTAATCACTCACATACGTGAATTAATCTTTCTCCGATACATGGCACTGTAACTACCCATAGTGCCAAGGGGTCGGGTCCTTCACAAAGGGAGATAGTATTAATAACGACAATTAAATGTACAAAATTGAAATGAAATGAAATCTTTGAGTTTTACGTCCCACGGTTATGCCGGTTAGGCTAAAGGAGACGGTGATAATGAGTAATGAAGAAAGTGGGAGGAAACGGGAGAACCCTGAAAAAACCCACGCACGCGGTGTTTGTCCGCCACAAAGTTCACTTGGCGGGGGCTGGGATCGAACCCGGGACCCCAAGCACCAGAGGTGAACGCTCTACCACTGAGCCACCGCGGCCCCCAAATGTACAAAATTATTGTCGCATGTCTATAAATATGTTGTTGTAGGAATATAATTTGATAACGAATTCGTCCGGTATTTCTTACGGTGTTAGTACGTGTATAAATAATCGGCAAAGACATGTACACAGCAAATTTCATGTCAAAAGAACAGTAAATAAAATCAATAAAACGAAATTAAAACTTTCTTGTCTATTTAACAACATTTTGTTTTGCTCACTCTAATTTTCGTATTTATAATTCTTTTCCGATGAAATTTACCACAAATATACATTTCCCGATTATACACACAGCATCAGTATTAAAAGTATCCTGGGGGCGCGGTGGCTCAGTGGTAGAGCGTTCACCTCCGGTGCTTGGGGTCCTTGGTTCGATCCCAGCTTGCGCCGTGTGGACTTTGTGGTGGACAAACACCGTGCTCGTGGGTTTTCTCGGGGTTCTCCCGTTTCCTCCCACTTTCTTCATTCCACCATTTCACTCATTTCTCATTATCACCGTCTCCTTTAGCCTAACCGGCATAACCGTGGGACGTAAAACTTAAAGATTTCACTTTTTTCATTTTTAAAAGTATCCTGCAAAATCATTATCTAATTATATTCTTACAAGAAGACAGTTATAGATATGCGACAATCATTTTGAACATAAGTGTACATGAGAGATATAAACGGAATGTAGAACTAGTAAATTTTATTAAAGCCCCAGTGACATTTAGAACATATATCTAATAAAAGGAAATTACAAATTTGCTAGACAAATACTGTATTGGTACTTCTAGTATGTTACAAGTTTAAGAACTGCAATAATACAGCTGGAAAATGCCAACCAAAATTGAGAGAGCGTAATTGTTACTAATTTTATCTCGGTATGATTAATGATGGATGTCTTACACTAACTGCCTCGTATCTTACTTTTCTCATTTCACCATTTATTTTATTAATGTGCATTTACCTTACCCACCATCTTTGGCGACCTACATGACACAAGATGGGAAGTTAATCTAAAGGAACTGGTAAAAGTCTGTACGGATTAGTGTTAAGAAGCAAAACCAGAGAGATGTCATTTCAGCAGAGGCTGTTCTATTATGACTGACATTTTACTTTTGTAGTTTCTCTTCAAAGTTTTACGTGGTTCAGACTGTAAAGGTTTTGTGATTATTTTATACGTATTTGGTTTATACTTGAGATACCACATTCAGATACATATTTTAGGGAACACGAGTTAAATACTCAAAGAAAGCGTTTCGAGATTTTTGGAACAAGTTTAACACAGTAGTTCTGATTAATTTGGTTCCGATTGGACTGTAAAATTTATATAACACTAAGCAATGTAATAATAATATTAAAAAGACAAAACATCTGGTCAATAAAGTCGAACTGTCAGTAGTCAATAAGTGCAATATTTTTATGGCAAACTAATTGACACTATTTAATCTGTCAGGCATGCAAGAGTGATACTTGGAAAGCAAAGCGAAATTAATCTCATATTCAGTAGAATAAATAGTAGTGTTTTCGTGCAAATACACTTGAGAATTACCTTGTTGTAAACTACATAACACCACCAAACCAAGCTGTAGAAAGTACAGCTGCTTTTATGCAGCAGGAGCTGTACGTGAGTGCTGTCTAATGTGATAAGGCACCTACCCTCAATTGCGTGCTGTGGATTGTCTATGATGCGGATCTGTCGGTCAGGAAGCAAAGGCTCACCGTCCACACCTCCGATATCTGATGGAAGATGATAGAGTGCGTAGTCCTCTTCCTGCCGGCTACGAGGGAAATACAGTGGAAGAAGTAGTTCATAGATGCCGACGTCCACGTTCTCAACAGCAAACACAATCACCTCCAGCGAGTCGCCGAATTGCTCCAAAAACCGTCTTACAGTACCTATCAAAACAATTGTGATTTAACAATAACTATCACTGGATAAGGATGTAACTTGCAGGGTATCTACCACTTCGGAAATTTTCCTGACTTTCTCACTTTATCAAATGAAAGGATCAAATTTTTCCAACAATGTACATTCAAATGTATAGATTCAAATATAGATTCAAGAATGTAGACAAGCGGCTAATGTCCTGTTCTTGCCTCTCAAACTACGTAACGTAATGTTAGGAGAAAAAGAAAAATATCTAGATAGAGAGAGCATATTTAAAAAAAAATAAAATAAAATAAAAATCAGCTTAAAAGGTCTTTAAAGAATACACGCCTTTTCTGCACTCTTCCTACGGAGGCTATAGAACTTCTGAAACAGAGGTGGGTGTTGAATTCTTTGAACAAGAACATGTATTTAATTACACGGCATCTGCGTGTATTTCCCTTCCCCCTTTAGAGTTCTCCAATCTACTCACACATTCTGGTCATGGTCAGACAACATAACTACACTACTTTTGTCTTTAATATTTAATCTACAAATCGATTTCTGAAACTCTCTTTTTTCTTTCTTTAACACGCAATATCGGTTATATTAAAAGAAAGTTAAAAAAACTCACCGCTGTGCAGGAACGAAAATCAGTTTCCTAATATATTTTCTCTTTCACTGGTGTTTTCCCCGTCGGAACACATTCAGCTTACCATTTTCAATATATATCTTTGCAATTTTTCAACATACCCTGGCGCAGTGCAAATTTAAAAGTGTGCGCATTAAGTTATAAACGCAGAAACCGGATATTTTTCAACTGAAGGAAACTTTAGGAAAAGCGGGAGTATTTCGAAAAATGATTTTCCTTCCTCCAGATCGATTAGTACTTTTTCTACTTCCGAAATGCTCTGTGTGCGAATTACATTATATTATTGATGGACTGCTACGCGCGCAAATTACGTTATATTATTTATTGCCTGCTATGTGCACAAATTACGATATATTACTGATGGAGCGCTATGTGCACAAATTACGTTATATTATTGATGGACTGCCATGTACAGTAATGTTACAATGATTTGAAAAGGTGAGAATTAAGTTGAAAATATGTAAACAGGATATTTTTCGACGAAGAAAGACTTCCGAGGGACAATCGAAATGTCTCTCAAAATTCATTTCATTCTTGCACAATGATGATTATTTTCCGTTCTTAATAGTTATACAATTGTTCTGCACGCAAAATTCGGTGCATATATAAACTTTCAAGAAACACGAATTAAATCAAAAATCAGATATACACTATAATGTGTCTTCTTAAGTTGAATGTATTTTATCTGAATTAAATTATTTTTAAGTGCTTCTTAATTTTATGAACAACTATATTATGATACACGTAAATTTAAAAAATATCTACAACTGTTCATATAGATATCATACAAAAATTCACTAAAGTTTAAAAATTTAAAAATCAGTTTGGGAAGGAGAAAAATCTTACATTAATAATGTACCTGAAACAGCAACATCTACACCGACTGATCACAGAATTATGGCTATCTCTCTGAATAGTGGATTTGATCTTGTTGCCACATGAGTCTCATAATGACGCAATGCAAATCCTGGTAGTGTATTACTACTAGCTTATTAGTCAGTCAGTAGTGCGATTTAGCGTTATAGAAAACATCAAGATTTATCAGTATTTGACAAGGGTCGCGTAGTCAGGAAAAGCTACTGCCTTGATTCCGTAAACAGCTGAATTAGGTGGGTGTTCCAGAGAAGCCGTAGTGAATTGTATCAAGACATATAAACAGGAGACGTGACAAATCGTTAGCAAAATTGTAAAGGACGCGTAAAATTGATAGAATGATTGTTGGATTCAGTTGCCGCACCAGGCGTAGTTAATACCCAATATAATATATCCAAAAATCAACTCAAAAATAAATTCCTCTAAAGTCGAAATCAACCGAAATTCGCTACACACTCACAAGTATCAGCAATCTCAACACATGCCTACGGCATCACGCATTTTACACCTGATCAGCAACGTCAACGGCTTGCCTGGTGCAACGAACATGCGAATTAGACGACAGAAGACTGGAAGAAGGCGCGTTTATCTGATAAATCACTATTTTTACTCCAATACTAAGATAGGCATGTGCCTTTTCGGCGGAAACCTTATACCGCTCTGAAGCTCTCGTACATGTTAGCAGCGCAGGTCGCTGGCGGCCAGTGTATGGTGTGAGGCATGTTTATATGGCAAGAATTAGGGGACTTCTCCACTGGATCGAAATGCGAATTTCCGGCTTCCATGCTATTATATAGGCGGTCATCGATCGGTGTATAGTCTGATCGGGACAATCGAAATGAATCCATACTAGGAACGCAAGGAATGAAACTTCTTTCAGATCATCATATAATTTGATACAGACATTTTTATCAAAATAATCGTTTCTCATATTTTATTTTAAAGAATCGAATATTACCTTGATAAATAATTCCGTCTCTGTCGCAAGAATTAACATTATAAGAAAGTTTTTTTTTTTTTTTTTTAACGGAATGGGAATAAGAATATTTCAAAAACAACATATTGATGAGGACGGAAAGTTATAAAGCATTATAGCAAGCCCGGCTACATAAAAAATTAACAGAGATTTGTAATTTTACTTAATGCGTTTGATATATTGTATGTTGTTATCTTTGGGTTTACGTGATGGTTTATGATATTGTAAACCGAATATAATATGTAATTTGCGAAAATAAAAAGAAATGTGTAACCGTTAGATTTGCTCCACTAATCAATACATGAATACTTACAAACAACATTTGGCGCAGTTTGTATACCTGCATAATATACACTACAAAGATAATAGAAAATAATTAGGAAACCTATAAAAACTTACGTAACGCTATATGTGCACCTTCATCTGGTGGGTAATTCCTTCGAACAGAATTAATTACACACAGCGCCACCGAAGATAATTTAAGTTCTCGTGCTTTTTGTAACACATTTCTGCAGAAAAAAAAAATAGTAAATATTAGTACATTTATGTCAAACAAAAATAATAGAAGTATTTACATGATTCTGTGTAAAAAAGAAATAAAGATATACAAAAGAACTATGTTTTACAGTTAAAGAATAAAATCAGATAGAAAATAGTAGCAGTGGCGGATCTAGAAGATAAAAATGGGGGGGCAGCCAGAATCCGATTATGATAGGTGTATTATGAGTTTACTATAAACATTCAAAAATATAATAGCTTAAATTATTTTTATCACTAAAATAATTGGGATGGCTAGCCCCCACCCCCCAACCCCGGGCTAGTTCCGCCACTGACTCTTTGCCATGTTTCTCTCTAATTCTGTTTCTCCAACTCCTTTCACACAGAACATGTATACACCTGTGAAGGATTAGAGAAAAAAATAAAATGTAAAGGAAATCCAAATTTTATTATTGCATTTTCATGTATTTGACTTAATCAGATGTTGTGTTCTTCCTTCTACAGTGGCAGAAGATGTATACAAGGTTTGGCAATAAATTTGCAAGACTGATGTTGGACAACAAATTTCCAAGTCTATAACTGTTAATGACAGAAAATTGTGTGAGTTTAGTGCTGATATTTTCTTTTTGCAGGTTATGTGAAGATTTGGTAAAGAAAGCATCTGTCCCGTTCTAGACATCGGTCATCGAAGACACTGTGGTTACCATAGTAATGGATTCTTACATGAAACAAAGAGCAAACCTTAAGTTTTGTTGTAAGTTGGGGAAATCAGCAACAGAGACTTCCGAGAGATGATCAGAATTGTTTACCGTGAAAATGTCCGATCTAGTGGTCGTGTATCTGAATGATGCGTCAGATTTTCAATATTTAATAATGGAAAATTTTGAAATGAAACCTTATGCCCTGTAGGTTAAAGAAGACGGATGATTAATGAAAATGAAGGACTATGAAAGAATTGGTGGAATGATAACGAGGGAGGAAACGGGAGAACATCGAGAAAACCCACGGACACGATGATTTATCAATAGAAAATATACATGGTATCTCAGAATTCTTTCCCTGATTACAAACATTCACAAAACAGAAAATATGACACATAAACTGTGACGCTGGATTCAAAAATATGGTTACATTGCTCTTTATTGAAGGAATTGAAAAAGGCTATTTTTGATTTAATATGCATTTTACAAAACAGTTTTCTGTTTTAGCTTGTCACAAGCTAGCAACAGAGAAAGGAAATACCTAAAACCTCGAAGGTGACTGTGGTTGTTTTACTGCGCAAAAAATTCGTAGGATGTTTACTTGTTGAAGGTTATGCTTAGTTACTAACAAAATAAATCATCACGATTTTGACAACGTGACCCCGCATTAAATGCGGAAATTTGGTTAATAGTTAAGAATCTATGGACAAGTCATAGATAGATGTGAATAAGTCTAAAAATCCTGTCATTAAAATCTTCCGGCGGTAACAGTCACGCTGTCCACGTGTGTACTAAATCACACCATATATACTGGGTGCGGTTCCCTGCTAATAGCCAATCAAAATGCAAAAAAGCAATTAGTTTCCATATTTGTAAATCTAACAAACGAAATATGCTAACTAATATAAGGTTTAGGTGTGTCCCTCATAAATTAATAAAAAGGGACCTCAAGGTCTCAATAATTAATTCAAATTCGGTCACCCAGAAACGCAAAAATTAAAAGCATCAAAATCCAAAAATTCAGGACTCCAAGCTGCAAAGTGTTAAAAAACTTTTAATACTTATTGCTATATTAATTTCAAGTAAAAAAATATCATACAATACTATAAAATATCAAAATATCAGCCTATTATAAAACTTTAAAAATTAAAAACTAAAAGTCACATATTCGTATTTCATCTTCCATCTCTAATAACTTAAATACTTAAATGTCCAACCAATTAATCAATCTATATTAATGTACTTAACTATCAATAAACAAACAAATATCAAATCACTTTTGTTAAATAATTTAACTAAATACTATTGTATAATTCAAAATTAATTATATAATAAACTAAATATTTTAAAATTTATGTTATCATTTCCCCTAGGTTAATCCACTTTTCCCATAAAAATCATAATATAATATAATTATAATACTTTTTATAACACCCACTAACTTATAGCACAAACAAACCTCATCTTTATATAAAATAAAACAAGCTAAATAATAATTAAAAAAAATCCTACACATCGTCACAAAACGAATACTTTTTTTTAAAAAAAAATCTTGAATTGCATGTAACATATTTAAGTTTTTGCGTACACAATTAATAAATTTCTACGTGTGATCCTTTCGTTGCCCGAAGGACCAGGTTTACGACCATCACCAGTGAACGACATCGCAGTGAATATCAACAGGTAATATTCCAATTTCACTCATGTGTTGTTCAACATTACTTGAGAGATAGATGTTATTACTTCAGTAAATCTGGGCCGTAATGCTGCGATGTCGTTCACTGGTGATGGTCGTAAACCTGGCCCTTGACATAACCCTAAAGGAAGAAATCCAGTGATGTTATGTCTGGTGATCGCGGGGACCAGTTTATGGGATCATCATGCCCAATCCATCTTCCCGGAAATGTATCTAAATAGGCACGGACATCTACCCCAATGAGGTGGCGCACTATCTTAATGTAAAAAGTCTGGAATGTCCTGAATCTGTGGCACAACAAGTAACTTCAACATATCAAGATAGGTATTGGCTGTGATCGTATTTTCATTGAAGAAAGCAGGTTATATGATTTTATTGTGCATAAGATTGCACCACATGTTCAGCTTGGGACTGTCTGTGACGCTCTGAAACAGCGTGAGAATTCTTGGATACTCACGTCTTAGCGTTATGTCAGTTGACAACACCGTTAAAATGAAATGTGGTCTCATCTGAGAAAAGGACAGGTTTCAGATAATCAATATCTCCCTCAATCTCAGACAACAAAGTGATTACGAGCACTGTAATCTGTTGGTTGTAGGAACTAAACGATCTGGGCTTTGTACGGACGAAAAAGATGTTTATGTAGGATGCGAAATACTGATGTCTTAGGAGTCTGCAACTCATGTAAGGCTCTCGGACTGACTTCCTGGAGCTTCTCACGAATCACTGTCTGAACTGTCTGCGCACTACGTTCAGGTCTGTCTGTTTTAGGAAGATCACTGACGCTGCCTGTTTCCTTAAACTTAGCATACCGCTACCACACTTTGATGCTTTCAACATCTGGTGGCTGTCTATGGTGTGCTGTCTGGAATTGTTTCTAGACTGTTTTTGGTGACTGTGTCTCGTGATACGAGTGGACATATTGAGCTTTCTCCTGGTTTTAGTACATGTTTCTACAAGTGGTGTCCGATTCTGCTGTTATTACGTCACTGGGTTCCATAAAAAATAAAATAACAATAAATATGTACACAAGAACTTGAATATGTTACATGCAATTCAAGAAATAAAGAATTTCCCTATGTGTCATATTTTAAGCTTTATGGATGTTTGTAATCAGGGAAAGAATTCTGGAACATCCGGTACATACTATTTTGATAAATATCCTTTGTCGATTTTGATATAAATAACCTTTTTTCAAGTAGCCATAATTTCATAACTAACTATCCTCTGTAACTAGAATATAATCTTTGTATCTTCCTACGTTAAAAAGACTATCTGCAAAATTTCCTGTACGTAAACTTAAGTACCTCACTGTACACATATTTATGCTCATTCATTACGATCTATGAAATTAGTGTAGTGTTTCGCTAACACTTTTTAAGTTCGTTCTTTAGGTGTTACTTAGGAACAAAAGAAAAAAAAAGTTTCTTAGAACTATGTTAAGAGAGATTAACCTTTGCATGCTGAAGAAAGATACTGCATCAATTAAAATGGTAAATATTCTTCAATTATCAAGTCTGTTACGCAATCCGCCACTGGAAAATTTTGACCTTTTCCACTGATAATAATCTGAACATGGTATATTGTTACTCTGTTTCATGATTACGTCAGTTGCTTTCCCATATATTTAGCTTGGAAGATGATTCTCACGCTTACAGTTATTCATTACAGCTCGTAAATTAACGGAATTTATCATTTACACCACAAGATATTGTTAGAAGTTTGCGCAGATGCGGATATATTTTTTATGTTTTTCGGAGGTGGAGGATAAAATTGAAGGTCTTGCGAAAAGGCAATATATCATCATTTTCTGAAGCACTATTCATTATTAACTGCGCGTATTAATCAAATGCGTTCAGTACCATTTCTGGTCATCACCACTCTCATTAAATTTTCCCAGTTTATTATTATTATTATTATTATCATCATCATCAATAATAATAATAATAATAATAATAATAATAATAATAATAAAAAATTTTGTCAGGAACTTTTTGTGAAATTGCTTGTGCGGATGTTGATATTGTGGCATCCGTCGCACGTCGTGAGGACAGTTGAGAATCTATTGAAAGAAATAGCGGACTTAAAAAAAAAATAAAAACTCCTCGCGCAACTGCTCGTAGGGAGCCTACCAGCCGAAGTTTGTGACACTCATGCTTTTGAGGTGATGTGTAGTAAGCCCATCGACTATCCTCGCCATTAATGCTCGCTTTCTAGACCGAAGTCCGCTATTTCTTTCTTTCAAGTAGATTCTCAACTGTTTTCACGACGTGGAATGGACGCCACAATGACAATACTCGCACAAGCGATTTCACCGGGATATTTTCTCCGACCAGAACCGGCATTATTTGTCTTTGCTGATCTCATAAAAATCAGTATTCCAGTCCGGCTAAAGCGTTGGTAATAATCATGATATCAAGGGTAATTCGAAGGATAAGTTAGTGAATTTGAAATCTAATAAACATACACAATGTGAGTGCAAAGTACCGTATGGGTCAAATCACTTGAAATAATCTAATTTTAGATTAAAAAGTTAATGACAAAATTTATTATTTTTAGACTGTTGTATACAAAGTTGTACTATATCTAGAGTTATAAAAATAATCTGTAATACATTTTTTTAGATGTTTAGTTTTTCTTTGAGACGCTATTTTGTGTAGGCACGTAAGCCTAGTTTGCAATTTACAAGTTTCCAGTAAACGCTACAGATGCGTTATTTTTTAGATATTGATTTCAAACAAAATAATTTGAAAGAGAATTGAGAATTAAGTGTACAACATCTTATATCCAGTGCACGTCCAGTTAAGTCCATTACACCACAAAAATCTTTAAAAAACTGTTGAAGGTTGAAGTTTAAGAAACGTAAATTGTCATTATTTAAATTTAAAATTGTAAAGAAAAAAATAAGGCTTACCACTATATTTTATTTTATTATATATATATATATATATATATATATATATATATATATATATATATATAGATAGATAGATAGATAGATAGATAGATAGATAGATAGATATAGATATAGGTTTCGTGGAATACTACTTCCTAAATGAAGAGTTTGACATTTGAGTCATATCCTGTTTTCGTTATGGTTATTCAAACATTGCGATTTTTCGGAAATCGGCTACATTCAAACTGAAATATCTCAAGAGGGACACATTTGACAACTTTCAATCTTTCATAAAACAATCACTATTTACGCTGTAACAAGAGGTTAAAATCTGATCAGTGAGACTTAGTTTCTTTTCAATGGTGCAATCACAAGAAGTGGTGAGCAGTACAAATATGATAAAAATTGTGTTGAAAATGATACATTACTAATCTTTTCCTATAATATCCTTTCCTTTCTATCTCCTTAAAATGTCACTGCTGAAAAAAAAGTTGACTGATTTCTTTACATTGTTTTTCGTTGATATTCAAGCTTGGCTGAAAAAGCTAAAATTACTGAACTTGAAGATAATAGCAAGAACAAAAACATTCGAATCATGCATAAGAACATAAACGAATTTTAAAAAGGCTTTCAACCTCGCGCTTATATATTAAAGAAAGCCAACGAAACAATTCTCCTGATAGCATCTTGAATAGATGGAAAGATTTCCTTCATGAATTGCATAACATGCAGCCAAAAACTAATGTTCGTGGAGAGAGTGAAATGAACACAGACGGTATATTCCAGATTCTAACCGAACAGAAATAGAAACTGCTGTAAAGAAATTAAAAACAGACAAATCTCTGGATGCAGACGAAATTCTGGATGCAGACGAAAATCTGGCTGACTTAATTTTAGTTGAAAAATTGTTGAACATGATACACAAACTGATTTTCCTTATCTGGAACAAGAAGGAATTGTCACATGAGAGCAAAGACTCAACCATTGTTCCGATTCACAAGAAAGGCGATAAAACTTATTGTAATAATTATCAAGGCATATCTCTTCTGTCAATATCCTGTAAAATCCTTTCAAACATTCTATCTGCAAAACCCCATACGCAAATAAAATTACTGGGGGTTATCAGTGCGAATTATAATACTTTTTGACATGGAGGATGTTTTTAAATATCTAGGAGTAATATTAACAGACCAAAACCATATCTAGGAAGAAATTAAATGTCGGTTAAAAGTAGCGAATTCGTATTATTATTCAGTTTAAATCTTTTGTCGTCGCGAATTCTATCGAGAAATGTGAAGCATAAAATACTTCATATAAAACGATAATCATACCTGTTGTGGTGTATGGTTGCGAAACATGGTTGCTTACTCTAAAGGAAGAAAGCAGACTGAAATAATTTGTGAATAAAATCCTGAAATGAATATTCGGACACAAGAAAAACGGGAAGAAGAATGGTGGAAATGTCATAACAAGGAACTGTATAATTTATACTATTTACCAAACATTGTTACGGGCATCAAGTCTAGGAGGCTTAGGTGGGCAGGACATGTAGCCAGAATGCAGTGGTGCCCACCCCCCCTTATGTCCATGACGCACCCCCCCAATTGTCTATCCGTAGGTGTTCTTCCATGAAAAAATCTTCTTTTCGATTAATTTTACCCCCCCCATCAAACATATTTATATAGATTTTTAACCCCCCCCTAATATTTCAATGACGCAGTTTGCGTCATAGCCCCCCCCTTGTGGGCACCCCTGCAGAATGGAAGAAAGTAGAAATGCTTTCAAACTTTTAACTGAAAATCCAACAGAAAAATGACCATTAGGAAGATCTAGACGCAGATGGGAAGACAATATTAAGATGAATCTCGCAGGAATAGAAAGCAGAAACTGGATCCAGTTGGCTATGGACGGAAGTCAGTGGAGAGCTTTTGTGAATGCGGAATTGAACCTCCGGGTTCCAAAGGCCATAGAGTTAGTTTAGTTAATTCAAGCTTCGACCTGTAGCAGTTGTGTACTCGATTGTGATAGTTTGCTTAGGACTTGACTAATTGTCATCCACATTTTGTTACCTTTGAAGATTTTTTTTTTTTTTTTTTTTTTTAATTCTTGGGCCGTGCGAATGAAAAAAGTGAATAAAAAGATCGTTGTTTTCCTAACTTATTTCTCTATTTCCCCGATACACCAGATCATTACTCGTATACAGACAGAAATCTTTCAACGTTCTGCCATGTTGAATATGTATTAGACTTTTTTATCGGATGTATACGAATTGAATTTTCCTTGGTATACATCTTTTTAATGAAACCAAAGACATAATCACTGAATTCTTGTATGTAATATCCTTACTTTTAAGTCTCACTCTATCTACTCTATCTGCACATTCACATATAGAATCTATACATCTAGAAATAGTCGGCAAAATACCCCAATTTTTAAAAGGCCTTAAGTAATGGCAACAACGTGTCACCAAAATACCACACACGTGCAGTTTATGACTTGTTGGGAAAGTGGGATCAACTGAAGATATCGTATCTTCGATACAGAGGCAGCCGGATGAGGACAGTTTGACCGCACTGATTCTAAAGTAAGTATTCTTTAATTTTCTTTTGTATTTTGCTTAAGCAATAAGCTAAATAAGATATTCTATTAAAAAAAGTGATCTCGACTACTTTGCGAATTGAGTAAGGTCAAAAACTACGTAAGACAAAACAGTGTTCATTTTTTAATATTTTTTTCCTTCAAAACATGATTAACAATAAGTTTGTGGTAGTAGAACATTGTTACAATAACATGCACAACTGAATTGAATTACATGTTTTAATACCTAACATGTAGTTATACTTTGGCTGCTAATAAACGAAATTTTACGACAAAACTAAAACAGCTCAAAAATGCCAAGTCTCAGTGATCTAATTTTAACAATTTATTACTATGCAAATAACGATTGTTTTGTAAATATAGTACTTTTTTTTTTTTTAAGTGTGTCCTTTTTGAAATATTTCATGTTGAACAAAGCCAATTTCAGAAAAATTGCTATGTTTGAATAATCATAACAAACGCAGAATATGACTCTGATACCAGACTTTTTTTTAAGGAAGTACTATACCACGAAACCTATATCTATAAAAAAAAAATAGCGATAGGTCTTCTTTTCTTCTTCTTTTTTTATTTCACAAACGACAATTTGCGTTTATCAAACTTGAACTTTCAACAATTTTCAAGGCACAGATGTCATTCTGCTGGTTCACACCGCACCGGTTCAGCTGGTCCGCACCGAACTGGTTGCTAAAATTTTTCAAGTTTCCAGAACCAGTTCTTAACAGTGTCTCTTCACCTCTAGATAAAGTACTTAGCGAAATAAATAAATAAATAATAATAATAATAATAATAATTCTCTAGTACTATTTTCGAAAATCAATGTACAAAATATCAATATAAAGATGCTATACGAGTTAATCCTAGACACTATTACTAGTATCATTGGAATAAATAATAATGATATAATTCTATACCAATAAAATTAATACTAAGTCAACTTACTATACTTTTCATTGAACCGGTTGTTAAATACTAATCAAAGAACCGGTTATTAAACACTAATCATAGAACCGGTTGTTAAATACTAATCATAGAACCGGTTGTTAAATACTAATCATAGAACCGGTTATTAAATACTAGTCATAGAACTGGTTGTTAAATTAATTGAATTACACCACTGTTTAAAAGTACCTGTAGTGTAGTAAGCTTGTATGCACACTGGACATAAAATGTATATTTATTTCGCTTTCAAATAGTATGGGAAATTGATATAATAAAAACTAACGAAGCTGAAGCGGTTACCGCAAACTTTTGCAAAGTGCAAAATAATCTTATGTACCTATATAAAATGGTTTCTCAAAAGAAAACTGAGCATCTAAAAAATGAATTATTGCTTCTTTTCAGCTCTCTAAATATACTACAACTTTGTCTACAAAAATTATATATATATATATATATATATATATATATATATATATATATATATATATATATATATATATATATATATATATATATATATATATATATATATATATATATATATATATATATATATATATATATATATATATATAGTCAGCAGACACTATTAGTTGATTTGCTATGGATATATATATGATAGTATCTACAGAAACAAGACAACAAATAATAGAAATGAGTCAAAAATGGAAGTACCATTGTTATATGTCTCCCACAAAATTAATTTTGTCTTAAACAATTTCCACGTTGTTCTTCCCGAATTTTCGTACCATTAAGTAATTCACTAATACATCATGGTATTTTAAAGCGAGATATTCTTACCTGTAACAACAGTGAAGCGTACTTTCCGCTGCTGTTTGATATTTGATATTGTACTTTGGTCCGACCGTGTGAATGACGTACCTCGCCGGCAAATTATGGCCCTGTGTTACTTGTACTTCACCCGTTCGACATTCTGTAAATAGAAAACAACTAATGAACTTCCAATAATAATTATTTTACTCATTCAAGGAATAACTTGCTTTCAAAAATTAATATTACAGAATTGTACTCTTTTACTTACAGAATTGTACTTAAGATTGGCAACATATATGCTTAGTGAAGGTAATATTAAATACATCATCCTTTGTGCACAAACGTTATTTTGGAGTTACAACTCGCTGAGAATTGATCAAAACGATTAAAAAAAAAAAAAAAAAAAAACCGAAAGGATCAAGATCGGGTGAAAGAACATAGTGATTATTCTTAACCATAGATTTCATTATTATATCAGTGAATATCATGGGCACAAGAAGGTGGCGGCAGTGGGCTCACGAAAATGTATAATGTATATTTCTAATTTCCAAAGATTTTCTTAATACAAATAAAAAATACCAAACGTAATATAGCAACCAGAGGGATGGCCCCCTAGATTTTTTGGGGGGGTGGCGCCCCTGGTAGATATAGCTGTATACCAGTTTCAGTTCTTGATTTATCATTTTTCGTTTATAGAAATACGTCATGAAATTACTCCTACGCTTCGAGACACCCTGTCAACGGCCATGCTCCACATCCACTTTAATATTAATGGAATCTACGGCTTAAAATAATCACTAAATGTTTCTAGTAGGATTTGAATCAACATGCGGTTCTCGAGTTACAATCTTTACCCACTTGTGAACCCACGATGACCTACAGTTTCATTTATGCTTTTGTGTGAGGAGTAATTTCCTAAAAGTTGGTAGTTGTTGTCCCGAACATGTTTGTGCCTATTACATAAAATTCGCTCAAATTATGCCCTCTCTGCTGGTCTAGTGGCTAGCGCGTGTGCCTTTGGTGCAAGTAAGCTTAAACAATATTTACTATAAGTCAAGCTTCCTGTATTCAACTAAATCTGTGGCCTATGGAACGGGAAAGTTCAATGCCGTGTTCACAAAAGCTGTCCACTGACTTCTGTCCTTAGCCAACTGGATCTAGTTTCTACTTTGTATTCCTATTTCTGTGAAATCCATTTTAATATTGTTCTCTCATATGCGCCTAGGTCTTCCTAATGGTCGTTTCCGAACTGGACTTCCAGTTAAATCTTTGAAAGCGTTCTTACTTTCTTCCAGGGTTGAAAAAAACATGATATTTTTAAAAAAACAAAAAGAATTTTTTTATGTTTAAAACATTTTTTTGTTTAAAACGTTTTTAACGTTTAAAACAAAGTACTTTGTTTTAAACAAAAAAAAAATCATGTTTAAAATGTTTATTTTGTTTAAAACAATAATCTAAATAGGCATATATATATATATATATATATATATATATATATATATATATATATATATATATATATTACATTTTTACGCTCTTAGATATTGCTTGCCATCTATATTCAACATCTAGATCAAATTTCGGGAACTTCCCTGATCTCCGTTCACAGAATATGTAGTTTAGTTTCTTTGGGTTACGTTCTATCAGGGCTTTAAACCTCAATGGCTCAGTCTTAAACCTCAAATTAAGGCTGGAAGATGGTTTTGGTACAAATTTATTAATGAAAGATGCAGCTTTGCTTATGTGCATTTTATGTATGTGGGAGGAGGGTAAATATCGTGTTTTTTTTCACAGTTTTTTTGGGGGCCATTCCCCCTCTTGGGGGATAGATTCATAAAAATTGTTACGTAAAGCAATCGTGTATTTGTACTTCTTGCTTATATGGGGGCAATGTTAGCCAATTTTTGGAGTTTTTGACGTAAATTACATTTATTTTTACAACAAACATCAATAGCTCAGTCCTTAATTAAGCTAGAAAGATGATTTGGTACCAAAGTATTTTTGAGGGATGAAGCTTTCCATCAGTTGCATTTTATGTATATAGGGGAACGTATGTATGGCCGAGAGAGGGATGATGAAGTTTTTTTTTTTTTTTAATTTTTCATCAATTTTTTTTCATTAGGTTTTGGCGGGTATTTCTCCCCCCTTTGTGGTACATCCCTAAAAATTGGTATGTGAAGCAATGAAGTAGTCCCGTACATGATAGTAACCTGTATGTGTACTTGTTGTTTATAGAGGAAGAGGGGCTCAAATTTGGTTAATTTACATTTATTTTCGGGACGGTCCCATATAACACAAGATATATTTCACTGAAGTGGTCTAGAAGCATAATTCTTGTTCGTATACATGATGTGTGCAGCAAAAATGATTTGCATATGGACGTGGTACTATAGTGGGGGAGGGGAAAGAATGTCTAATTCAATGAATGTTTTTCTGCGTATATATATTTTTTAAATATTTCCTACATAAATATTTAAAACCTACATAAATGAACTTTTTTTTTCATTCGCTCAGCCGCGTTACTGTCAGCCGGTGCCTTGAGCATTCAAAACCGGCGAAGTATCATCATTGCGAATGATTTCTCTTTTGGGTTTATTTATTTCATAATTTTGAAGAAGGAAAGGGAAGGGGAAAAGGACGTGAAACCAAAACAAAGGATTGGACAAAAAATAAAGATAAAACGAACAAAAAACAAAAAAATAACTAAACTTAATGTTTGCTTAACTCTACTCTCATTTCTAGCCTTGTGAGATTTTGTGTGTTTTTTGTTTTATTGAGTTCGAGTTTGTTACGTGTGTGTTGTTTTGTATGTCGTGTGTTTTGTGTTTTCGTGTTTACCTATTGGTCATCTTCTTCTTTCTTCTTTTCTTCAGGTTTTCACTCTGTATGTTTGGTTTCTCTGGTTTCTGCCTGCATTTCTCTCCTGTGTGTTCTATTTCACATTTGCACTATTTACACTGGCTTTTCACCTTTATATTTTACCTCTTTTCACTATCCTGCATCAACACTACACTACACTCACTACAGATATTGACACTGACTGCTTTTGATGAAATCACTGACCTTCACTAACTAGTACTTACACTATGAAACACACACGCTACACTTACTTTTATCTAAATTTTCACATTTTCAAAAATTTTTAATTTTCTGATGCTTCTATATAAGCGTTTCCTGTTACTTTTGCTTTGATGCTTTAGTGTTCTCAGTTGCGTATCAATGCCAGTTTCCACCCATTTGTGCTGGCTTGAGGTCCAGGGCCCACTCAGAGCACTTAGTGCAGGCCCTGGTCCGTTTTATCCTTCGGCCGGCACGCCCGGGATGGGCCGTCCTATTGGCGAGAGTTGCTGTATGTTTTATCTCTGAGACACTATCCTCGCTTCACCTCTACTCATGCACTCACGCAACATTCACTCTTGCACCGGAGTTCCTTTCCAAACCGAGAGGCTGGAGGTGCAGCACGCATTCTGGTCCTCGGCGAAAGCACGGTAATCCAGTGCTTGGATTCCAGGAGTCTTTTCTCCGGTCCGAGGACTTCTTCACACATTCTTCCACTTGCACTCATCCTTCTATTCTTCTTCTGTAAGTTTTTCGTCTTAGTTCGGAGTATTCATTTGTCAAATTTTCCAATTTTTTGCAGTCTTCCTTTACTTCTATTATTTCTTTCAGCGGTTTTTCTCTTATTTGAGTTCTTAGTTCTAAAATTTCTTCTAATAATGGACACCACATGACATGGTGCTCAGGAGTTCCTTCTTCTCCGCATTCACACGTTGGGCTGGGTCTTAACTTGATTCTGTGGAGGTGTTGTTCGTATGGTCCATGGCCTGATAGATAATGAACCAATCCATATGTTGGGTTTAAGTGGTTTATTTTTAGTCTATTGACGATGCTAGGGAAAATTCTATGTAATCGTTGCGCTCCACTGTATTCCTGCCATTCTTTATCCCATAGTTGTATTATGTTGTCGTTAATTTCTTTCTCATCTTTTAGTTCCCTGTTAAAATTTTCTCTAATTTTCCTTTTCTCTTCTTTCCTTAGCCAGTAATTTGTTGCCCTTTGCAATAACACATAGTTCATTGGTTGGATACCAAGGATTACACAGAGTGCGCTATGCGAAGTAGTGTTAAAAGCTCCAGACATTCTGATTAATAGGTTTCTTTGTGGTCTATTGATTTGATTTCTGTAGGTCTTATTTTTTAATAGTCTATCAATCCAAACGCTGGATGCGTACGCCATGGTAGCTGACAGAATAGTTTCTTGGTATAGTCTTAGTATTTTTAATGGTAGCCTGTATCTGTTTCTTGCAATAGTGGCCAATTTATTCGCTACACTGTTTCCCCTTTTTACTATATATTTCAAATGTTCATCAAATTTTAGTCTATCATCTAGCGTTATGCCAAGGTATTTTATGCTTTGCACTCGTTCTACTCCTACTCCATTTAATTTTATAGTCGGATTTCTTTGTAGTTTTGTGCCGAAAATTAGATACTTGGTTTTCTTTGATGATATCCTTAATTTACTCTCCATACTCCATTCTTCAAGTGTTTCTGTTATCTTTTTAACTTTTTCTTCTAATTCCCTTCGGCTGTTTCCTGATGTTGTTATTATGACGTCATCGGCGAATGCCACTATTTTATCGACTTCTTGCTTTTTGTTTATTTTTTCCAAGCAAGGTTGTAATTCTATGTCCCATAGTAGGGGTCCTAATATTGATCCTTGCTGGCATCCTTTCTCTGTTTTAATTACTATGTCGCCCTCTTCATTGGGTATTATTATTTTTCTGTTTTCTAGATAGTTTCTTATCAAATTCAGTAAGTATGCTGGTATTTCCAATTTTTTTACATTTTCAATTAAGGATGGAAACCATAAATTATCAAATGCTCCTTCGATGTCAATGAAGAGCGCTAATACATATTTCTTTTCGTATATCTTTTCTTTGATATCGTCTAGAAGAGTATTTATGGCGTCTTCTGTTGATTTTCCTACTCTAAATCCAAATTGTAGTTTGTCTTCAGTTACGTTTCTGTATTTTTGAATTCTGTTTAATATTACTCTCTCAAAAATTTTTGATATATTTTTTAATAAGCATATAGGTCTATATGAGTTTATTTCTGATGGATCCATTTCTGGTCCTTTTGAGAGAATAATTAATTTTGATGCTTTCCACGGCTCTGGAATTTCTTGTTTCTTTATTAGTAAATTGAAAAGCTTCGTTAGGTAGGGGACCCATAAATCTTTAGTCTTCTTGTATATTTTGTTTTTGATGCCATCTATACCCGGAGATTTCTTGTTTTTAAGTTTTCTAAAGATCTTTTCTATTTCTTCGTTAGTGACTTTGTCCGATTTTGGTACAGTTCCTGTATGTTGTTCACCCATTTTGTTTCTTAGTACTGTGTTTCTTTCTGTGTCGTTATTGTTTTCATCTCTGGGAAAAAATTTGTTCGCTAAAACTTTTAGAGTTTCTTCTCTGTTTGAGGTGTATGATCCATCTAATTTCTTGACTGTATTTAATACTAATGGGTTTATTTTTTGTGTTATGAGTTTGTATGGAACACCCCATGGATCTATTTCAATATTTTTCTTGAGGTAAAGATCCCAACTTCTTTTCTTAGCCTCTAATATCGCTTCCTTATATTTATTCTTTGCGTTTCTATATTTTTCTAATCTTCTTTCCTTTAGTATTGGGTTATAAGTTGCTTGATAACTTTTCCGGGCTGACGTTGCAAGTCTTTTTAATCTTTGTAGTTTAGGTGTCCAAAAGTCTTCATATACTTGTCTTTCTTGACTTTCCGGAGTAGCCTCTTTTAAAGCTTTTTTTGTTGCTTGTTCAATTTCGTTGATTATTTCGGTCAAGTTTTCATCTTCATTTATTTGGGGTCGATTTAATTTGTTCTTGAAAGTAATCCAATTTGTCTTGGCTATATTATTATTATTTTTTTTTTTTTTTTTTTTTTTGTTCTTTTCCATTTTTCTCAATTTTCATATCAAATAGTATTATTTCGTGGTCGCTGAGAGTGAGTTTATCTCCAATCTGCCAATTTTCAACTTGTTATTTCAAATGTTCCGCATGTCACATCAATATGAGAGCTGCCTCTATTCCCTACAAAAGTTGGTCTGTTTCCTATGTTTGAGATTACAAGTCCGTTTTGCATTACAAAATCTTCAACTATTTCTCCTCTATCATCTGTTTCCGGGGCACCCCATAAGATTGATTTTGCATTTGTATCGGCAAGGATTAATATTTCCGTATTATTCCTCTGCCATATTATCTCTTGAATTTTGTCTATGAAGTCACGTGTTTCTAAGCTGTATTAGAAATACGCATTTATTAGCCAGAATTTCATGTTTCCACATTTAACTTCAGCTGTTGTTATCCAATTGTTACTATATTGGGTTAGTTAAGTACTTCAATTTCTCTATTCATGAAAACTATAGCTGTTTTAGATTCCTGTCCTCCGTACATTATTTTTGAGCTTGCTGGAAAGGTTGTTAATTTCCCTTTTAGTAAATATGGTTCTTGTATTGCTACGATATCAATCTTTTGGATTTCTATTAGTCTTCTAAGTTCCATTGTGGCTATTTTACTTCCTTGTGCGTTATTTTGCATAATTTTCAAATACTTCTGATTTTTATCCATATCTCGTATATATGTAGGCATCCGTTCCTGATTTCGTTGGGTCGAAGTATACTCTACCATGCGCACGCACCAGTTGTTTGTAAACATTTTCTAGCGTCCAGTATATCCCTCGTCTCTCAAAAACCTCATCCACTAGATCAAGTAATTCCCATCCGTTTGCTGGGAGATCATAAATTCGCAGTTCAATTCTATCGGCTTCCTCCAAGGTTGGAAATGTTATAGTTCTTCCATTTATATGAATATCTCTTACTATCTGTCTTAATGCAGTCATTAGGATTTGTTTTTCTTCCAATTTTGCTAGCCTATACATATTGTTTATATTTTCGTATAATTGTACATTATTTATTAAAATTTCTTCATTTGATGGTTTTACTGGAGTATTTTCTGTACTTGAAACTTCCGGATCTTGGATTTGTTGTCTATGTTCTTCTTGAATTGGGAAAAGATATTTTTCTTCACCGTGGACAAATGATTCATTAATGTTAGGAGTCTGTTGCATACATTTATAATTCTCTTCGTTATATTTCTTTTTCCTATTCTTTTTTCTATTTTCTAGAAGTGTTTCTAGTTCTCCTTTTTCCTTGTCGTTTTTTGTTAACTTCCCCATTTCGTTTTCTTCATTTTTTATTTTCGATTTTTCATTTTCTTTTGTATCATATGTTTGTGTTTCTTTATCTCTCTTTTCTTTAAGTAGCTGTCTTTTTCTTTCTAGAAAATTTTCCAATCTTTGTTTGTCCCAACGTTTCTTACTTGGGCTTTTTCTCTTTGTATTTACTAATTCTTTCTTTTTACTCTCCATAGTTTATTTTAGAAATTATCCTTTCTCTGGCTACTTTGTATGAGACACATTCTTCCGTTTGTGGGTTTTGACATACTTTGTGTCTTAGTTTACATGGTATACATATCTTTTTTCCTTTGTCTTCACATTCGTCGCTTTTATGTTGCAATGAGCCACAATATCTGCATCTCACTTTTTCCTTATTGTCGCAATATTTCGTAACGTGACCGAATTCTTGGCAAATAAAACATTGAGGTACGACCAGGAAATCTTTTATTCTATGTGCCTCATAATCGATGTAGACTTTTTCTTTTTCCACTAACAGTTTCCTTATCTTCGGTTCAACTTCTATCACCAAGTGGCATCGTTTTTCTTGTTTCTTTCCTGCTCGAAACCTTGCTTTACTCTTTTTGGCTTCTTCCATCTCGTTTTCATCAAAATTCTGTTCGATAAAAGCTTGGAGTAGTTCTTCATCCTTTAATTCAGACGGTACCCCATATATGATCATCAGCGGGTTTTTCTTCTTAGTTTCTTCGCACTTGAAGTTTTTCCTTATTTCTTCTTTAGCCATTATTTTCCTAATGTCTTCTTTCGTTGCGGTTTCAAGTACTACCATATCTCTGGTAGTTCTTAGACCAGTTATCTTTAATTTCTCTTTTCGTGGATCAATAGCCCCTGTTAATCTTTCCGCTGTTTGCTTTGATGTCTCACCTTGATTCGGTTTTATTATCAATGCCGGTTTTGTTTTTGCTTGCATTTCCTGTATCTTCAGTTCTTTTTCAGTAGGTTTTCTTTTTTTAATTACGTCTGTCCATAGTTGTTGTTTGTCATCGGTTTCCGTTTTTTCTGTTCTTTCATGCCCTTCTTCAATCTTTTTGGTTAGCGTTTGTATTTCATGTATAACTATGTCTGTGTCGGTCTTCTGCTTTTCTGTTAATTTTTCGATTTTATCCCTATATATATTTCTTTGTTGTTCCCATGATATCTCTGCTCGTCCGAAAGCTTGTTGTGTATTTATTAGTTCTTTTTTTTCTTCAAGCTTTTTTGTTAGGTATTTATGTTCATCTTCTAATTTATTTAACTTCCTTGTTTTTTCTTGTAGTTGCTTTTTTAGTTCATTTCTGTTTTCTGTGAGTTCTTGAATTTCTGTTTCCAGTCTTTTATACTGCCTGTCTCTGTCATTCTTAATTTCTGCTTTTTCCTGTTTTAGCTCCTCTATTTCCTTTTCTAATTTCATATAAATGAACTTATTACGCAATGGCAGCAGTGGCTACCATTTCTTGTGGCCTACACATTAGCATCATTTTGTCAGCGTAGGAAGACTGCAAGGGTTGCCAGGGCCCCGCAAAGTCAATATTTTCATATTTTTCACGAATGTTACCTCGTTGGAATTTGTGGTCTATAAGCTTTCCAATGGTGTATAACTCATGACTCTGTGATAATTAGGGGGGTCACCAGAGCACCGAACATGAGAGTCTACAGTTTTGTTAAAATTCCTAGCGGGTGTCTAGAGTTAATTGTGTTGCTATGCCGTAGAAACTAATCATTATTAGCTACCCATGTTGCAGATAGAGATGTATCGTGAAAACTATTTAGTTAAAATGTCATTTGCTCCTTGTAGGCTAGTCACTGCTCTTTTCTATGAGTTGTATTGTATTTGTCAGAATATTTCTTCTAACTTATGATGTGAGAAATGTTCATTATTATGGAAATGATAGTGATCAAAAAATACCCAAGTTTTGAATTTGTGAATTTGGATCTTAGAATAGTGTAGTTTGTTTAACCTCCATTATTCTTGGAAATTAAGAAATGTTCAAATACTCCACTTGAATTTCTGTTGGTTTAGTTATACGCACATTGATGTGCAGAATTTCGTTCAGTAATTGCTGTTATAATAAGAATATAACTCTGCTTGTAATTTACTCCATGCACAAATCCTGCGGAGGATGGGTTGTTTGTTAGAAAATTAAATTAGCTTCTTCAATCTGATATTTTAGTTGTTTTAAACATGTCCAACCAGCATCGAAAAAAAACACGTTTAAAACAATTTGTTTAAAACGTTTAAAACAAACTGAATAAAACAACAGCCCTCGTTTTAAACATGTTTTAAACACTTGTTTTAAACATATCAACCCTGCTTTCTTCCATTCTGGCTACATGACCAGACCACCTGATCCTCTTAAGACTTGATGATCCTAACGATGTTTGGCAAACGGTATATTTTATGCAATTCCTCGTTACGAAGTTTTTGGAATACAATAGAACAATAGTACCAAACACTAATTACATACTAACGATAACTTTAGTATCTTGACATTCTGATTATACATATAAACTACTAAACACATATAACAATTTACTCTATTTCTTTGATATCTACTGTACATCCAACAGACTATTTTTTCTCTTCTGATTCTTCTGTTTAGTAGGAATTTTTAAAATCTGATTTGTTCTTTTTCTTTCAGACGTTATAAATCTCTTTTATTTTTAAAGATAATTTTCTCTATTTCAATCATTTTCGATTAAAAAAAAAAAAAAACCTTGGAAGTCTTGATTCTTGGAAATCTTCTCCATATCTTCCGTGGACAGCTAAGAAAAAAAATCCCTGCCTCTTCTCTGAAAATATAGCACATTTCTCTAATTTTTGGCATATTTTAAAGCATTACCCTGACATTCTCTGTCTTATTATAATTTCCCTGACTTTCACGGTCAGTGAACCCTGCAAAAATCAGTGTTAGTTCCCTTATTCTGAATAGCAGCGTGTTCACTATGAATAAGTATGTACTCCGACATTACTTCAAGAGAGTTATCTTACTTTAAATTTTTTCTGCTGGTATGATTTTTGTCATACTAGCGACTCATTCTGACCACAGTTTGACTCTGTCTAACAACAGTATTGCTTACCTGGATTCTTTTACAGTAGATTAGATCTTATAATTCTTTATACTTATTATGCTTCACGTACGATGAGGGGGTTAATGCACTAAGGAAGATATGAGTTGAGTTCATTTACTTTTATCCATAGTAACTGTACACTGTCTATTTTTAATACCACTTCTTCAGTTAATGAAATTGAATTCATTATCAAGAAAATGGTATGTTGCCAAAGTTTACAAGGCAAATGGCATATTTCTATATTGATCATTTCACTAGAGCATGTAAATTTTGTTAAACAACAAGATACGTTTTGCCTTAGTGACTGAAAGTTTGGTGTATCAGTTAATGAGCATTACCCTTCCAAATAACTTTATCTCGAAAGGGCTTTTGTGTTACATCAGGTGCCATCCCTGTATCTATATTGTGGTAATCAATATTTGTCTCGTGTATTTTCAAATCTGTACCTTTTCCAACTAAAGAACTCAATTTTTTTTTTTCATATTATTTATTGGTAACAATAACTTTCTAATTATGACATATTTTACTTCGGTATCTATTTTAATAATTTGCTGATTGTATTTACACGTATTATAGTAAATCTTAGTAGCAATTTTTCATTGTAATAAAACTAGTAATCTATTATGACGGCTAATTGCATGAAAAATCATACAAAGTTTACCTCGGATTTCTTGTCTGATTTCTTCTTTAAGACCAGGTCCTCCACGTGTGTAGATACGATCACTAATTGGGTTACGTTCAGACATCGATTCGTTGGTTGAATTAACAATTGCATCAGCGTTTAACATAGATATATCTCCTACCCTGGGAAGGATAAAAAAAATAACATTTTTAAGAATTACAACAAATGAATTAAAGTAGTGGCAATAGTAGAACATATTTATTTGTAATAAGTATTACTAACTAACTACGAAATTTATGTATGTTACACAGCTGAATACATATTATTGTTGCTATGGTAAATAGGTGAAGGCGCCAAAGTTGAGGCAATATGTCTATAGCTATAAACTCCTCATTTATCCGTTACATAACGAAGTGCAATCTCTTTCTTATACCTTTTCTGATCCTAGAGTTTCCTGTTGCACTTTAATGTCGGAAAATATCCGACATTTTTTAAAAGCGTTTGTTCGCCTGCTCCGTTGTCGGAGTGTATTCGACGCATTTCCCCATCAGACTCAGGTAAAACGAGTTATATACTCTTTCTGTTTCTCAGCAGATCATATACTTTGATGTGAACAGTCTGATCGTGTGTTGAACTCACGAGGTTGTGCTTATACGAAACCAGCAGGAAGGTGTGTCAATGACAGCAATAAACAATATTGATCGTGAATATTACAAAATTATAAGGAAAAATGAACTAAAAACACTTTTAATTATTTCATTCAATGTAATGTTTTTCTCTGTTAAAATTATAGGGTAATTAGAAGTAATAACAACCCCTTTCCCCATTCCTCAAACTGAAAACTGAAGAGTTATTTATTTACTTATTGCTGAGGTTGTTTCCATCAATGTAAATAAAGCATTGATTCTGATGGTTTTTAATCTGTCTGATGCTCGTATTCAACTCAATACCTTTTTTTAAAAGAATAATTTGCTACTTTCCTCGAAAGTAAATTTAACTCTTTCCCCTGAAAAAAAGTGGGTATTGTCGGAATTATACTTTTACGATAAGAATGAAATCTAAAATTCAATGTCCTTTTGCTAAATAGTACAAAGGCACGCGGTGACGGACAGGTCAGTGACATTTCTTCTACATTACTGTAAACGAATGACAGAAGACTTCCTTTAAACTTTTGTTACAATGAGTTTTTCTGTTCTGACACTTCCTCTCTTTGTTAAAGTCTCAAATTATGTGACATTTTTCACACTAAAAGTAGGGCAAAAAAAAAAAATATATATATATATATATATATAAATAACAAAATATAAAATAAAATCTTTTTTATATCATTATCCCATTAAGTGATTGTTCTTGTAACAAAATATTGAAGATCGGAATTTTCATGGATCTGTTGTAAATAATATTTACTATTTCGAGAACAGAAAATATTTGAATGAAAACGTTACTTTTTGAAAATAGACTACTATCATTTTAAAAAGTCTTCGACATATTCGGTTGTAAAACATAATTTGATTTGTCTGCCTCGTAAATATATATCTGATTGACTTACTCCTCTAGCTATCGTTAATTGGAGTCATTTTCGTCACCTTACGTAATTTCGGTCAGCAAGGTATGCAATTCAGGCCCGTATTTAAGCACCGCTCACAGGGTAGCAGAAATCCGGGGTCAGTATATTAATCGGATTCCCAAACGTCCCAGTTTAGCGGGGACAGTCCCAGAGTTACATAATCTGTCTCCCAAAAACTGTTCGAAACTCCAAATGTTCCGGTTTTTCTACAAAACCTAAGTTAAAGTTATTCGTGCATTTTTTTTTTTTTTTTTAAGAAAAAACGCTTTTATTAGTCATGGTTATTCAAATTAAGGTATGGGCAAAGTGGTTCTGTGGTAGAGAGCTTAACTCTGGTGCGTGGAGGCCTTGGCTCGATCCCCGGCGAAGTAAATTTGTGGTGAATAACATTTTGACCGTAGGTTTCCTCGGGATATTCCTGCTTCCTTCTACATTCTCATTCCACTACTATCATTCACTTGCTTTAATCATCCGTTTCTCTTAGCCTAAAGGGCAAATAATCGTAGCGCGTTAAACTGAATAATTTAATTACATTTTTTCAACTAATAAGAATAATCCATTCTCTGTCACTCATTTTTGGTGAGAGTTACCCTGTTATTTATTTCTCATGTTTCAGCAAAAATCAAAGCATAACAATGACTGACTATACTGTAATTTTTTATAGGATGTCTTGGTGTTTGAGACTGAACATTTGGAATCCCTAGATCAGGGGACAAACTTTCCGGTCGCCAGGCGACCAGTGTTAAGCAGGAATGGCGTCTGCCTGAACTCACAGGGCTGCGCAGTTTTTGTTTCGCACGAAAATAATTGTTAATGGGTAAGAGAAAACACAGAATGTGAAGTCTTTCTTTGGCAAACCAAATGCTGGAGGGTAGGAACCTCTCATAATTTTACGTGAGAGATACTGTCGACCATCATTTTTGGATTGGAGAGTGCGTCTGACTGATATTTTGCGCCCTACCCTAGATATTTAACCTTCAAACAGTATGTTTTAGATCGACTTTTCTTTCCGTCTTCCGTCTTGTTCCGTAAATAAGTTGGTGTGTGACAAATAATAATAATAATTAAAAAAAAAAACTAATGTTAAGTACGGTTCTACGTTTTTTTTCTGCACAAAGGGTGTATATAAAAGATACATCTTGTTCAACAATCACTTCACATATTTCACATGACTATATTGTTTCACATATCTCACATGACTACTACTACGTGATACTATCTGGGAAGTATTTACGGTATAAGCAGACGAGAGACATTTAAAGCACCAAAGAGATCAGGTCAAGAATTGCTGTAGTAAAAAAGGCATTCAACAAGAAAAGATCACTCCTAACTAGTACGATTATTTTCTAATATTGGACTAAGGAAGAAACTGGTCAAGTGCTATATATGGAGCATTGGACTTTATGGTTCAGAGACTTGGACATTACGGAAGTTAGAGAAGAAATATTGAGAGAGCTTCGAAATATGATGTTGGAGGAAGATGGAGAAAACAGAGAAAGCAACAAACGAAGAAGTTTCAAAACGGATAGGAGAGAAGGGGACGCTTTTAGCCAGTATCCTTCGAAAAAAGGCCAACTGTACTGGACTGGACATACATGTGTGGCGCACTATGGCAAAGGCGACTCCTGTGACTAGTAACTCAGGAATACTAAATCATAGACATATATATATATATATATATATATATATATATATATATATATATATATATATATATATATATATATATATATATATATATATATATATATATATTCATTTGTAAGTCAAGAACATTGCACCAAGTATTATTTTATAGTTTAGTGTTCGTAGGATCTACGGGCCGTGTGTTAAGATGTCCCTGATCTACCCTATGGGTTAAAGGAGACGGATCATTAATGGAAATTATTATATAAAAAATGTATAATGAGTATGTGGAAGGAAACGGGAGATTCCTAACGAAAGCCACTCACACTATTCTCTCACCACAAAATTAACATATTCCACTAATAAATATGATTTGAGTGTTGATATATCCCACCTTTTGTCGACCTCCCGTGACGAGGAAGTATCCAACTTCTAGACAAAGTTCAGAAAAAAAATCAAGGGTTAAAGTTTGTACATAAATTTACAAAGCAAGATAATACGAGAAAAGATTTTACGAGAATCGAGACCAGACGAAAAATATTTTTTAGAGAATCGAGACGAGATTTCTACAAAATTTATGAGACGAGACAACCTTATTTCTTGTCTCGTCTCGTGGGAAACACTAGTTGTACGTCCGAAAAGGTCCTTTTTAACATTTTTTTATGCAAACCATTTCAAAATTATGTTACTTTTAGTGCAATGATGTGATCACCCTGTACTAACCGATATAGATAAAAAAAAAATTAATATCCAATATTATTCACGCGTCCTTTCTTTGACGTGTCATATGAAAGAATATCTCATTTTTTAAAATATATTCTTCAGGCAATGCTCGTGGTTCCCACATTCACCGCAGTTGGCGTTGGCGTCGGTGTGTTGTAAACATCGCGACTTCTGGTGCAGACCGTGCTTCCTGGAGTTCGATAAAAACAAGATTGTGACAGCATCCCACAAATGTAACAAGATGCTGCCAATTTCCTGTTCCAGCAAGACGGGGCCCCACCCCATTATCATCACGACGTTCGTAAATTCCTGAATAATGAGTTACCTGAACGTTGGATAGGGCCCGAGCAGGGAAAAATGACCAGTGTTTCGACACGTGGCCTCCAAGATCCCCGGATCTAACTTCCTGTGACTTCTTATGGGGATACATAAAAGATAGTGCGTATGTGCCACAGTTACCAGAAAATGTAGAACTCAAGCGTAGGATTTGAAGAAGTTACTACCACTGCCTCTCAGGATATGCTCCAACGAGTACGGCAAGAATTTGATTACTGTCTAGACATACGTCGTGTTACACATGGTTTCCATATCGAGGCATTATGAACTCATATATTTTTTTTAAAAAAAAAATGAGATACTCTTTCATATGACATATACACGACAGCTATATCACTTGTAGTTTTTGTGTAATAAATTAAGAAAAGTGTTACCGGACTTTTGGTTTATTTGCAGGTTTGAAGTCTCTTTTCAGCACTGAGACCACATATGTGACATCAACATACGGGTTAACGTTAGTTTCACATGACATATACTTCCATCGGGAACCGAACTCCAATCTTTCGCACCAAAGATGAAAAACCCTAACAATTTGGTATGAAAGAGCTCTCAGCAAATATCACAGAACCGGCGCTTCCATTGAGAAAAGGACAATATTTCACCCTGAAGAATTTCTCCACGGGAAAACAATTAATAAGAAATGAAGCTCTATTGATTTTCCAACATAGACCAAAATTCCAGTTTTCTTGGAAAACTACGTCACTATACAATGCATTTTTCGCTTACCAGAGACGATATGAAGGAAAATGGAGATCGTGAAAGAAATTCGAATTCGCGATATCAACGGATTTACACGTTTTTATAGCCCTCTACATTCCGAGAGAGGGATTTCTACATTTCGTCAGGAAGTATGTGTACTCCCTAGATGTTGTACAGGGTAGCCCATAATTATGTATACGATGTTTCAAAGATTGCGGTAAAGAAACAAGCAACATAACTTGAACATAAAATTGAACATAAAAACATTACTATTATGATTTTCCTTATAAGAAATTTTACTCTCTATTCTCCATGGCAAGGTCCGACAATGCATCATCCAAATCTATATTTACCTGGAGACGAAGAGTAACGCTGTCACAAGTAGGGATGGCCAGAACTGGTTCCTGGTAGAACCGGTTTTCGGGTCTGAACGAATCCGGTTCTAGAAGATCCGGTTCCAGAACCGATTTTTCGGATCCAACTCTGGAACCGGTTCTTCGGATCCAGGCCTAGAATCGGTTCTTCGGATCCAAGTCTGGAACCGGTTCTTCGAATCCAGGTCTGGAGCCGGTTCCTAAGATCCGGTTCTGGAAACGGGTTTTCAGATCCAGATCTGAAACCGGTTCTTAGGATCCGGTTCTGGAACCGAGTTTTCGGGTCCAGGTCTGGAACCGGTTCCAGAACCGGATCTGAAAACCGGATTTCCGAGAACCGGTTCTTCGCGGAACCGGAACTTTGTGGCCATCCCTAGTCACAAGTAGCTTGACAGTCTTGCACTCTGCACCCTACGCTGTGGAACTCTTCTCTGATAGCTTCCCGTATTTCGGCCAAATTGCGCATGTGATGTTGACACACTTTGTCCTTTGAAACCCCCCTAAGAAAAAGTCAGGTGGTACCAAATCGGGAGATAGAGCTTCGTCTCACCTCCGCATAATTGTTTGTTGCAGAATACAAATGCACACGCTGTTCCCGAGACAACCGTTTCGCCATCCTATCTGTACATTAACGGTTCTAACTAAACAGCGTGACAAACGTCTTGGCATTTGGAGGCGGCGCTCCAAGTTCCCTTTAAATGCTGCTAGCAAATGAGAGGCCAGCGATATTGCCACGTTTATTTTGCACACATCCACGTCTATTCCCTGTCACTTGATCGCGCTATAGTTTGCCTGCTTAGCCCTAACCACAGCCTTTTACCACTTGGCAACGTCGCGCCTGAGCTTGCGTTTTATTTGTTTAGCTGAAATGCCAAGATGTTTGTCACAGACTTTAAGTCCAGTGATCGTTATCCCCACTCTCAAGTTAAACAGTGTTGCAATATCCAAACGTTTTGTCCAGAATTACAAATACTACAGACAGTCAAACGTCATATGCATAATTATGGGCCATCATGTACCTAGCATTCAACGTATCCGGACCACATTTTAAAATTTTTGTAAGTTTCTCTATTTTTTAAATGTCAATCGTATCTTAAAATTTAAGGGTCATTTGTTGAAGGGCAAAAGTAAAAAGTTGCGTTATATTTCATTAATAATTCTATAATAAGGTATAACTTATTTTTCTAGGAAAAATCCAAATGGGATAGTTTACTCTTGGGGGAATTATTCTGAATCAATTTTCTGCAAAATGACTCAAGCGATTTTTGTTTGTATCATATTTAATAAATAAATGTTTCATTAATAGTCTTAAATACGGCATACGTCATTTTTCCTGCAAATATTCGTTTTTTTTAAACTCTTATGGTAAATTTTTGTCAGATTTCCTTAGAAACGATTTCAGCAATTTTGTTCATCTTTCATAAATAAATATTTGAATATTATAGACTTACAATAGGCATAAGTTAATTTTTATATAAAGAAATATCTATAAAAAGTAGCTTACTCTTGAGAGTGAGATTTTAAGATTGTTTTCAAAACCGACTCGGGAAATTTTCTCATATTTCATAAGGGTGGCCCAAAAGTAGGTATACATCCCTGCATTGATCAAGTATAACACTCGAGCTTATAGGTTCATTTGTTTTGGCTGTTCCAAACGTAAGATATAACTAAAAAAAGGCATTAAGAACAAATAATAAAGAAACTTAGTCTATCTAATGGATAACAATAAGAAATTATATAAAATGAAATGAGATGATCAGTACCGTACTGTATAGTTACTTTTGGGCCACCCTGTATATATGGTATTTCGTTAATAGTCCTACAACGAGTTATTTCTCATAGTTAAGAAAACCACAAGTAGTGGTATATTCTTGGGGATGTTTTTTCTTTGGATATTTTGCCAAAATGTATTTTATATTATTATTATTATTATTATTATTATTATTATTATTATTATTATTATTATTATTCCACGAATAATCGCAGGAATAACGATTTACGAAATGCGAATGAGAAAGTTAATTGCGATGGTCCGTACCTTTTATTATTTTGACCAACACATACAACAATTATTAAGGGCTTACATACACCCCGTCATTTATCATATTTTCAAAAGAATTAGGTAACCCTCCGCGGTAACATGAATGCGTGAGTATGACCAATGTTGGTTGGTGTTGGTCAGCAACATAACACGAAATTTCATTCTGATTTATTTCACGTATTTGCTTGTTCGTGTAGGATTTTTCACTACGAACTTTCTAAGTACATGAACACGAATATTTTAACAAAAAACATGCCAAAAATACCCCCTTCCTTAAAAAATGAGAAATGTTTGCCATACTGTCAACGAAACGAAAAATTGAGAGCTACATTTCTAAATTCGAAACCATACGAGAAACACATTAATTCTCATCTCATTTTCGAGACGAGACGAGACATTTTATGAGCCTCGTGAACAGGATTAGCTCTCCGAAGTCTTAGATCTCAGAAACAGTTTTACTTTTACATGATTCACATATAAAACTATAAACTGAAAAAGTGACTGACTGAACTCAATGGAGAGCAGTTATCACCATTCGCAGATAACTGAGTTATTAGATAATATACTCCAATAATAAATATAGGGGGAGGGGCACGGTGGCTCAGTGGAGAGCGATTACCTTTAGTGTGTAACGTCCCTGGTTCGTTCTTTGGTTAAGTAAGTTTGAGCTGGACAACATCGTGTCAGTAGATTTTTTCAGGGTACTCTAGTTTCCTCATACTTTCTCATTCCAGCGATTCTTCCATTATCATTCTTCTGCCTTAATCATTCGTTTCCCTTAGCCTAAAGGACATTCCTTTTTTATGATTTAAATGTTGTCATATCACACTCTGTCGATCTCTAGTGGCGAGGAAGGATCATGATAGCTTCTATAGAGCGTCCCACCCTTAGATTGCAGTACAGGAGTAAATGGCAATGCTTTTCCTTATGCCCATTGTTGCCAAACTTAGCCTGAATTTTAGAAATTGTTTCTTTTACTAGGTATGAATAAATTATTGTAGAACATTGTATTCTCTATTAAATAATCTGTTTTTTCTCACATCAAGAAGAATTTTTAAGTATTGAAATAAATTGAAAGAGTGAAATCTTGCTAATGGCAAATTCTAACGTCGCGTTAAATATATCACGTCATAAGTTCGGAACTCTAAGAGATACAACAATGAAACTTATACAGCTATTAATACCATATTTGGTGCCAATGTTGGAAAAGTTTGCATTCAAAAAAAACTTTTTGAATTTTAAAATAAAAAAATAAAATGTAAGAGAAAGTGCATATACTATTCCAATGCAATATCTAAAAACTTGACTAGTGAGAAACTTTTGTATTTTTCAGGTTAGAAGGGGGTGCAAAGCGAGAAAAATATTGAGAAAAGATTGAAATTATTTTTAAAACAATTCGCAAGTCTTAGGAATGCTTCTTTAGGAAGCAGGGTTTGATAATTCGGTTTGGTTTTGTTTCCTCGCCCAACAATCTGTATCTTGTTGGCTGTCACTATACGTGATTTAAAGTCACAACTTGCGCGTTTGTTTAGAACGGATATAATGGGGTTTCTTTTCATTCTTCTCCTGTTTCCAGTCTGATAGAGGTGTCAGAAATGAGTATAGAAACTAGGAAGGTTCAGTTCCTATTCACCATTGCATTTGTCATAATCATCATCATCATCATATTTTATTGGCAGGCCACTTGCTGCAACTCAGAAGCTTCCACGATCCATGGTCTTCGGTTAACCTCTTCGTCTTCACGTATGATTTTTCTATTTTGATATCGTCCAGAAATTGTAGTATCATTTCGTCCCCTCCCTCTTTTTCCTGCCACCGAGTGTCCCCACCAGGAATCGAACCCGAGGCCGCTCGCACCAAAGACACGAGTCGCTATCTTGTAATTGAATTTGTGTAACCTGTTATTCCTTCTTTACCCACAAAACTACAAATCTCAAAACATATATATGTATAGGCCTATCTACTGCATTTTTTTTTCTTGTAGCCCTCGCACGCAAAAGCACCAAACCCATGTACGGTACGTGACGTTAATGTATAAATCAATGCCACTGCGATTTCTCTTTACTTTGTCGTTATCAAACCCGTGAAAAGCATGACAATGTTCTATCGCAAACGTACTTCTGAATTCCTCTCCCTCTAGAATCACAACCTTACGTTAACGACCTCGATCCCGTGTTTGAACTGGCAACAGTGACGTTATGTGTCTTTAATATTTAATACAGAACAGAAGCACAAAAGTGATGAGGAAAGTGTTAAGTGCTGCTTTCAAATTTAAAGTACAATTACCAAGAAAATTCTACTCCTAAAATAGGCGCTGCTATTCCATTTACTTTAATGAAACTACAAAGAACACATTGTATATTTTGAAAACAAGAGAAGTGAATTTGATAAACTTAAAAACTCAAAATGTACTGACTTCATAGGAAACTAGGGTAACTTTCCGTTTTCTGCATGGGAAGAATACCGTTTAATAATAGTACACTTATATCCTATTGTAGGTTATTAAAAAAAAGGGAAAGAGAAAAAGAACGAAGGAAAGGAAAAAGAAAGAAAATGCATTTTTTGTTTGATTTTGAGTTTAACGTCCCTTTCAGCAGCGAGGCTTATGGCTCCCAACCATCCCGAAAAATCCGGGACCATCACGGAATTGAGATCTGCGTCCCGAAAATATTTCTCGGGACGCTTAAATGTTCCGGATTTCAGAGAAGAAGCAAGGAAGGAAATATTATAGTTTGCTTTTTTCACAGGATTAGGTATATAATTATTCTCTTCAACTTCTAAGTATGGCAATTTCAAAGTTGAAAAAAAAAAAATGAATACATAAAACGGATTTATTTAAGGGGGCAGACTACTAAATATTTTTCGAAAGCTAACAATTTTTCTTTTGCCAGTTTTTCGTAAATGAAAAGAGATAATGAAATGTAACTTACCTCAATAATAGATAATGTTATTCTACACCCGAAAATACGAATCGGAAGAATTTTCAGTGTTGCCATCCATAGAAATTACTGTGTGACCAGAATTTGAATTACCCAAAAATCTAGGTAAGTTATTACAAAATAAATACAAATATTATTTAAAAAGTAGTAAACAAGGAACATAGTAGTAAACAAGGAACACAGACAGCATGATAAGTCATCAATTACCGTTAAGTTCATTTTTCTAATCGTTGTAAGGCAACGATTAGAAAAATGAACTTAACGGTGATTGATGACTTATCATGCTGTCTGTGTTCCTTGTTTACTACTTTTTAAATAATATTTGTATTTATTTTGTAATAACTTATTTATTTTGTAATAACGTAGGCCTACGTAAGTTATTACAAAACGTGTGAAAGGAAACATCATAACTTGAACGAGTTAAAACGAACTCTGAAAGTCACGAAACATAACAGATCCTGAGGAATTAAAAAAAATGCTTACCAGGGGGAGGGGGTAAATCATCTGCTTACGTTTGCTTAACTGCCGAGGAGAATGTATACTAAAATGACTAGAAATGTGATTACGTAATACTTGAACAACTCTGTCTAATGGAAGAAAGTAAATTAGTGTAATACTTCTTTTCATTTCAAGCATTTCAAAGATCCTCGTAATTTAGTAGCGTCTCGGATTTTCATTTTTAAAATATGGCAACCCTAGCGAGGCTATATGAGACGGAATCTGCTGATTAACGTGAAATCCGGACCACATGAGCTCCCGCTGAGAATCGAATCCGGGTTTCCCACGACAGAGGCGCGTACGCTAACCATTTAGTCACGAAGGAGTTCATAAAAATATATAAAGGGAAATAAAGAAAGGAACGTAAATAAAGAAAAGGAAAAATAAAGGAACAGAAGGCAAAGGAAAAAGGAAAAGTAAAGAAAGAAAAGGAAAAAGGAAAAGTAAATAAAGAAAAGGAAAAAAGGAAAAGTAAATAAAGAAAAGGAAAAAGGAAAAGTAAATAAAGAAAAGGAAAAAGGAAAAGTAAATAAAGGAAAGGAAAAAGGAAAAGTAAAGAAAGAAAAGGAAAAGTAAATAAAGAAAAGGAAAAAAGAAAAAAGGAAAAGTAAATAAAGAAAAGAACAAATAAACTAAAAAATGGAAAAAGGAAAAGAAAAAAATAAATAAAAAGGAAAAGTAAATAAAGAAAAGGGAAAACAAAATAAAGGGGAAAAGAAAATAAAGAGAAAGAAAAGTACACAAAAGAAAAATAAAACAAAGAAATGAAAAAAACGGAAGACAGGTAAAACAAAAGAAAAGAAAAACGTTGAGCCACATGTTTGGTTATTTTAAATTAAAAAGAAAAAATGTAACTACCAAATTTTATGTCTGTAACCTTAAGGGATTCCGAAATATGGACATATTATAATAACTGCGAACCTCACTCCCCCTCCTCACTGTCGAATATCCAAAAATTCTTCCTTAGCGGTATCTTACGCCAGAAATCCTATGTGCTGTCCAATTTTCAAGTCTCTAGCAATTTGGCTTAACACGTTGATCAGTCAATTAGTCAGGACTTCTTTTACATATAGAGAGAGATGACTACAGATCAGTGAACACTAATTTATTAGGAGGCGGTGACTTAGCGGTAAAGTGCTCACTTCGAGAGCGAGACACTCTTGGTTCGATTCCTAGTTATGTGAACCTGTGTTACGACAGTCTCATTCCACCAACTTTTCCATAACCATTTACCTGAATTAACTCCTGGAATAATAATATTATGAGATCTTAACTGAATTGCTTCCTACAAAACACACTGAAAACATATGCGAAACGTTGTGTCACCTATTGGTTATTAGCGCTCATTTAAATTCACTTTAAAACCAGCAATGTTTTGGAATCAGTAGCAGTAAAAAAAAAAAAAAGTGTTTCATAATAGAGGTGAACAGTTATTAATTTTATTATTGGTAATAATAGTCTGTACAAAAAGAAGTCGTGGTTGACTGATCAACCCTACGCAAACTGCTTAAACTAGAAATTTAAAATGTGGAATAGGATAGGTGAAGAAGGCGCCACTAAGGAAGATCTTTACGAAATTCGACGTAGAAGAGGAGAGGGATGAATCGACTTGCAATTCTTGTAGTATGTCCATATCTCGGAATTCCTTACGATCAGAGATTTAATATTTGTACGTTTTATTTAAAATGATTCGACTCATATTTCAGCTTTCTTTTTTTAAATATATGTCCTAGAAGGGAAGAAAAGTGATGGGAAGGAAAAGAGAAAATTAAATGAAATCTTTAAGGCCGAAATCTTTAGTCCCACGATTATGCCGGTTAGGCTAAAGGAGATGGTGATGATGAGAAATGAATGAAATGATGGAATGAAGAAAGAGGGAGGAAACGGGAGAACCCAAAGAAAACCCACAAGCACGGTGTTTGTCCACCACAAAGTCCAAACGGCGCGAGCAGGGAAGGAAAAGGGGTTGCAATTATTATAGTAAGATATCCATATCTCGGAATCCTTCAAGGTTTAAAGGCACGCAATTTGATATTTAAATTTTACATTTAAAATAATTAAAATTGTGTTCCTGAGTCTTTTGATATCTAGAAGAGAAGAAAAAGGAATATGGGTGATTCACTAAGACGCCATACAAGACATTCGAATTTCATGCGAGACTTCGAGTTCATATAAATTCTATATGAAAGATGCACAAGGAAAAACGCCAGAAATTGTTCGCAGTAACACATGGGTGCATTTACTAGTAAAGAATGGAATCTTTCTTTCAGTTTAACGATTATGTCCTTTAGGAAAGGGAGACGGATGATTAAAGCTAATAAATGATGGAAGAATTGGTGGAATGAGAATGTGGAAGGAAACGAGAGTTTTCCGAGAAAACCCATGGACACGATGTTGTCCACCACAAACTTACTTTTTTTTTGGCTTTACTTGGCCGGCGATCGAATCAAGGACCTCACGCACCAGAGGTAAGCATTCTACTACTGATCCACTGTGCCCCTTTTTCTACAAAATGCTACAAAAGAGACATTTATATTGAACTTGTCCAGTGGCGTATGCAAAAGTTGAGACCTGGTTTTAACCTACTCCTGCTGAACAAGATACGTAATATGAAAAAAAAAAAAAGTAAATGAATATTTACCATCCCCATGACGTAGGTGTCGGAGGATCACCGATGGGCAACTAGAGATATCACGCCAAACATTGGCGTCCCCGCAGCGACGATCCGCGGTGGCCTCACTTCCGTTTTGAAAATTATACCACCAGCGGCCCATCAGCGGAAGAGACGTCAATGAACAACAAAATTAGTCCCCCAAAATATGTTAAATCGCCTATATGTGTAATTTGTTACATTAAGGAGAGTCTAAAAAACACTTTTAAAAAAGTGCCCCAGGGTAGGCGCGAACTACCAACCTTTGGACTACTAGGCGCGTGCTTTCCAACTTAGCCACGGAGGTGATGGAGAAAACATCGCTTGTAGAGGCATAAATCGTTGAGGTATTTCTAATTTAGCTAATCAAAGTGCTCCTGTAACCGTGTATATTGGACGATAACCGTCTGAGATTAGATAAAATCCGTTCGGCATGTAATTTTATAACAAAATGACGCGCGTCTTTACTTTATTTCATGGTTGTACCATATTCACTTTCAAATAATCGGCTACACTTGTCATCTAAATTCATACAATTATGCGCACTCATCTCAAAATTTTTCACTTCATGATGTAGAGGCAGGGATTATTCTTGACCCCCGTAGATCACGTTAGGAACAATTCTTCAGGAAAAATAATATATAACAATAACCGGATGCACATGACTGGCGATAGTTCGTGTTGGTCCCTTCGCGATTCTCCGCGACGAATCGAAGGACTGCTGCGCGGTGGTAACTTCAATACTCCGACTCTAGATATCTCTTTCGACTCGACGAAACCCTGCCGCCAGTGGCACACTAGCGGCAGTCCTTCGACGCGTCGCTATAGCGACGATCGACATTTACCGCCAAGTGGGCAACTAGGTGTTGGCGACGTTTACGGCATGGTGATATTATGATATGTATATCAAGTCCTGGAATGATATAAACTTCGAAATTTGAACCCAGCTCCTTGTTAAAATTCTGTATACTCTACTGAACATATTATATGTCCCGGAACTAGAACTCTTAATTTAAGGTTATGAATACCTGCGCCATCTTGAATTTAATCCCATGTTGATTTATACGGCGAAGAACTCTTTGTTCAACAGGCAGAGGATGCAAGATGGCGACAGTGACATGTAACCTCTGACCAACAACTACCTGTATCAAAGTGTTGCCAAATCACTAGCGCATCAGAAAGATATAACGAAAAAGTATTTCATTATGTACTTACCAAAGAATAATCTTACTGTTGAGCGTGCGATTATATGGGAAGGGACTAACAGCGTGTTTCTTCTCGTCCTGGGCATAGTGGCCAAGTTGAGACGGTGGTATACTGCTCCACCGTTTCAACTTCCCCACGTCCACCACCTCCAGGACAATGCCCAACGGGTCCATATCAAGTTTCATTGGTCTGAAAAGAATAAATAAAAGTCACTATAGTTACAGAAAATGCAATAATTAACTAAGAAATATTAACAATAATTTCACTAATTTTTTATAACACGATAATTAGAAATAGTTTTTATTGTTATGAAAACCAAATATTAAGTTACCAATGAATATTAATGACAATGGCAAAATGTCTAGCTATAATCCTACTTTTATACAGGGTATAACATAATATACATACATACACTTTCACTCTTATAAAATTATGATTTACCAAGAACTTAAACCAGCAGACTTTTTAAAGACGTTAACAGCCATGCAAGAACATCTTGCAAAATGTCTCAGATGATGCTGTTCTTTTATGTAGTGAGGAAGCATATTTCAACTTAAGGTTGGTTTAAAGAGACAAGTTTTGCCGATAGATGGCACTACAGTTTTCATATCTCTCCCATGTATTTTTTACCATTCATAAAAAATCACGATTTCTAGGGAACTTCATAATCTATCGAAGGCAGCCGATTTTTTTATGTAGAATTTTCTTCATTGTTGAAATGAAGATCCAAACCTTTAACAATGGAACTGTTTCAACGATGAAGAAAATTCTAAATAAAAAATCGGCACGGATTGTTCCCTTTAATAGATTATGAAGTTCCTTCTCTAAAAATTTAAAGTCTCTAGGTTGAAATTAGTAAGAGAAATTGTAAATTTTCGTGAAAGGTGAAAAATACATGGGAGAGAGACGAAGACTGTAGTGCTATCTATCGACAAAACTTGTCCCTTTACACTAACCTTAAGTGGCTGTGTAAACAAACAAAATTTCCGCTATTGAGCTGCTGTTTTCAATTACGAACTGGTTTCATTACCGTTTTCAACGAACTTAAGAAATTCGTTACTGTGTGTGTGTGTGTGTGTGTGTTATTTGCGAATTTTTCAATTTTGAGCCCTCCATTCGACACAGCATCAAAAACTACCTGAAAGAAGTAATGGAATTTTTCGTGTCACTCTTACTGTTCCCGAGATATTGGCCAAAAAAGTTCGGATTTCGGGAGATTTAAGGAGCCATAACTCGGGAACCGAAAGTCATAGAGATATGATAGTCAGAGATATGGTATTTTGCAAATTTTTCAATTTTTACCATGTGCCTTCGTAAAACACCATATCGTAGAACGTTCTAACAGAACTCTTTAAACAAAACATGTGGAAAAATTTTAGTTCTCAAGGAAATTATAAATGGATAGATATATTACACGAATTGTTTAATGAGTATAATAATAAAGTACACAAAACAATTGGTATAAAAAAAAATTAATTAACCTGTAGAAGTGAAGAAAAATTAATTCTTTTTAAGTTCGTTCTGGCAATGCCCTTGGAGTATTCTCAATTGGTATTATTTTTGAATAAACAACTTTCTATTTGCAGTACTTTTTCTTTTATTAATCTTTAAAATGTGAGAGGTTTTATTGAGTCACCCTGTATTTTCTCAGTTAAAAGTCAAATCTCGATTCAGGTGTATATTACGATGTCAGTTACATTTTTCCCTCTACGCATGGGGTTAAAAAGAAGAGACAAATCAGAAAACTTCATTTTTATTCGCAGGCCGCTATTTCGCCATCGCTGAATTAAATAATTTATGAAACAGATGCTCTGACACTCCGCCCTTACGAATAGAAAATGAACGTCCTGGGACATAAAGCATTGGACTGCAACGTTTCAGAAGGTAACCATCCAAGCATTTCTGTTCAATCTTCATTCTAATTCTTAATACTATTGGGTAGAGTTTACTTTCCATATCCATTTTTAACAGGACTGTTGCACGGTTTTACAATATTCAGATTTTCATTAAAAAGAAAAAAAAGAGCTCTATAAAAAGTGGATATAAATTTATTGTCAATAGTACACTCGAATTGTGATTTCCTGCCCGTTAACATAGTGATAGCATTTTTAAATATATAGGCACTTTTACATATATAGATCGATTTCTGTTGGCGTGCACTTTGCCGTGGATACAAATTTCAGCTTTTTAAGGCTAAATTGCTCTAAATGGAACAATTTTCAATTTTTCAATTTTTAAAACATTATCTGCTGGAACTCCATGAAGCTGTCAAAATTCGTGTCATTCTAATGTTAATATTACAGAACGCAACGCATCGCTATTTTTACTTTATTTTAATATTAGTGTCAGTTGTTTATATAAGGGATGGGGAGTGGTGATTACCACAACACCGAGCAAGATGTAACGTTACACTGCAGCTGATTTAATGCCGATATTTTATATATATATATATATATATATATATATATATATATATATATATATATATATATATATATATATTTTTTTTACATAATATCTTACATACAGTTGTAAGTATTCTGGAATCTACGTCGTACCTTCAATTTCACGCACTAAAATTTCAAGTTAAATACATAACAGACGCAGGCATTTTGAATTCTTTGGAATCTATTCGATATAAGTTCACTCAGATCTAAATAAACCGTATTGCAATATTCTACTCTAGAATGCACTAAGCTTTTCATTAGTTTCTTTATGGAGATCCACTAGTTTTAGCTTTCCACTAGTTTCTTAAGATTTTTTTCAGTCTTTTATTTATTCATTTTTTATGTATATATTTATTTTTCTTTTGTCTGTTTATAATCATATCAAGATCATGATGAAAAAAAAATATTAAAATTTTGATTGCTTTCATAGGGCGTGGTGGTGAGGACTAATCCACGTAGTTATTATAATCTGTTGGAGAATCCACCACGGAAAATGTATAGTGCATGGTCTGAACATTCTACCGAATTTTGTGTACCTATCTGTTTAATTTTCTGTATGGAGTCGGTAATTAATTACAGCTACTCTGTAAAAAAACAGAAAAGCAACGCAGACTCGCGACAGCCATAGTATTAATCATTTCATCATGTATGTCAACAAAAATATACCAAATAGATCTCTGGATATACGCTCTGATCAATATGTCAAAATGTCTATCTTTTGAAATTCATGGTGTGTTTAAATTAATCCAGGCAATTCACAACAAAAACGTCACTTTTGTCTTTGATAAAGTGTATACACATGTTGAGTCTCATGTAAATATAACCACCTTCGAATAAATAAAACTTACTTTGAAAAAAAAAAAAAAAAAAAAGGTTCTGCAATTCTGAAGTAATACAATGACATACTACCACAGGAAATAAACGTACGTTTCACAATGCACAGCAATCACCACCCACATAAAAGAAAAGACAAACGATCTGTTCTATCAAGGCTGTTGTTAAAGAGCATAACGTTATGATGTCCATACAAATACAAACAATGCTACATTACGAAACTGTTTCCTGCAGAGAAAACGCTTGCTGTATAACGTGTGTGCACTTTCAAGGATTCTTTCAGTTTCTTAACATTACAACGAAGTAACAAAATGAATAACATTGAAAGAGTTTTCGAATATTACTCTCCGCTGTTGACGACTGTGTTGGATCAGTGGCAAAGGATGCATATGGTCTAAGGAACAGTCCCCATAGATTGGTACTAGTGGAAACTAGTGATGGAATGGGTCATAAGTCACCGAACCACGAGTTTTGTCCGGGTCTGTGTCTCGCTTATTAGACCTAGTCTGACCCTATGACCCAGACAGATCTGGTTACCCGAAGAGTCCCATGACCCAGAAGCAACCGAAATATCAGTTCTGCAGCATTCTGAAGAATTTTATATTTGATTAACAATGTTTATTGCTTAAGCTTGAACATTCATATATGTTTTTATTAATCAAAGATAGTTTTGAGATTTTTAAAATATTATTTCATGTTTATTCGTCTTCCCATACATGGTTTTTGAACATATTCTATACAAAAAGAATGAACAAAATATTGTTTGAGCTCAGCAATATCTTTTATATTCTAAACGTTAAGTTTTACATGTTGATTAAACTTTGACGACCTTTCACAAGAGAACCATGTAGCTTATCTTTTCTACGATGCTGATGCGTTTGCACTGATAAACCTTGTAGTTATCTTTCAGTGCAATGTTTCACACCCATAGATGCAAACAACAAGTGGGAAAGAAAATTAGATTTAGTAAGAAGGTAATGCGAAAGATGAGAATCATGTTTGTTAGAATAGCATTAATAGCCTCACACATTTCCATATGCGTATGGTGATGTTTCGTCTCGGCTTATAAATCTGCCCGAGTCAGTCCGACTAATCACTCTACCCTGGTCACTGGGTCACTCTGGATCATGGGTTCATCAGAATCAAACAGGGCTATTCTCAGTCATGGGTCTGTCCGGATTGGATAGGATCATTCTGGTCATGGATGTGTCCAGTTCACCGTGTCAGAGCCGTTCAATCCGGATCATGGGTCTACCCACGTCACCGGGGCACACCGAGTCATAGATCTGTCCGGGTTACGGGTCACGAACCATTGATGGAAACGGAACCATTGATAGAAGAACTTGAGGGGGAAAAGTATTCTGAAGAAAGTAAAAAAAGAGATTTATTCCATGCTTTTTATAACCTGGTAAATTTTCGGCTTAAAAAAGTTTTAATGTTAGTGGGGAGATAATAGTAATATGTTTCATCTTTCTTTTTCCGTTAAAGCACACAGAGAAACATTTAATTACTGTATTGTGAAGAAACAAATCCTGTAAATAATAATAATAATAATAATAATAATAATAATAATAATAATAATAATAATAATAATAATAATAAAGAAAATTGCTACTTAAAAAAGAAGAAAAAGAGGAAATCCGTGAACGCAGTGAGTTTTCTAGTTTCAAAGAATTCTCTGTAGAGCTACTAAATCAACGACAAAAAATATTTTAGTAAAAAAGCTAAAAGTGTTAGCAATAATTGTCCCGAAAATGCGGATAATTTTGTGGAACAAAATTATTATTTAAAATTTGTTAACAAGTTAACACTTCATGATAACTATACCATAGCATTTATTGACACCGTTATACTTTCAAGAAAAAGTTTTAAATGCTATCCACAAGTTTATTATTATTATTATTATTATTATTATTATTATTAGTAGTAGTAGTAGTAGTAGTAGTAGTAGTAGTAGTAGTAGTAGTAGTAGTAGTAGTATTATTATTTCAAATATTTTGACACCATATAACAGTAAAGAAAGAAGGGATTCTGTGAATATTTATTTCTTGTATCATGTTAACTAATATCATACACAAAATAGACGCTCATGACTTTAATTAGATTGTAACAGAGAATATCTGAAGCTTTGGGAAAAGTGTTTCTCGAACGGAGAACGCAAGTGGAATGAAAGTATTTTTGTATCTGCTTTTTGGTTCATGGTACTTTTTCTTCGACTGGCAGTTTGAATTTAAGGAGCATGGTATCTAGGTATAACGTCCAGGCATGAGATAAGGTGGTTAGGCAACCAAAACGACACCTGTGATATGGTGGGTTGCATAACGTTGCATTTGATTGTAACAATGCAAAACGCTAGTTTGAAAATCAATCAAGACAGCTAGTCCCGGCCCAACTTCATGTATTTGACAATACTAACCGGCATGTAATTACAAGGTAATTGTTTCCACGTCTCAAATCAGTAAGCCTAGCTCCATATCAAGATTATTTAACCGAATTCGCCAAGCTGGTTACAGCCTATATACTTGTCATGACAAATCAAATACGATATACACGAATAGTATACTCAGTGCCGCGTGAGAAATATTCGTCATTTACGCATGTGCTTTTCAAGGTTGTAAAGCATGCAAGTCATCGATGATCTTTTGAAGGTCCTTTGCCCCTCAACAGCAACAGCTTTAGACGAGCGGCGAATCACATGCTAACCTAGTAACAGGAATCTCTTTAAGAGAGACAATTATTTACTTTTGTGATAGTCAACTCTTTCAAACCAATGACTTTGTATGTATACAAAAAAAAAAAAAAAAAGTACCACTTACAAATGATAGCCTCTCACCTCTATTCAGAAGATAATAGACAAATATCAGATTACTGCTGGTTGAATCCTTCTTGCTTTCACAACCCACATACCTTATCAGTTCCGATTCAAAGAGTAAAGAGTACTATAACAAAATCACACTATAAGAAACACTGACACACGAGGACGAAATAGTTGATTCTATAGAATCTTTCACGCAGAATTCCAATACCTTTACCTGTTTTATCAATCATCTACAGTTTTCTCTTGACACTCGCGTAATACCGAAAATATCATTAAAAAAAAAAAAAAAAAAAAAAACATTTAAGTTCAATACTGATGTATGGAAAACAATCAACCACCCTTAGTTTAGTAGTTAGTAAAAAAAACTAACATGTTTTTTCGGGGGTGGTGGTTTCTTTATTGAATTCAGGTTTAGATGTTTAAAAACAAATTATTTTAAACCATTGGTAAGATATATATATATATATATATATATATATATATATATATATATATATATATATATATATATATATATATATATATATATATATATATATATTATCGGAGAAATGTGATTTGTTTTCTTTATATTTCGCAAACTTTAGAGCACATACGCGACCGGAAGATATAAACCGATTTTATTTCTGTTTTTACTCCTTCTTAGTCTCCCCAGTTCGCAACTTTTCTGTAATAGGACTTGAAAAAAGAAAACTTTTTTTTTTCACTCACTCTACTGTATACTGTCGTGTCGTCTTACTATAGTCATAGTCAAAAACCTTGATAAGTTTTATCTTAATATGTGGTGTGGTTATCGTACAGCATACTTTTTTAGTTTACATTTTTTGTTTTTTCTTAAAAACTACGCATCAAGATTTTATGCCATATATAATTTTACTCAGCTGAATAAGATCTATCGATTGATATATACAGGGTGTTTCAAAACAACACCGACAACATTTAGGAGGTGATTCCTGACACCAAGATAAGACAAAAAGTATAGTCCAACATGGGTGCACAAACGCTTACTTTCGGAGTTATAGGCTGCCGAAAATATGAAAAAAAAATGAACTTTAAAGGTCCATAGCTCTAAAACTATGGCACTTACCGTAGTCGGGCCAAGACTTCATTCAGGAATTAATATGGGTGCTTCTAAAAATACATGTTTCAGAATCCTAAGGTACTCACGCAACAATTTTTATAGAGAGAGTTTGGCTACGGGCATATAATTTGAAGTACTCACCAACTACCTCTATAAAAATTGTTGCAGAAGTACTGCAGGATTCTGAAACATGGATTTTTGGATAGGACACATATTAGTTCCTGAGTGAAAGATTTGTACAAGCTCCACGAGGTTATTCGTAACATCAAAAGAAGACAAAAACTCCAAAAAGTCCTCTTGCATATTGTCAAATTCCATGTCGTATAAGAGTGACAGGAGTGCAAACTTGGAATCGAAAACTGAATTGTGACAAATGGAAACGAAACAGAAAGATGTGCATATGCAATTGTCACGATTCGATTTTTGATTCCAAGTTGGCATCCTTGTCACTCTTACACGACGTGGAATTCGACAATATGCAAGAGGACTGTTTCTCTTCTTCTGATGTAATGAATCATATCCCGGAGTTTGTGCATATATTTCAGGTTCACCCTGTATATCACCTTTGAACATTTTCTCTCTTAAACGTTAGTAATAATGTAAAACAAACACAAACACAAACACACACGCACTCTCTCTCTCTCTCTCTCTCTCTCTCTCTTACTTCTATTTAAGTGCACTTTGCTTCACATCATTTTGGGTTAACTAGGTAGACTGTTGGAAAATATTTTCGCTACGCAATTTTTAGAACCACCAACGCCTAGGCAAATCAAATGAAAGCATACCACGTGTATACTATGCAATGATTCAGAGGATGCATGAAAAAGAGAAAAATAAGCAATGCCTATGTAGGCGAGCAGGGATTCTTGCAAATTTGATCGCAACTTTTGGAACCTTTCCAAAACTTACACATCATGGCATGAGATAATTTCTCTGAAAATAATCATCAATGCTTAATGTTTCGGTTTCAAGGATACACATATTTTCATAGTTCCCAATGTTAGGTATATATGTATGAGATGAAATTTTTTGACTCCAAATTACGTTACGCATAATTAAGAGAATCTTATACAATGGTTATATGTCTGTCCTATGCGACAGGTATTAGATTAAAAATAGAAAGAAACAGCAAAAAATTGTCTGGTAACATAATGTCAGTATCCAAAGAATAAATTGCATCTCCTCTATTATCCTTCTAATTTTCATCACCATAGAGCAACAACGGTAAGAGATATTAAGAAACGGCTTTTTAATATAGTTTGAGTGTTGCAACAATAAACCCACCCCACTCTGACCTTATCCCTACTGAAACTGGACGTTGCTGAACCAACATTGATTTCAATAGAACCAAAATGGTAATATATATATATATATATATATATATATATATATATATATATATATATATATATATATATATATATATATATATATATATATAGCGAGATACGATCTTTCAGACATGAATTTAGCGTCCTAAAAGTATGTTCCATCTCTATTGGGGCCCATACACGTAAACACATGCCTGAAGAAACAGCCCGACTTGCGTGAAAAATGACAAAACCACAGGCAAGTTGATCGTGTATGGCTTCGTTCATTCATGTTGAAAGTTTTCAAAATCTTCTGAAAACATGCTTGATGTTTTTGCCGTTCTGTATGCATGTTTACCGTGTATAGGCTCGTTCATGCAAGGTAGCTGTTTTATATTTAGGTCCGCCAATCACGACAGCGGAAGAAATCACGTGACTCTCTCCTCCGTCGCATGCCAAGGTCGTGCAGTTGCAGAAAGAAAAAGCACGCGTTTCCTCGTCCTCCACATTTCTCAAACTACTTTCAGTAAGTTGGACAGCATGTTGGTACTGTGTGGGCAAAAAATTCTTTCAAGATGCATGATGAAAGATACTCTTATATACATGTTGGTCATGCAAGTGTGTGCGTCTATAGCGGCCCATACACGTAAACACATGCCTGAAGAAACAGCCCGACTTGTATGAAAAATGATAAAACCACAGGCAAGTTGATCGTGTATGGCCTCGTTCATTCATGTTGAAAGTTTCAAAATCTTCTGAAAACATGTTTGATGTTTTTGCCGTTCTGCATGCATGTTTACCGTGTATGGGCTCGTTCATGCAAGGTGGCTGTTTTATATTTAGGTCCGCCAATCACGACAGCGGAAGAAATCACGTGAGTCTCTCCTCCGTCGCATGCCAAGGTCGTGCAGTTGCAGAAAGAAAAAGCACGCGTTTCCTCGTCCTCCACATTTCTCAAACTACTTTCAGTATGTTGGACAGCACGTTGGTACGTGTGTGGTCAAAAAATTCTTTCAAGATGCATGATGAAAGAAACCTTTCATACATGTTGGTAATGCAAGTGCGTGCGTCTATGGCGCGCTTATTGGCGCGCTTTAGATATCTTCTAATCCCTATAACCGGATTTTGCACTTACATCTTTCTTGCTATATACAGAGAACTTCAAAACAACACCGACAACGGGGTAAACGTCCCCTGAACGGGACGTGTTATCATCTGCATGATCTTCAAATACACTCTCAATAATTAGTCAGGTTTCTAGCCTCAGCAAGCCATTATCGCACTTCACATCTCTCAACAACTGGTGTTTCATGGTTGAATGAATTTTCTCTTTTTCCTGAAATCAGCATTGCAACCTTCTGTCTTAAGATCAAAAAGTTTAACAGAATAAGGAGATATCACTAATAAATTTGATTTCGAGAGTATACTAAGTAATACGAAGTACATCGCACATAATCTTATTATTAACTTCCTAGTAATGATAAGAGACAAGACTTGAAACTTAAGGCTTTTATAAGATTCAGGAGTAGTAGTTAACTCTTGCGACTGACATCTTTCTAGACTATCTTCTCGAATGTGAATCAGTTTTATCAAAAACGACTCAGGTGATTCTGCTTATATTTCATAAATAAATATTTAAATCCAATAACCCAAGAATAATGTGTAAAACAAATTCTTATATAAAAATATGCAGTAAAGGTAATTTCCTGTTAGGGCTGTTTTTTTTTTTTTTTTTGGTGTGTGTGTGTGTGTGTGTGTGTGTGTGTGTGTGTCTCTAATACGGCATGCGATTTTATTGATACTTCCTTCAACTTGCAGAAATATAACTGTTTGGGATTGCAATACATCAAGTTTACGTGAGGTAAAAGGAGTAAATTTTACCCGATGTTGCACCTTTGAACATGCTCATGCAAAATAATTTTCCAGTGAAACCTACCGAATAAATTATTCGATTTTATTAAAATATGTGTACAGTTATCTTCTTTATCGCATTCAAACAATCCTCACTTTTTGCGATTGAAAATAGTAGGGTAAACGGGAACAAATACCCCAGACTTTGGGATTTCCATATTTTAAATAATATAATAAGAAAATAATTTTCTGTAAAGACGTTCGCCAAAATTGCTAGATTTTGTCATAATAAAGAGTATAGTTTGTTTATAGCTTAACAAACATCCCAATGCATGTAGTTAAAATAGATCAAGGCCCCCTTATTCTCCCGATATTCTGAAAGTTATTTCCGCGATAACTTTCGTGAAAAGTATTCGCTTTTGAACAACGAAGTATATATATTGCTTGCGATTTAAATTAGTGAAGAATGGGGATAATCCTAGGAAGGTCATTCCGCTGGTACTTGAAAGTCTCTTCAATGGTAACTTTCGTAAAGAAAAATAAAATAAAATAAAATAAATAAAAATAAAATAAAATAAAAAATGGAATATGTGCATTGTAGTATATTATTTCGGATGCCTCAAATTTGCCACAATTTCCTTGAGTTTAAAATTTTTAAGCCATCTTTCAAGTCTTTTTTTCCTTTTTCCGCAGCGCGGCTATATGAGACTTGGACGTACAGTTTAATGTCGAATCCGAACCACTATCATTCAATAATCTACCGGGAATCGGACCCGGGGCCTCGTCCACCTAAAGGTCGCGTGGTAGTCATAGACCAGCTGGGAGGGCTTTCCATCTATAGATGTAGCCAAAACTTTTCGTATGGGTATGCACAAAGGTAATTAATTCATATTCACCATCTTACTATAACGTTCTTAAGTGCTCATTTGGTGTACCTTTAAGTGGGTTTTGAAAACATAAAATGTTATTTTAAGGAATCACTCCCTCTCCTTTGGCCTAGGCGGCATAATGTGGGACGTTAAACTGAATGAATGATGACAAAGGGACCTATATTTCCCCTGCAATTTTTAACTTTTAAGTACGCCAATGTAGTGCTAATAATTTATACACTACCATTACACTGCCAGTCCTAAGCCTGGATAAAGTGTGAAGGGCAGTTGACATTGCGCCTCGAGGTTGTAGCCTACTAGTACAACCTACTAGTAGACAGCATATAATTTATCGTGACATTTTATAAATGTCAATATCGCATGTTATAAATTCATGTGGATATTCTAACCAGCAGTATTTTGCCTAGGATGTGCTAACACACTGAATAATCTCTTGAAGAAACATCCAAATTTAAGGCGCCAACACCTGGAAATCTCCCCCCCCTAAAAAAAAGACTGTTTTAAAATGTTAAATAATTACACTCGAATATTAATCTAGCAAACAGTAGGAAATATTTTTCATACTACTACTACTACTACTACTACTACTATTATTATTATTATTATTATTATTATTATTATTATTATTATTATTATTATTATTATTATTATTATTATTATTATTAGCATCGCCGATTTCCTTCTGAATCGGTCTTATTGTTTTTAGTTTAATGTTCCATGATTATGCTTTGAGGCAGTGGTATAGAGAGGGAGGCTCACCCAGCTCGATCCCCCCCTCCCCGTTAGTGCCGTAATATCGAATATGATTTTGTATTATTATTTGTGATTCCGATGTTTTGACTTTTTAAAAAATATAATTTATCATCACAAAATGTATTTTAAAGTCATGTTCAAAAGAATAACTTCTTCATTATTGATTGATTTTAAACTCAAGGAAATTGTGGCAAATTTGAGGCATCCGAAATAATATACTACAATGCACATATTCCATTTTTTATTTTATTTTATTTTTATTTTTTTTTATTTTATTTTATTTTTATTTTATTTTATTTTATTTTATTTTATTTTATTTTTCTTTACGAAAGTTACCATTGAAGAGACTTTCAAGTACCAGCGGAATGACCTTCCTAGGATTATCCCCATTCTTCACTAATTTAAATCGCAAGCAATATATATACTACGTTGTTCAAAAGCGAATACTTTTCACGAAAGTTATTGCGGAAATAACTTTCAGAATATCGGGAGAATAAGGGGGCCTTGATCTATTTTAACTACATGCATTGGGATGTTTGTTAAGCTATAAACAAACTATACTCTTTATTATGACAAAATCTAGCAATTTTGGCGAACGTCTTTACAGAAAATTATTTTCTTATTATATTATTTAAAATATGGAAATCCCAAAGTCTGGGGTATTTGTTCCCGTTTACCCTACTATTTTCAATCGCAAAAAGTGAGGATTGTTTGAATGCGATAAAGAAGATAACTGTACACATATTTTAATAAAATCGAATAATTTATTCGGTAGGTTTCACTGGAAAATTATTTTGCATGAGCATGTTCAAAGGTGCAACATCGGGTAAAATTTACTCCTTTCACCTCACGTAAACTTGATGTATTGCAATCCCAAACAGTTATATTTCTGCAAGTTGAAGGAAGTATCAATAAAATCGCATGCCGTATTAGAGACACACACACACACACACACACACACACACACCAAAAAAAAAAAAAAAAAAAACAGCCCTAACAGGAAATTATCTTTACTGCATATTTTTATATAAGAATTTGTTTTACACATTATTCTTGGGTTATTGGATTTAAATATTTATTTATGAAATATAAGCAGAATCACCTGAGTCGTTTTTGATAAAACTGATTCACATTCGAGAAGATAGTCTAGAAAGATGTCAGTCGCAAGAGTTAACTACTACTCCTGAATCTTATAAAAGCCTTAAGTTTCAAGTCTTGTCTCTTATCATTACTAGGAAGTTAATAATAAGATTATGTGCGATGTACTTCGTATTACTTAGTATACTCTCGAAATCAAATTTATTAGTGATATCTCCTTATTCTGTTAAACTTTTTGATCTTAAGACAGAAGGTTGCAATGCTGAATTCAGGAAAAAGAGAAAATTCATTCAACCATGAAACACCAGTTGTTGAGAGATGTGAAGTACGATAATGGCTTGCTGAGACTAGAAACCTGACTAAATATTGAGAGTGTATTTGAAGATCATGCAGATGATAACACGTCCCGTTCAGGGGACGTTTACCCCCGACAACGTTTGGGAGGTGATTTCTGATACCGAAATAAGACAGAAAGTATAGAAGAACCTGAGTGCACGAATGCTTCCTTTCTGAGTTTAAGCTGCCGAAAACATGAACTCTAAAGCTCCACAGCTTCAAAACTATGAGACCTACCGTAGTCGGGTCAAGACTTTACTTAGGAACTAGTTTGTGCTCTATCCAAGGATCCATGTTTCAGAATCCTGCGGTACTTCCGCAACAATTTTTATAGAGGTAGTTGGTGAATACCTCAAATTATATGCCTACAGCCAAATTGCCTCTATAAAAAATGTTGCGTGAGTACCTTAGGATTCTGAAACATGTATTTTTGAATAGCGCACATGTTAGTTTCTGAGTGAAGCCTTAACCCAACTACGGTAGGTTCCATAGTTTTGGAGCTATGGACCTTTCACTTTTTGACTTGTCTTGGTGTCCGGAATCACCTCCAAAACTTTCTCGGTGTTTTGAAACACCCTGCGTAAACCAAATATACCACCTTGAACTATGAGAATTTACGCTGAGAAAATTAATTACCTTGGACAGTTTCTGTTCCCCTAGGTTCACGAAATTCTGCCGAAATTAAGTACCTGGGGTAGGATGATAAGACTGGAAAATCGGATTACTCACGAAACGAGACGGAATTTTCATAACGAAATCTGAGACCGAGTAATACAACCCGTATGACAAGAATTTGAATAGGAACAAATATACTTTCAGAGACAAGACGTTCAATATTCGAACAATTGTTCGAATAATTATTTGAGTAAAGAATTTTGATGAAATAGTCGGAGAATCCATTATTCGAACATTCGAGTATGTAACAAATTACTCAGATTTAACAACACAAGTTTTAACTTCACCTATAAAAAATAACCTATAAAAATATTATAAAATTAGGAATATTAACTCTTTAGAGATAAACGTCGCATATAAACACAAAGCTGATCATTCTCTTGAAGGTGGATGTGGTTTATAAACCTCATTTGCGTTTAATTTGTCAAATAAATAATTCAATACCCAAGTATAGGTTTGGATGGATTTTAGGGCGTTCATTTTTTGTTTCTAAAAGAATACTGGTAGCTGTCCCTAAACCTTTAGAGACTATGTGGTTAAAAAACACAAGAGCCAATCATTCTGTTAAAGACGGCCGTAGTATATAAACACAATATCTGAACGGAGAGAACAGGTGTGGTTCATAAGCCTTATCTGCTTTTAATTTGTCAAATAAGTGATTCAATATCCAAGGAAGGACCTGGTTGGATTTTAGAGCGTCTACATTTTGCTTTTAAAGGAAGACTGGTAGCACTCTCTAAACACTTTAGAAAATAGTATGTGGATTATAAACATCCGTTAAAGGTAGGCGTGGTATATAGACAGCATCTGATCGGAGAGGACGGGTGTGGTTTATAAGCCTCACTTGCGTTTAATTTACCAAGAAAGTGATTCAACAGCAATCATAGGCTTGGAAGACTTTTAGGGCTCAATTTATTCGGCGTCTTGCAAGGAAGACTGATTGCTGTCAATAAAAGCTTAAGGTATGTAGGGAATATACAAAAATTCTAAAACGATATGAAGCTGGAAGATTGCCCCCCCCCCACACACACACTTGATGAAATTATGCGTGTGCTACTGCCTTTTAGAGACAAGACAGCCTCAACTCTTAACTTGTAGACTTACTAACTGAGAACAAAAAATTTGGGCAATCATACTTTCATTTGTATAAGTTACATGCGACAGTTAATATGCCTCTGACACAACGTACTGAAGTAGAACGTTCATCTCTGGTGCGTGGGGTCCCTGGTTCGAATCCAGCTCGCGCGAAGTGGACTTTGCCGTGGACAAGCACCGTGTGCGTGAGTTTTCTCGGAGTTCTCCCGTTTCTTCCTACTTTATTCATTCGATCATTGCATTCACTTCTCATCATCACCGTGTTCTTTAGCCTAGCCAGCGTAATCGTCGGACGTAAAACTTAAAAGATTTCATTTCACTTTTACAACGCACTGAATTCTTAATGCCACGGAGCCGCATTTTTACGCACTCGTAAAAGAAATGTACACATTATTGTATTTACAGGCATGTAATAAGATTAAATGAACAGATGAAGATTGTTTATGAGAATTTTCAATTATTTACTAGATCCCAACTCGTTACTCACACACAATTACACAGCGACCTGGCGAAATAAATAAACAGATAAAACGATATCATTACAACATGAATCGAAAATTACAGCTGAAACTTTACGTCTATTCAGATACAGATCTATGTCTGTGGGTGTTTATGATCGAAAGAGTAAACATTCATATACTCATAATTGACACGATAATTTTAGAGCGTTCGTGTCATACAAGATCAATATATCCACTTAAATAAAATACGATTCTACAATTCAGACAGGAAAAAAATACGCTAATAACGATATAAAGTCTTACTGGGTACAACACGAGAGTTTAATTTAAAAATCAACAAAGTCAACAAACTTTGCGTGTCTCCAATCTCAAATATTTGAAATAAGGATTAATTGTACCTCGGGAGCACAATACTAGAACTAGAAATGAGAACATATCAGTATCATCTGCAATATTTCTTGCTGACGATGAATGATAACGATTTTTTTGGGGGGGGGGGAAGGAGGAATTATGTTAACTGATTTTTGACGATATTTCTATTATTTATTTTTGAATAAGCCCAAGCGTTTTTGGACAACTTTCAATGACTTAAAGTAAATTAGATTACTGAACTTAGGCGAAGCTCTTAATTTTATTTATTTATTTATTTACAAGAAGAATATTCGTTCTTCGCACGGGGAGAATACGTTTCATTTTAGCCACAAAGGGGGGGGTGAATTTCGATGTAAACTGCATCTAGAGCGTCACTGTTTGTCTCAGAGACCCCAAAAACTGTGAATTCACACTAATATCGGTCACTTTCGATCATTTTTATATATTTGTCCCTTCCCCAAGTTGCGGGGCTTAATTTGGATTTAAAACGCTTGGATTCTAATGAGGAATTGTTGACATTAAATTAAGCGAGTCTATAAAACTTATGTAGAATAAATTGGTGCCGCTGAGCTCAAACAATGATTGTTTTCTTAAATCTTTTTTGTATCGTTCGTGTTCAAAACAACATTATTTCTCAGTATGGAAAGACGAATAAACAAGAAATTATAATTGAAATGTTCAAGGCATTGTGCTCTAAGAAATGTGTCACCAAAATACTCGAGTTCGAATCATGGATATCATTAATCTATAAAATTCTCTGGTACGTAATGTCATAGAGCTGAGCGGTGATATTTCGGTTATTTCACGGTCACTGGGTCTGTCTGGGTCACTGATTAATTTAATTTACTTATTTTTTCATACAGGTATTTATGAACATTACCAGCATCTCTTAAGACCGTCACGTGTGAGAGACGATGCCTCTTGGCAAGCACACTATCCAGGGAAAGGAGAAGAAGGAAAGCGGTCTAGGACCTGTCTCTTAACTGCCATCCCGGCATCCGTCAGGTATGAATGAAAAAAAAAAGGAAAAATTTTACTCAGAATAGCTGGCCTGAAAAAAAGCTGTTACACGATTTCGACCGAATGTTCCTACCGGATTGGATATGAAATGGGTCAGTGGGTCGTGTGTCAACAGGACAAGACCCACTGTGACCCACCACCCACCGTGACCCACTCTGACCCACTGATCCACTCTGCTCATGCATTGTCGACAGTATCTTCTGAACGCTGGAAAATTTTTCTACGTCTTCCTTTCAAGGCCTCCGTTTTTCTTCCTTTTTCATTTGATCTATTTAATTACCTGAGATGAGTAAGTGAAAAAAAGAACTTCAGACACTTTTCGATATTGATATTTGTAATTGTAATAATAGCAACAGAACTTAACTATCTAGCTTTCGAGATACAGTTGAATTTTATTTATTTTCCGCCCCTTTTACGTTGGCCTACTCTACTTTAATTTCAGACTTTCAAATTCCATCCTATTTTCCACTGAAAAGTATCTGTAATTGAACAAAGAAATAATTATATATGATATTTAAATTGACATTAACCGTAATATGTCCCATGACAAACACGTTATCATTTAATATCGTAAAAGTCAGTCCACCGGTATTGTAACAGAACGGTGCTTGAGCGATTGACCATAGAAATTGAATCTCCGATTAGTGATAATTTCATAAACTTGTTTTATTACAAGTGTAAACTCTTTAGTCAGTAGAGAGAAGAGTGTGGATCATGTGTCAGACTTGATTGATCAGGGGTGCCCACAAGGGGGGGCTATGACGCAAACTGCGTCATTGAAATATTTGGGGGGGGTTAAAATCTATATAAATATGTTGGATGAGGGGGGTAAAATTAATCGAAAAGAAGATTTTTTCATGGAAGAACACATACGGATAGACAATTGGGGGGGGGGGGTGCGTCATAGACATAAGGGGGGGTGGGCACCACTGGATTGATGATGGATTTTGGTGGGTCACAATGGCTCACAGTGGATGATGTGTCATAGTGGGTCGTGGGTCAGAATGGATCACAGTGGGTCCATTGACCCATGCCATCTCTGCACCGGGCATTAAACCCGAGACCGGTTACACTAAAGTCGAGTGTGTCATCGACTTCGATACCCACCAAGCGTCGTCGAGTCTGACTTGGATGACGGACAAAAGTCGTAACCCCGGACCCATGTTACCACCGAAACGTAACAACAACCACTTTTCTTTATAAGTAATAATTTTCTAGTACTTGTTGAGCAGAAAAATAAAATAGCAAAACCATGGAAGAAAGTAAGATTTGTTGTTGCATTACTCCAAGCCATAAGAACTTCGGGTTGTTTATTTTTATTTATTTATTTATTTATTTTTTTTTTTTTGACATTCAGGAAATCCTCGAATGTTTTTAGATATAACCCTACATCATTACAAATTTGAATCAACGATAATAATTTTCTTTATTACGGGCAAATAAATAAAAAATGGTGATGATTATGTTATGCTTACCTTCATTCACATTTTAATAATTAAAAAAAAACGACAGAAAGTTTATCTAGTTGTTTTTAAATCAGCTCAAGCAATAGCACATATTATTATGTTTCACTACTTACTGGCTAAGTTTAACATATTAAGAAAAGAACTTACTTGTACGAATCCCACTTTGCATAAAGTTCGTTACTTGTCTGAAACCACATGTAAGAATGGCGTCTAAATGCAGCTAATTTCTTTGTCGCTTTCTGTTTTGAAAAACTGTTTCCTTTGATCATTGCATAAAGGAAAGAAATGATACAAGCACACGTCAACTAAAAACTAGTTTCTTTCCACAGTTATGAATTGTTATTAAGTAGCTTCACTTAACTCCACAGCAAACAAATCCATAATGTAATTTCGAGACATTGTAATACGTACACTGTTCATGATTCTTGCACTGTACATCCATAGTTTCACACTGTCGAAAATAGGGCATCTTGAATGAGCTAGAAGAGATCTATTTTTGCACCGCCTTTGCTCTTCACTGTCACGAATATATCTGATTAAATTCAGAAATTCTATCGGTTATCAATCCAGAAGGGCCATCACAATTCACCAATACTTCCGTTTGACTCACGCGAATATAATGATATTGATAAATTCAGTCTGTTTCTGGAATATCGTGCACAATACGGTTTATGTTCCAAAAAGCATCTTCTACTTCCTATACACACACACACACACAACCACACACCATGTCTCACAAAAAAAGAAAAAAAAAGTCTCGAGGTGACTATTCCAAAAAGCGGAAACTAATTATCATATTCCAATCGATACACGTTTGACGTATCTAAAATATCAAAAACTATACACAATTACTGACCATATACTTTTGAAGCATCAATTCTCTGAAGACAAAATTCATACTTACTTTTGATTATTGCTGTGAAACATGTAATACGTGATCAGTTCGCTCTGACCCGATATTACTACACTCAAACACGCACTTTTTTTTTCTGCAGATGAATATCTCAGAGAACAATGAATGCCAGTCGGTACTTTGGCAATAACCTCAAAAGAAATTAACTGTTGATAAATTCCAATTATTAATCTATTCACTGTATTCACCTCTTTGCGTTAGTTTGTAACCACTCAACAGATAATATTAGTTAATGAACACTTCACAACCTCGAATCTGACCCAAATTCACATCACAATTTCTCACTGAAAATAATAAAACATTTGTTACTATCGATATGACTCAAATCTATACTTCTTTGCATTGTTGTTGATATCTCTTGACAACTGGTTCTTATTGAATGAAACCACTTTCAAAAACTGGTTAAATGTAACAACACTTCCCACGAAATAGGTATTTGTGATCAGAGAAATAAAACTTCAACTCGTTCTCCAGCTAGACAGTTTTTATTGCTTTCTTAATCGGATTGGTTCACCCCCTGACCTGCAATTTCTTGTTCTGTTCCACGTTCAGCAGCTACCATTCGTATGTTATGCTAAAATGAAGAAAGAAAGCAAGCACATAAAACGAAACGTTGAGAAATATGGAAGCCACGTGAATTTTCACAGTTGCAGAAGTTAATTTTGTTACTGTACACATCTGATGCATCTACACAAGAATCTATCATATTCTCCAGTCTGATTTCATCGTTCGTTACTATTGATCCACAATGTTCAGCCACGGAAACACTGTCTACTTTCACTCTATTACTTTATTTAAAAGGAAAACTCGCCTTTACCATATGAGAATGATATCACAAAAGATAAGAAGGTTCAGTGAGTTTAGAACTCTGATGAGTCAGGAGGTAACTATTACTTATCACTTTGTACACTACCACCTAGGAAAAGTCTGGATTTTCTTTTAGTAAAAGCAGTACGACAAATTGACCATTGCAGTAAAGATTAGGAAGTTGATATTTCAAACACTTCCTCATCCACAATCACATTTGAAAAAAAAAAAAAAAAAAAATCCAATCTGTTGTCATGTATTAATTTCATACTTGGTTATGCTAACATACTTCAGTTTATAACCTCACAACAAAAGCAAGCACTGTAGTACATAATTAATAGCTTTACTCAGTGTACACAGAACTTTAGCACATTCAACAACAAACAAATCGAAAAATTCAAACTGTGATGCATTTTCTGCGTCAGAAATATATGAGCAATTCTCAGCGATTAAAACAATATAGAACACGACATGCTGACTTTCCACGATTTCAGAAAATGTGAAGAATATGATCTGTCATGCGTGATACTTCTCCGTCACTCTGTTGCATTATCAGTTTTCTGATATCAGAGCACGTAGGTTTTATCAGTTTCAAATATAGTTCACACTGTACGAGACGTAACTAGAAGATACAATGTTTCACTTCATTTACTTTTAAGTTTTCGATATTGTGCTATACAAATGTTTAGTATCTTCACCCAAGGAGGCCATTTCCCCAAAGGCTTGAGCACATCTCCCCAAATTAATAATTCTCCCCCAAGTTTACCATTTCTTCCCCAATATTTGTCTTTCTCTAGTTTGACTGTACCATTTTCAGTGCAAAATTGTCCCCTCAAATAATACATCTGCGCTTTAAAACACGCCTGTGTACACCCCTGACTTCACTTGAATTTTTTTCTCCGTCAAAAATGATTTCTTAATAATAGGGTTGCCCAGAAGAGAAGACGAGACGAGACGGCCTCAATCCTTGTCTCGTAAATTACTACTAAGTGTGCTGTGCTTCCTCATAGCTAAGACACGTGGTTTCTGCGTGCATGGTGCAGGGTTCGATTTCTGGTGAGGGCACTGGCATCGCACACAAATTCAAACACTACGCTGGACTTCATTTTAAACAATAGATTCTGTCCCAACAGGATAACTTCAAATGCTAAAAAGTTACGTTGAATTTCAATTATTAACATGAATTAAAGATGTTCCCCCTTTTCAGGTTTTTTTCAAGATATTGCAGAAACGAAAAAATATAATAACTTTTCTGCGTAATTTTCTAGAAAATACGAAATAGTTCTCAATGAACTAGATACTGCTTTGCAGATAGTCTTTTCTTGCTCAGTCCTCACCTAAACATACGAAATCATCATGAAGGAGTCTGGTTTCGCAAAACCTCCTCCTTTATATATTGGGACCTCGATAATTCGAAGTGCAAGGGAAATAAAAATTCGTGTTATCGAGTAATGAAGGTTCGACTTATCAAGATGGCCTCAACAAAAAATTCGAGATACCGAAGTTCCGCGCTCCTTATGAAAAGTGACTATATAACCTACTCGACCTCTGTAACTCGAAGTTGTGAAAGTTCCTTAAATTAAATACGATAACGAATAATAATAAAATGCTAGGCATATGAGTGAAACACAATTAATGTACCCATTAGCAACAATGACAATTATGTAAAAGCACAGAGCTATAGCTTCGAGTTATAGAGGTCACATCAAGAGAAATTCGACTTATAGAGGTAAACTTTGACTTGTAGCGGTTCAGAGATACGAAAGTTCGAGTTACCGGGGTTTTCATATGTGATTATGAAACCCCTAAAAATTCGACTTATCGAGGTTGTAATTTTTAAACATTCGACTTACAGAGGTTAACATTGAGTGTTATGGACAGCCCAAGGGAATGTGAAAAAATTCGGGTTATCAAGGAGTTCGAGTTATCGTAGTTCAACTGTATTTACTGTCTGTCCGGGAGACATAAAATCTCAAGAACTACTTCAATTTCGGCGAAGATACAGAGATTTAAAAGTTAGGAATCGAAAAAATGAAATGAAATCTTTGAGTTTTACGTCCCACGAATATGCTGGTTAGGCTAAAGGAGACGGAGAAGATGAGAAATGAATGAAATGAAGAAAGTGGGAGGAAACGGGAAAACCCCGAGAAAACCCACGAACACGGTGTTTGTCCACCACAAAGTCCACACGACGCGATCTGGGATCGAACCAAGGACCCCAAGCACCGGAGGTGAACGCTCTACCACTGAGCCACCGCGCCCCCAAGTTAGGATTCGCGTTTGATGATGGAGGTGATCCATTAAGTTGATAATGAAAAATCGGTTCCTCAGGTATTCCTATGAGGACAATTATGGATATCTATATAAAATATGGAAATAATTATGGTTTACTGGAGAGCAAGCCAAACTCCTTCACGTTGTGTACACTGTGACACTGCTACTTGTTTATTTGACGACGTATTTTTGGGAATGACCATCGTATGGACAATACAAACTACGAAGGCTGTCCAGAAAGTACCAGACGTTTTGGGTTATCGCGGCAGTGGACGGGGCTAGAGTTGCCATATTGGTGTCAGAACGTTGTCACACTCAGTACGCATCCATCTGTGGCAGCGTGAGGAATGTAACGCTCTTTCTGAGACGTGTTACAATGTGCGCTGCAATAGAAAATCACGCCTCTTGTGAGGTGCGTTCTGTGATCAAGTTTTCGTTGGCGAAAAAAGCCAATTGAAATCCATCGCCAACTATGTGAAGGTACGGACAAGAAATAATCCGTCCACGTTTTTCACGACAACATATGTCCACACACGGTCGAAAACGTATCCGAAAGCACTTGGTTTGTTTTGGATGGGAGGTGTTCGATCACCCACCATACAGCCCGGATTTGACGCCGAGCGACCGCCACCTCTTCCTAGCGATGAAGACATGGCTCGCTACACAACGCTTTGATACTGACGCCGAACTGCATGCCGGTGTAAGCCAGTAGTTAAAATTGCAGCCGGCAGATTTCTGCCGCGAAGGTATTGAAAAATTTGTGTCACGGTATCGTAAGTTCCTTAATTTGCATGGCGATTATGTGGAAAAATAGCTTAACAGTGTACCTTTCAACTATATATATAATACAACTTGGTTTGTTCATTCTGTTTTTCATTTCAAAACGTGTTACTTTCTGAACAGCCCTCGTACTTCAATAAACAGTGTTTTTTCTAAATATTAAGCACAGTATTTTTAGCCTATGGTTTGTTTGATTAAGTATATATATATATATCGGAGCCATGATTGAAGAGGTACGTAAGTAGAATAATAACTTTACATTTACTGTAAGAAGCCATTTTACACGTATTTTTTAAACATTTTACGTTGTCAAGTGTACATAACGGAAACACTGAAAACGAAAAACCTCCTTGACCGACTTTCTGAAAATAGATATTTATTTTTTTTTTTTAACTGACTGATATTGGATAACAAATTGTTTCATGCGTCGTGACGATAAGAGCAATGCAGTGAAGACATTTTCAGAGAAAGTGGAAGGCTTAAAATGAACAAACAGAAGTGTTCATATTTAATCTTTTATTTAGCCCATGACAAACCTCAAACTGTTTGATGCGCTGCTGCAGAAGACAGAAACAGACTATTCACAGCATATCACTTTGAATGGTAGTGCTAATTTATGTAAATGATATCTGCCTGCAAAATTTAGCATATAAGAAACTCGTTAATTAGTTTTCTTAACATAATTACTTGATAATTTAATATTTATATTTCATATGAATAATTCACATTATGCATTGTTATATTTTTATTACATTTTAAAATCAAGATAGATTTAAAAGCACAAAAACTTTCATGGCCTATGGTCTTCCGCCAATCTGTCGTTTTGATGCAAGAACTATCAATTGTATGTATAGTAGAATTACAAACTAAACCAACTTTTCTTATCAGAAGTAAGAACTTCCATCTTTAATACTGTCCATCAATTATAAATAAGCCTGCCATACGTCCCGTCAAAAACGGAAGAGTCCCGGTTTTGGACCTGAGTGTCCCGCGTTCTCGTAAATTTAGTCGGGACGGGCAAATGTCCCGTATTTTAATCCCGTCCCATTTCTGCTATCAATATCAGCTTATCGAAAAATTAAAAATAAAAAAAAAATCTGACATTGGCTGGAAATCCTGTAATTAGTGAATAAACAAAAGCTGTAACATGCAACAACTTCGAGCAACTCATCACACCACGCTCTCCAATTTGATAGCAAGAAAGTCAATCGACTCGCAGCACAGAGTTGCAGTTGTCCGTTAGCAGTTAAGGCGATCTGCAATCTATAATAAAGTGCACGAGCTGAGTTGTCGTTAATAAGGACATGAAATGTTCCAATTTTGTATCAACAACAATTGCAAAACTGAAGTTTACGTTTTCCTGTAGTTTGAAGTAGTAGTACACGTTTCTGAAAGCAACAAAGTTGAACTATGAAGCTGACTGCAAAATTTGCAATGCTAATTTTTCCACTGCACCTTGTGGAAACTCGGGCACTCTCCAACACCAAAAAGCAAAGAAGCATAAGATGGCTTCGAGTACCTCTACATCTACAAGCACAGAGAACGTGAGTGATTTTTTTTCTCCAGCAAGACATTACATAAGTTAACAAGAATTATAAATAATCTTTTTGAGATGCTAGGGGTAGAGAATTGTGTTTTGGTCTAGGGCTTAGAAATACGGCCCTGACAATTACACACGGCGCAAGAAGAAAAATCAGCTAAGTTCTCATCAGATTAAACTGAAAACTGTAATTTTGGCAAAGAGATCCATGTAACTGGTAAACAAGCGAAGATTGAAAACTGGATTGTATCATTGATTTAAATAAAACAAGATTATTTGATATTGTTTTCCCATAAAATATTCTCATAATACGTCAACTTGAGGTTTTACAGCGAACCTTTACCAATTGGATTGCAAATATTTTCACTCCGTACAATTATTTGCAGTTAAGAGAGAAAAGTAGCTGCAGCTGAGGGAACTTGCGGCTATTATACTTTGTTCATAACCAGAGCTACAGTTCATTGGAGGAGGAGATCGAAGGTGTCCCGTATTCTCATGGAAAATATATGTGGCAGGCTTAATTGTAAAGGGTGTCCTATAAAGAACAACTTTTGAAATGCCCGCCATTTCTGTTGTAATAAGTTGGCAGCACTGAACGTTACACGATTTTCATCTGTTGCCTTTGTGATTAGTAGTTACAGAACGCCGAATAACACATCGTCGTCTCTGTTTTCTGTACGGGTAGAAATGGAGAGGAGTAGCTCGGGAGAGTAATGCTCCCGGAAGTAGAAACGAGAAACACAGTTCTGATTGGTTGGTGTTATCCACTTCTTGCCACGTTGCATTAAAATAGCAGAAATCAAACGCTTGCTGCTGTCGGCTTTCGTGGCCGAGTGCTATATGCTAGTAATAAAAGTCTGTTTTGGCACGAGTTCAAACCCTGCCCAAGGCAAGTTTTTTTATATTTTTATAACACTTATTAAATTAAAATATGAAAATAATACTTTAAAAAGTGATTTATTTACTTTTGTGCAGATAAGCAGTTATAGTACTCATGCCCTTGTACTCCATGATATAAGGCTTGTTTTTTTTTTTTCCCTTGCACTTCATGATACAAATTTTGTGACCTACTTAAAACAACTGGCTAGGATAGCGCGTAAAACAGCTGGCTAGAGTAGCGCGCGGAAAAAACGTACTTCCGGGAGTATTATTCTCCCGAGCGGGTCGTGAATTGAGGGCTTCACGATGGAACAGCGTGTTGTTATAGTGAATGTGGTGAATGTTCTGCAGAGACTGTTCGCAAACTCCGTGAAATGTTTGGTCAACGTAATCACAGTCGACATATTCGGCGTTCCCTGACTACTAACCACAAAGACAATAGACGAAAATCGTTCAGTGCTGCCAACTTACTAGAACAGAAATGGCATGCGTATCAAAAGTTTCATTCTTTATGGGACGAAATTTATATATAGTGGAATTGCAAACTAAACCAATTTATGAGTTGAATAATCTTGCTGATACAAAGTTATTCATTTTCCATTTATCATCAGAAGAAACATGAGAGACTAACCTTTAATTCCCTTGAATTCTATTTATAAATACAGTCCTCAGTGCGTCACGCATTCCTAATAGTAAACAGTAAGGCTAACGCGTGTTGTTACCTGAGCTGTCTTTCTGCCTGACACCAACAGATGTCGTAGTGCGCAGCCAATTTGCAGATTTATAACTATTATGATTATTTAACTGCAACGATGGTAGCGTGCAGTCAATTTGCAGATTTATAACGGTTGTGATGATTTAATTGGAATGGTGAAGCGTGCAATAAATTTTCAGATTTATAACTATTGTGACGATTTTATTGCAATGGTGGTAGCGTGCAGTCAATTTGCAGATTTACAACTATTGTGACGATTTAATTGCAATGATGATAACGTGCAGTCAATTTACAGATTTATAACTATTGTGACAATTTAATTGCAATGGTGGAAGCGCGCAGTCAATTTGCAGATTTAGAACTATTGTGACAATTTAATTGCAATGCTGGTAGCGTGCAGTCAATTTGCAGGTTTATAACTATTATGACGATTTAATTGCAACAGTGGTAGCGTGCAAACAATTTGCAGATTTTAAAACTATTATGACGATTTAATTGCAATCGTGGCAGCGTGCAGTCAATTTGCAGACTTATAACTATTGTGATGATCTAATCGCAACTTAAAAACTGCATTATATATATATATATATATATATATATATATATATATATATATATATATATATATATATATATATATATATATATATATATATATATATATATAATTATTTCAAAATAGGACAAGACCCACAACCATATTTAGATTTGAGTATTAATACTTGTGTAACCGCAAGTTAATTGGTGAGCAAACTTGAAAAAAAAAAAAAAGTTAAATGTGAACAATTATAGCTCTTAATTAAGTACAATTTCTAATCTATACCTAGGTAGTGTACAGTACGCAAAAGGCTTGGGCGCAACAACTAAAATAATTATTATCTTTAGATCTTGAACCGTGAGGAAAACAAGGATGTCTAAGAGGCGAGACGAAACATCATTTTCGTGTCGAAATACGAGACGAGACGGAGCTCTTCCAATAGAAGCTGCCCGAGACGAGACCTCACTATCAAAGCACCTTTTCGAAACAAACGAAACAGCCTCAATTCTTGTCTCAGAGACATTCCTATGGTTCATACACCACAATGTCCTTGGTCCTGACTGTTCATCTTTCATGTGAACAATGAAATATTCCACGATTATGCCCCTTAAGCTAAGGGAGACAGATGATTGAAGCTAGTGAATGATGATGGAATAATTGGTGAAATGAAAATGCAGGAGGGAGTGGGAAGTACCCCGAGAAAACGCATGGACATGGTGTTGTCCATTACAAACTTACTTGGCCGGGGCGGGACAAGACCCCCCCCCCAAAAAAAAAACTTCCAAACTCAATACATTGGTACGCTTTCTCAATAAAACTACATTTGTTTAGCAAACAAATGATTGATGTAACATGAAAATTTGATTTTACATTTCATCTGTACTCTTTCTCTTATAAAAACAATCTATAGTGCTGCCAAAATGTCTTGAGCCGTGGCAAAAATGTGAACTAAAGCTCACACCTGCTACACGCCCACGCGTTGAACCAATAAGGGTTCAGCTGTTGCTAAGCGAGAGAGCCTTAGCGAAAGGGAGTGGAATTCCTTCAGCCGATAGCAGCGCTTGAAATGGAAGACTAAATATCAAAGTCAATGCGGTATATCTTTAGTTCTATAATTTTTTCCACCTGAAAATAGGTATGGAAGTATTTTACAATTACTTATCGTCTTTTCCGCTGTAGCATGACATCTGTTCAATACTACATAGACGTAATGGCTTGTGCGCCTCTGCACGTCGTACTCTTGTTTTCTTTTTTTTTTTAAATGAACTGCAAATCTACAGTGTTAAATAAAGATCCACATTGTTCAAAACAATATTATCCAAGTTATTCGTGTATACAGTATGGTATAGTTCCTCGTTTTTTAATTACTTGTAGGAAAATTCCTCTCGTTTGATTTGGAGGCTGCAAAAATCTAGTATTTTTCTTCACTCCTTCCCTGCAGCAATGGATAACCTTGTAACGAGTTCTTGGCCTTCACCTTCAAAATATATCCAACTTATTTACTACCGTCATTCCTCCATCACTGATTGGGAAGAATTACGTAATGACCAGCAACCACAATATATATATAAAGCTTGCTAACTTCTTCCCGAGATCTTTCACTTCTGCTGTGGATTATTTCCTATTGATTTCTCTTATCCTGAGGCAATTAATTCATGAGAAAATAAAATTTATTACCGCAACAGGTTTACATTCCGACACCTAGCAAGCTGTTTTGCTGCTGTAACTACTGCTAATAAAAGTCACTGTACGTACATGAAGTAATTCGTCTGTGTAGTAAATATTTCACTGCGTCATTCATTGCACATATTTCGTCATTCATTGCAAATATTTCTGCATTAATCATTGATTATGACTATTCATTATACGCACAATCATATTTCATATATACAGAGTGTCTCAAAAGTCTCCTGATAAACAGTAACTGTTATTATCAGTAGGGATGCGCACGAGACAAGATTTGTGGCTGTCTCGTCTCGAAAATGTGCTGTAAAAATGATGTCTCGACTCGAAAAATGTATATTTCTCTATTGGAAGAGCCGTGTCTCGACTCGAATTTTTTCAGGAAAATCCTGTCTCGTCTCGTCTCGTGCGCATCCCTAATTATCAGAGTTACAACAAAATGTAAGAGGAGGAACCGTCTCCGAATATGACGTTTTCAACACTCTTTATGCGCCCAATGTTAAATGAAAATGCAACGCTGCCATTTACTGGGAGATAAATAAATTTTGTAAGAGTATGGTGAATGGGGGCATGTTTGAAATGAGGCCTGTCCATTAGAGATGGGCACGAGCGAATTCGAGCGAGTTTTCATTGAAACTCGACTCGACTCGAAAGAGACATCTTTGGGCTCAATTCGAGAACTCGGCTCGAAAAATTTCCTTCAACTCGACTCGAGTTTCGAGTCGAGTCGAGCCAAAACGAGCCAAATGCTGTGTGCAATTCAAAGTACTTTCTTCAAGTATCCTACATAGACAATATAATTCTTATCAATGATACTTACTACTACTACTACTTTCTATTATTATTATTATTATTATTATTATTATTATTATTATTATTATTATTATTATTATTATTATAACAACACCGTGTATAAACATGAAAGATTAGTGGTTTATATCTGAATACTAAAAACTAGTTGACTGCTGACCTCTGTAGTCGTGAAATCTAGGAGGCATGGACATCGTTCACGACATTCTGGGTTTGAGTTCCGGAGGACCAACTATTCGGGCTCGAGCCAAAAATTGTTAAAAGTTACAGGGCGCCGACCAAACATGTTCAAAACTGTTCGGCCCGGGTTTAGGCTTGTCAACGGCTCGAGCGGTTTCACTCTTAGCTCATTCACTATCGAGTCAACCCAACCGAGCTGACTTGAGCCGATGGCTCACCTGAGCTGGGTCGGAGGCCCATTCTAACCGAGCCGGTTCGAGCTGTTTGCTCAGTTGAACCGAGCCGAGCCGGTTGACATCATCATTTTCGTCAATTCGTGATGGATGGAGCTGTAATAAGTGAAAACTAGTTTCACCAAGGTTTCTTCAATTAAGATCCGCTATGTTTAACTGCAGAATAAATATGATATAGACAGTGCAGATCTTCTGTATTAAACGTTTCTCGACTCTTGATAGGTGGCGTGGAGGATTGTTATCTCAATTCGGCGGAAAACCAGATAATTCAAAAGCATCATGTGCGATTAGATGTAGTCTGTGGTGGTAATCGTAGTTGGGTACCAAGTGTTTTATTGGCTGCATCGCTTCGTCATGAAACTATGCAAAACTTAGTTCAAAAACAACAAATAAACGCGTAGCCAATACATATTTAAATACGCACATCGTTGTATTCCATACGTCTACTAAGCTCCTCAAGATCTACCACCATGTCAAGCAGTGTTTCACCCAGCCATACTTTCAGGTGGGCGTTGCCCCAGCCCCCGAAGATAGGGAAAATTAAATTCCTATTTTCAACATAACAAAACAACGTCCTAGTACAGCCGCCTCACAATTTGATTTTGCTTCCTCCCCCCCCCCCCCCCGAAGAGAAATTTTCTGGAAGAAAGCCTAATGTAAAGTTCGGAAAATATAGGATAAGCTACGTTAATTGCATATGATAGACTCTTACAAGTTACTGTCCTCGTAATTGACTTTTCCCTATACTAGGAAAAGAACCAAATAAGGAGAGAGAAAAAAAACAAAACGCGAAAGGTACTGTTCTCCGCGAGTCTATATATATATATATATATATATATATATATATATATATATATATATATATTCACTTCCCTGGAATTCTCCATAATACTCATTGTTAAAACAATCTCTGTTAGGAGAATGTTTAAGAATTACAACATCGGTAAGTCGAATTTTAAGAGTTTCTTAGGTTTCATAATCATATTTAAAAACTTCAGTAACTCGAACTTTCGTATCTGCAAACTTCTACTCATTGAAGCTTATCTCTATGATTAAGTCGAATTTCTCTTGATGTAACCCCGGTAACTTGAAGCTATAGTTCTACAGTGTCAGACCTTAAAGTAGTAGGACTGATTTTTTTCTTTTCTTTTTACAGACTCACGACGGTTACTCCACCTGTTGTTGGTTGAGGTGGGTCTAAGGAAAGACAGGAAACAGCGCCAGTCGGCTGCCAGCCATAGCAGGGTAAAGATCGCTCGTCACGCTGCGTCATGACCAATCTTTTGGAGTAGCGTTACGCCATCAAATTTTGCGTGAAGCTCGGTAAAACTGGGAAAGAGACTCATGAGACGATCAAGACGGAGTACGTTGATAACGCCATTGGAAGATCGAGTGTGTTTGAGTGGCACAAGCTGTTTAGGGAGGGGAGAGAGGAAGTTGAAGACGTTGCATGGTCAGGACGACCTTCGATCTAAAAAACGGACGAAAATGTTGCAAGAGTGAAGAATTTGCTGGACAGTGACCGAAGATTAACTGTTCGCATGATTGCCGATGAACTTGGCATTGCTAAAACCCAAGTTCACGAAATTGTGCACAAACAATTGCAAATGAGGAAAATTTGTGCGAAGTTGGTGCCGCGAGTGCTGACAGGCGAACAAAAGGACGTTCGCAAACGGATCTGCCAGGAACTTCTCGAAGAAGGGAGTGAAAATCCAAACTTGTTAGACAATGTGGTGACTGGGGACAAGACGTGGACGTTTGAGTATGACAATGCGACCAAACGTCAAACCGTGAAATGGCACACCCGAAATTCCCCACGCCCCAAAAAGACGCGCATGACGAAATCAAAAGCGAAAAGCATGCTTATTTGCTTTTTCGATTCACAAGGAGTGATCCACAGGGAATTTGTTTTACACGGACAGACTGTCAATGCAGTTTTTTTTATCTCCAGGTCCTGGAACGGCTGAGGAAACGTATCGTCCGCGTCCACCCAGCCATTGCAAACTCCTGGCGACTGCATCATGACAATGCGCCGAGCCACACAGACTTCCGAGTGGTGGCGTATCCGGCCCAACATAACATTTCAACCTTGCCTTAGCCACCCTACAGTGCCTACCTTGCCCCACCACACTTTTTCCTATTCCCCCGCCTCAAAACCACCCTGAAAGGGCATCATCACGGCTCGGTGGAAACATTACAACAGGCCGTGACGAGGCAGCTGAACAGCATTCCAATTTCCGCCTTCCAGGAAGCGTATCAAAACTGGAAATCCCGCCTGGCAGCAGTGTGTGGATGTAGGAGGAAAATATTTCGAAGAATATTAAGCGTACGTGTTATTTCTGTCAATATCTTATTTTTAATTGACTCAGTCCTACTACTTTAAGGACTGACCCTGTATGCTTTCACGAGATTGTCATTGTTGCTAATGTGTACTGTAAGTGTGTTTTACTCATGTCTGGTATTTTATTTTGACTAGTCATCTTATTTAATTTAAGGAATTTCACAATTATTCAGAGGTTGAATGAATCAAACGAGTTATAGAGGTTATATAGCCAATTTTCATGAAGGACACGGAACCTCGATATCTCTCCAATTTTTCTTGTGATCATCGTGATTACTCGAAAAACTTAATAAAACGAATTTTCATCTATTCCCTTCAGCTTCGAGTTATCGATGTCCCACTGTTTATGTTTCTATAGGAAGAACTGTCTCGTCTCATATCTTGACAGCTCTCGTAGGCAACATTGGTGAAGGGAAGAAACAAGAAATCGAACTTGAGGATTTTTCGCAACAATAGTCAATATTGTATTGTATTAACGAGGAAGAATAATAATGCACTATTGTGACATTTCCTCTTATAACCAATAGATATCTGAATCTCTGGAGGTCTAAGTAAGATTCGAACTCTTTTAATTTTGTAAACGATTTAAATAGCATTGAATTCGAATAGAAATGTTTCTTTATTTTTCTCTCTTTTGCGGTTTTTAATTTCAGTTGAAAGGTTGTGGAATGAAGTCGACTCACCTATTCTTCTTTTCCAAAGCGTCGGAAGTGCAGGTAGCAGGTGATCTGGAGCTAGCAAAATCAATGCGGAGATGTCTCCACGGGTACTAATGTGTTTACCTTTAATGAGTTTTTCTTATCCGGATATTATTTAAAAAAAAAAAAAACTTAGAAAACACGACATTCCCAGACAATGTTTACACGCAGCGGTAGAAAAAGAAAAATCAATTCTGTGACGCAATCACAGACTCTATTGTGCTCCTTAAGGACTGAGAATGATTAAGGATAAACAACTTTATACGGAAGGGTGGTATAATTTATTCAAGCCATTATTATTGACATTTTATTTTCGTTTTAAGAAACCTTGTTATTATAATTAAGTAACAGTATGAGTTAAGAATCCTGAAGGTTCATCAAAGTAGAAACAGAAAAGCTGCCACAAACAGTGTTCGCAACGGAAGCAGTTTTCCGTTAAATTTTGCGATGTAGCGATGGTAATTGTTCCTCAGCTTGTAAAAAAGATATCTGAAGATTTCAACAAGTAGCAGCGCCACGTGCACACCACGTGAATGAATTTTTGTACAGCATGATACTTTCTCAATCAATAAATAAACCGGAAGCAATAGTAGATTTCTACTTCCGGTTTTAGTAGAGAGATTAGTGTGGAGATACATTCCCAGGACCCTTAACTGAATACAGAAAACATCTCGCGATTTATTATCGTTTTTCGTACATACCGATCAACGTTAAAACCGGAAGTGCTTCATTTCTGCCACTTCCGGTATGAATAGAAGGATAAAAAAAGAAAATGATACCTATTATTAGAACGGTTAAATCGACTTCGAAAACCACTTCTCGCTATCTCTCAACCTTTTTACTCCAAGTAGATCAATATTGAAACCGGAAGTTGTAGAAGATATCAATCACTTCCGGTTTTAGTAAGAGATAAGGACGGAAATTAAAAGTATTCTTGGGACGCTTAATTGATTGCAGAAAGCAACTTCTCGCCATCTATTATCGTTTTTGCTCAATAGTCATCAAAGTTAATACCTGAAATGGTTGATTTCAACCACTTCCGGTTTGAATATCAACGAAGTCGACCACCTAACTTTTGACCCTGTACATCATGCAAAAAAATTATGGCAATTCATTGAGTAGTTGTTGAGATTTTGCCTCCCGGACGGAATGATTTTGTATTGCTATTTAGTTACAACTTCCGTGCAGATTTACAACAGAAAATAACAAAAGGTAGATTTCTTGTAACAGAAAATAATTCTTGTAAGAAAAATATACTGTATCAGTAGTCTGGAAAAGAAAAGACAAAAACCAAGACAAGTGCGAATTGTTTCAACAGATACGGGGTACATTTGAACAGTTGCGTTTTGGGTCACAAAAGCATGTCAAAACGAAAAGTTTGGCTCTATATTATGTTCAATATTTTACTTATACATTTTTTTTTAAAGAATTAAAACTAAAAAAATGAACCACTGCTGTTCGGGCTGCTCCACCTGCATTATTAGGTTGGAGTAGATTAAAAATTTAAGCTGATTTTTCTATTTCTTTCAAGCTTACTTTCTCTGGGAATGTTTCCCATGTCCTTCACTCAACGCATCCGATGAATGTCTAACTTAAGTATCCATTTTCTTTCACGCAATCTAAACTTACATAAGCGGCAGATTAGGCTTGGAACTGCAGTAAACACGAAATCGCTGACTACTGGTTCTGCATCATCACTTGGCTCTTTCCTAAGCTGCATCCTGGAACACGCTATCACTAGTCTCTCTTTCAGCAACCTATACAACTTCCTTTCTTTGAGGACTGCACAATTATCGTAACTCCGCTTTCGTCAACATTGTAAAATCTATCAGGAGAAAAATTTCCACATTAAAGAGCCTTCTCGTAACTTTTAAAAATTTCTTACACATAAGCGCTGTTAAATGTGATAGCTCTGGCCAGACTCGTGTCCTCAGGTTTCCGTACTGTGAAAGTTAGATATCGATTGATGAAATTGTTTATCCAATTCCTTTATGCACTTTTGTTTACATGCCATGATTCTAGATACTGGCAATTTAGTTTCTTTGCATAATTGTATACGAATTTACACATAACTTGACATAATCCATAATCCAATTTTGAACACACAGTCAGTTGACATCGACTCCTGTTCTTTTGTAAACATTTGTTGATTGATGTCTCGTGGATCGTACTATTTTAAACTTTTGCAGGTAGTGATGCAATCAGTGGATACGCAGAATTATCAAGGAGATGCAGTTCAATAACTCAATCTCATATTATTTTAGGTCATGCGTAATTTCTATACATATATCTGAACAGTAGTCGTTTATATTTCCGGGTCGTGGTGGCTCAGTGGTAGAGCGTTCACCTCTGGTCCTTGGGACCCCTGATTCGATCCCAGCTTGCCCCCAAATGAACTTCGTGATTGGCAAAAACCGTGTGCGTGGGATTTTTCGTGGCTCTCCCGTTTCTCCCCAGTTTCTTCATTCCACCATTTCATTCATTTCTCATCATCATCGTCTTCTTTAGCCTAACCAACCTAATCAAATCCCTTCCTGGGTACACAACTGATTGTAATGAAGTGATGTACGCTTCAAATTATACTTCCAACGCTACAGCTCATATCGATAGTTTGTCCTTATGGTCGGTTTTTATTGCATTCAAGATAATGGGTGCTGTTTCTATTCCATTCAAGATTTTGCTTCACGATATATTCGAACCATTGTTTCAATCTAAAAACAATAACAAAACATTCCTGTAAGTCTTATTTTGAAACTGCAAACGCTGCTGTGGTGTTCTCGCAGTTAAATATGATTTAAACTTGTTCAGATATGGCCCGCCTAGAGATGTTCAAATATGTTCCACCCCTTCGGAAATTTTTGCTTTTTGTGTGGTAAACAGAAATACATAATCATATTTCACCATAAGCGGTAGATACAGTAATGATTACGTAATAATAATGTATAAACAAAGTCATATTCTACTCTTTAATATAGGCGTAATTCTCTTAGAAGTTGACACGCGTAGCTGAAGACACAACCGGTTCACTTGATGTCAACACATGAGAGAACACGACTGCTCACTATGGATAAAGGTTTGACAACGCTATCGACCACTCTTTGCTGTGCGGAACTTGGAGAGATTTCGTCTCCTTTGCGAGAAAATGTGATGTTCAAATGTGCCCCACTCTCCTCTATATAAAATAAAATTGCGGAAAAGCATGGATATAGGCTATCAAAAGGAACATAGGAATTACCGGAAATTGTGAATGACGGAAACTTCATAACGAGGAACTACATAATTTATATCGTTTACCAAACATTGTTAGGGTCATCAAGTCTAGGAGGCTTAGGTGGGCAGGTCATGTGGCAAGAATGGAAGAAAGTAGGAACACTTTCAAAATTCTAATTGGAAATCCAATCGGGAAACAACCATTAGGAAGACCTAGGCGCAGATGGGAAGACAATATTAAGATGGATCTCGCAGAAATAGGAATACAAAGTAGAAACTGGATCGAGTTGGTCAAGGATACAAGTCAGTGGGGACCTTCTGTGAACGCAGCATTGAACCTACGGGTTCCATATGGTATAGAGTTAGTTAACTAGTTAGTAGGAATTACCGTGACATGTTAGAAAGAGAAAATACAGTTGTACACAAAGTAAAACAGAAGAAAAGAATATAGTATATATAAAAGGGAAGTAGGAATAACTGAGACATGTTAGAAGAAGAAAATACAATTTTATATACAAAATTGGATAAAACGATGGAACACACAGTAGAAAATGGGAATTACCGAGATGTTAGAAGATCCAAGGATATTACTGGGACAGAAGAAATACTGGAACGTAAGCTTAATCTACCCAAAACCCAGTAAAATACCAAAAGTGGAGGAAACACATGAAAGACATACATTGCAGACTGTGACAACAACACATTGGAATGTAGAAAATTATACCTTCCTAAACTATTTATGAATTTTCTCGATGCTGTTGCAGAGTGATTACAGATAGAAGACCAAACGATCGAAACTGCCAAGTGCCATGGTCGTTTGACATATCCTGCTATTCGACGACACATTCACATATCGAGTAAACTTGTAGCAAACAAGAAGCGTCACCAGAGTTTTAAAACTATATTGATCCGTGCGACAAAAGAACTGGGTCAAGAAGAAAGAACATTTCAATGTCAAAACACTAGGTGGAGCTACCTGAGACACAAAACACCTTTCACAATCGCTGAAAAATAAATAAAGTATTCCCTTCTATTGTAAATACTTGTGTCGAAGTATTTCCAAAGGGAAGCTGTCTTAACATTTTCTTCGAAAGGAAGAAGGCACATCAACTTGTTATTTCATAACACTCAAAAAATTACTTTTCTTTTATTATTTTATACAAAATTAATACAATTTTCAAATAGCTTTTGTTTAAAGTAATTTACACGAAAAACTAAATTCTAGAAAATCTGTTCAATTGAGAAATACCAGAAGTTCGCTGACAAACGAGTGAAGCGCTAGCCTCTATTTCGAAGCTTCGAAGGTTCCATTTTAATCTGTGTGATTTACTTATAATCTTGTTAGTGCGTTTTCTAATGATTCTTCTGTTTTGTTTCGTTTCCGAAATCCATCATTACTCCTACCACTATTCGCGTGTATGTCATCGTTCGTCACAAGCGGTGGTAGCGTAGTTGGTGAGGCATCTTACCTGCCAACTAGGCGGACCGGGTTCGATTCCAGTCAGGGAGGGAAATTTTCTCGCCCTACAATCGTTCTAATGCAACTCTGGAGTTCACCCAGCCCCTTTGAAAAATCAAATATTTAAGTTTTACGTAGCACGATTATGCCGATTAGGCTAAAGGAGACGGTGATGAGAGATGAGTGAAATGATGGAATGAAGAAAGTGGGAGGAAACGGGAGAACCCCGAGAAAACTTACGAACAGTGTTTGTCGACCACAAAGTCCACACGGCGCGAGCTAGGATCGAACCAGGAACCCCAAGCACCGGAGGTGAACCCTCTACCACTGAGCCACCGCCCCCCCCCCCCAGCCACTTTGAAATGGGTATCTGGAACAACATGGGAAATGAAATGAAACGGTTTAACGTCCCAAGTTATGCTCTTTAGGCTAAGGGAGACGATGATTAAGAGAAGTGAATGATGATGGGCTAATTAGTGCAATAAAATGTGGGAGGAAACGGAAGTATCCCCACGGATATGATGTTGTCCACCACGAGAAAACCTACGGATATGGTGTTGTCCACCACGAACTTACATATTCGGGGATTGAACCAGAGAGCGTACCAGAGGTAAGCGCTCTATCAGTGTGCCACCGTGCTCCCCTGGGACAACTTGGGGAAGTAAAACATCCGAGCATACTGCATACAGCACCTTCATCATTCATACCGAAGACAAGAAAATGTGGAGAAATTACTTCATCACCTGTCATAAAAGGGAGCGACTTTTATTTTTCAATAATAATAATAATAATAATAATAATAATAATAATAATAATAATAATAATAATAATAATAACAATAATAATAATAATAATAATAATAATAATAATAATAATAATACAGAGCATAATTGACAGCAGTGTTTACCACGAGTAGTACTTTTTTTTAATTTGAGACAAGGCGACAAACGTTAACAATTCTCGTCCCGTATTCAATAACAGACGAGAAGTTTCATAAGCCTCATAAGCAACACTAATTCATCCCATTCAACTCTCGAATCTTAAACACTGTTTCTGTGTTACGTGATTCATAATATAAAAACTATAAAACTGATTATACGCACACAATGAAAAGCATTTATCAACGTTTGAAGATAAAAAGTCATTACACAATATACTTCTATAATAATAATTTCGAACCGATACTCTGATTTAAATATATATAAAAAAAAGAAAAAAGAAAGAATGAAAGAAAGAAAGAAAGACGTAGATGCTGACTCTTCCGACTTACGGAACACTAACGAAGTTTCCTCATCGCTAGGTCTAGAAACAAAAGGAACTTATTTTTAGTTTGACGTGATACGATTATGTACCTAAGCTAAAGGAGAATGTGATAATGAGATGAATGATAATGGTGAAGTAAAGAAAATAGGAGGAGACGGAATAACTCCCGAGAAAATCCATGCACACGCTCTTTATTCACCATAAAGCCCACTTGGCAGCAGCTGGAATCGAACCAAGGACGTCATGCACCAGAAGTGAGTGCTCTAGCACTGAGTAGTTATGTTAACCGGCTCGGCTCGAGCCCTCAGCCAACGGCTCAGCTCGAGCTCCAGCTCGGCTCGGTTCAACTGAGCCATCGGCTCGAGCCAGCTCGGTTGCGAAGAGCCATCGGTTCAGTTCGGCTCAGCTCAGATGAGCCATCTGCTCGAGCCGGCTCGGTTGGGATGAGCCATCGGCTCGGCTAGGTTCGGCCCATCTGAGCCGAGAGCTCGAGCCGGCTCAGTTGGGGGAGCTGTTGACTCGGCTCACTTCTCCGCTCGGTGGTGATTGAGCCGTGGGCCGAGCCGCTCGAGCTGTTGACATTAGATTAAAGTTACTAACTGCGTGCTACGACATGTTAAAACAAAAGCCCCATTTTCGAAGTTGGATTACTGAAGACAAATAGAATGTCTTATATTTGAGTTTGTAGTAACTGATTTGTTAATCAATCTCTTAAATCAGTGGCCACTAGTTGGATCTCTGTTGTAAATATCATTTAAGAAACTAATTAAATAATAGTAGAAATATGTATAAGTTCGAGTACGCCAAACAAATATTATTGTTAAGTTCGTGTAACAGCATCTATGTAGTTGCTTTTAAAAGCATCCTTTGTGTTTATCTAGACTTGTTTTGTTTTATTCCTTTCATCTATTTACCAATAAGTGAAAAAATATTTCTAAGCGAACTTGTATTTTTTCTTTATTGTTAATCAAGACGATGTTGTACCCAACCGGCTCGGCTCGGTTCATCTGAGTCATCGGCTCGGGCCAGCTCAGTTGCGATAAGCCATCGGCTCGGCTCGGCTTGGGTGAGCCATCGGCTCGAGCTGGCTTGGTTGCGATGAGCCACCCGCTCGTTTCGGCTCGGCTCAGGTGATCCACCAGCCATCAGCTCGGTTCGGCTCAGCTCAGGTGAGCCATCGGCTTGGTTTGGCTCGGCTCGGGTGAGCCATCAGCTCGGTTCGGCTTAGCTCAGGTGAGCCACTGGCTCGAGCCTGCTCAGTTGGGGTGAGCCTTCGGCTCGGCTCGATTCGGCCCAAATGAGCAGAGGGATCGAGCCGGCTCGGTTTGGTGAGCTGTTGGCTCGGCTCACTTTTCGGCTCGGCTCGGTGGTGACTGAACCGTGAGCCGAGCCGCTCGAGCCATTGACAACACTACCACTGAGCTACCTCGGCCTTGAAACGAATGTTTGTTCATAGATACGCAAACAGAATTTTTTCACTGCATATTTACACTTATTTCAGTGATCGTGTGATTAACTGATATGCTTCTGATATGTTTCAAAGTACATCCGGAAACATACACCATTATTTTGCTTGATTTACATGGTCACAAATGGATTTAATGGTTGGATTAGAGGTTAGCGTACCTTTCAGCTCCGAGGCTTTTTGAGACATGGACCTAGCAGCCTAACATGAGATCCGAGCTACAAACCGAGCTCCCGCCGAAAATTCAAACCCGGATCTATCGCGCCAAAGACGTGTATGCTAATCATATAGGTAGTCAGAGTCCCAAAAGCACATTTTCCTCTTATACTCTATTGAAATTGAGTTCCAGTTTGCGTATTGACTTTACAAAGAGGGAAAAAGAAAACCACGAGAAATTATTTCTATTGTTTCTACTTCATACACCGATCTATCTATTAAAATGCTACAAGAGCAATTAAAAGCGCCTGAGCTCCAACCTATAACTTTGACTTTCAAATCTTTCATTTACGTTATGTGTGATTTCACGTTTAACAGAGACAAACATTTTAAGTATTTGTACTTTAAATAGTCTAAATTAGTTAACTATATCTTTTTCATAGGGGGCCGCGGTGGCTCAGTGGTAGAGCGTTCACCTCTGGTGCTAGGGGTCCCGGGTTCGATCCCAGCCCCCGCCAAGTGAACTTTGTGGTGGACCGTGTGCGGTGGTGGTGGACAAACACCGTGTGCGTGGTTTTCTCGGGGTTCTCCGTTTCCTCCCACTTTCTTCATTCCACCATTTCATTCATTACTCATCATCACCGTCTCCTTTAGCCTAACCGGCATAACCGTGGGACGTAAAACTCAAAGAATTTCATTTTCATCTTTTTCATAAAGTTTATAATATAAAATTATTGTTCAAAGCCTGTGTATTTTAACGAGCCTTCTCTAAAATCAGTGCATGTGAATTGTGCTTCCATCTTCCGAGTTCTTTTAAACTATGTTTGTGGCGTGGGAGACCCGGGTTCGATTCCCGGCGGGAGCTCATGTGGTTCGGATTCCACGTTAATCAGTAGGTCCACGTCTCATATAGCCTCGCTGCTGAAAGGGACGCTAAACTAAAATCAACTCAACTCAATTATATGTTCGTGGTCAATCCTTTCGACAATGAGATCTCGGAAACTACAGGCTCTATCTAGAAAGATGACGTTTTCACTGATCGATTGGAAATTTTGCGTAGATTGTCCAGTTCTAATTGAATATTAAAAAAAAAAAGAAAAAAACATGGCCATTATTACTTTATTACATTTTTTAGGGTACACTGGAAGTGTTGAAATTAAAAAAAAAAACTAAAGCATCATATCCTACGCGTTATACATTCCAACACCACAACGTTATATATTGGGGTTGTATGTGTTTTAGGCGTTTGTTCCATGACCAAATAATATTGAAAAAAGAAGGATAACCATTTCTCGAGTCTTAAGATAAATCTTTATTTTTTGAGTGTTTTGCCCAATGAACACCATATATAACTGACATCATAATTAATTGTACATTTAATGTATTTGCTTATTACATACTGCATGCAAGAAAGAAAACACTGGTCATACATGAATTAGAAAATCCAACCGGAAGTAGGCTCAAATCTTGCAAACGGTGCGAGACATTGAGAAAAAATAATCGAAAAAAAAATCTCCCCTTTATGATACCCCTTGCCGATTTTATTTATTTATTTATTTTTAATCAAGACGTCTTTCACTTGTGTCTGTAAAGGGACATGTACACCTTGTCTCAAAAAGGTTGAGCGCATTCTTTATTGGTGTTTTGAGGCAAAAATTTTCAAAGTCCAACTTCGGGTATCTTCGGGAAATAGTAAACCAGGTTCGAACCTCCAAGCCAGCCTTTGTAATCGGGAAAAAGTTTGCAGATGTGTTTTTCTTCTTTTAAATATAATAAGACTTGTTATCAAGTGTTGAAAAAAAGCAACATTGATTGAAATACTTAATGACACAATATTTCGAAACTTTGTATTAATGTCACCACATGCTTGTTTGTCATTTAGCTCTCCATACGTGATGGAACATTTAGATACGTAAACGAATCTTTCCATATGTAAAAGAATGCTCAAAGTTAAGACATAGAACATAATTATCGCCTAAGTACTAAAATAATAGTCAAAGTAGAACAAAAACAGTGTTTCTAGTGGGTATGAATGTCATAATTTTCTTGAGAACCTTTATACATCGCTAAAAGTACCTTAGCAGAAGTCCTTGTGTTAGCTCACTGGTAAGCCGTTGGATTTCAAATCATAAGGTTGTGAGTTCGAATCCCTTCTGGGTCAATGCTCTTTTAAAATTATATTTTCCGCAATGCATGAAAAATTATATAAAATAATGACATTAAATACATCAGTTGTATATATATATAACATAATCATTGCAGAATGTAGTAATTATTATGTTTAAAATATAACATCTGAAATAGGTAGGTGTCCACAGTAGGTCTGTATTATATATATATATATATGAGAATGTTAAATACAAGTTAAGAAACTCGTTCACTAGCAATAAATAAATCATGTAGTGTATTTATTTGCAGCTATTTGTTATATAGAGGGTAATTCTCAACATTCATAATACAGCATGTCATTTATGTTCTTGAAAACTTATTCGATGCATAAACCGAAGGTTTAAACAGAGAATCCAAAATCGCAACGCTCGCAAGAAATTCATGAACCCCAAAGGTCACGTCAGCAGACTGGAATTGTCCTTATGAAGCACGCCATAGCAGAAAGTCTTTACATAGATTTTCAATTCAATTCCTGATATATGCTTTTGCGATGTGGAAGTGGTGATGCCTTTAGTCGCTCTCTCTCGCTCGCTCGCTCACTCTCTATTTCTACAGAATATAAAAGTGGATGTATGTGTGTGTGTTTCAACATAATTCTAATATATCTAGCGCAATTATAACTATATTTCTTACAGTCTGGAAAAGAGTACTGTCGGGATACATATCAAAAATGCTAGAAATTGGTCGATATTAGTATCGAATCCATAGCTTCGTGGTCGCTTAGGTGAATAGTTCTACTTTCAATTCAAGTCCAATTAAGTTCCCATTAGCACCCAGGGTGGTTACGTAGCGACATAAAAATATCGAAATCAACCGATATTAGAATCGAATCGTAAATTTTCAGCGCCGCTAACAGTGCCGCATTTCCCATTAGTCCACATTAGTCCACATTTCACATTAGTCCCATTGCCTAGAGGGCAATATATTTGCAGAGTGCAAAGTTTAAAACTTGAATAATATTTTAATTTTTTCCGTATGAAAAAGTTAAAAATCAAGAGCAAATATACTATTTTATGAACAATCCTCTTTTACTGTTCTAATATGTATAATAATAGCGTAAGAAATCTAAAAATAATTCAGAACACGTTTCACATTTGTTATTTTTTGTTACGTAGTTCTAGCTGTAGCATGTAGTGAGTGGTATTTAAATGTAATAAATTCACTAATTAAGCATATTCGAATTAAGTTTTATTTTTAAGTTAGGGATGAAGGGGCGCAGAAATATGTAGTTATTGTGGCGCCGAGAGCAAACGTGCGTAGAGACGCCGAGCTTTTAAATGCAACACTGGTCGCTAAATTAATTGGTAGAAATTTTAATGTCATTTAAGACCAAATTTAGTCCTAACGGTGGCAGTATCCGTTTGCTCTCCTAGGAGAAATGAAAGGGGCTGACATCAAAATTATATATATACATATATATACATATAAAAAAAGACCGACATTAGTGTCGAATCCATAATTTTCGAGGTGGATTAGATAAAGAGTGGCACTCCAGGTGCTTAATGATATAGAAAATTAGTTTTTCTTTCTTTTTTTACGTTGGTCTACTTTTCCTTGATTTGAGACTTTCAAATTTCATCCTATTTTCTACTGAAATGTGTCTGTAAGGCAACAAAGAAATAATTATATATGATAAATTTAAATTCATTTTAATTCGGAAGTTGAGAAACACTTTGCCATTATATATCGTAAAGGTCAGATCCACCAGCATAGTAACAGAGAGGTGCTTGAGCCATTGACGGTAGAAATTCAAACTCCGGTAAGTGATAATTTCACAGCCTTGTTTTATTACAAGTGTAGCCTCTTTAGTCAACGGAGAAGAGGACGTGGATCATGGGTCAGAGTTGATGTCGATGGGTCGGAGTTGATGTCGATGGGTCGGAGTTGGTCGCAATGGTTCAGAGTGGTTCATAGTTGGTGATGGGTCAGAGTAGATCACGATGGATGATGGGTCAGAGTGGGCCAATGGGTCATTTGGGTGGTGGGTGATACTGGATCATGGTGGGTCGTGAATCAAATTTTCATTGACCCACACCATCTCTCGTTAAAATTGTACTAAAGATAAGAGGCACCGCAGATGCATGTCGGCTATTATGCTCAAATTTTGCACATAGATAGTACCCCACCAGAAAGCAATAAATCTGAAACGGTTCACGGTATCACCTCCTAGAACTCGAGATGTAGGGGTTTGTCTGATTGGCTAAATTAAGACGTCAATGATTTATCCATCAACAAGCAAGCTTTTTATGATCGTTTCCGTAGGGAAATCAGAAGAACAGGTGCCTAGTAATCGTAATATTGATAGTTCGCGTCCACCCCGGGGTATTTGTTTTGTGTTTTTTTGACTCACCTAAATATAAACAAATCACACATATAGGCATTTTAACATATTTTGGGAGAGTAATTTTGTGGTTCGTTGTCGTTTCATCGCGTCTCTGCCGCTGGTAGTAAAGTTTTCAAAATGGAACTGGGGCCACCGCGGATTGTCGCTGCGGGGCCACCAATTTTTGGCGAGAGGTCAATAGTTGACCATCTGTAGTCCACCGACGCTTACAGCTTAGGGTAATGAACGATGTCTTTGCCTTGTAGACGTCATGACTTCCGACGTCGGCAGTCAACTAGCTTTTAGTATTCCTTTACTAACCATCTATCGTTCATGTTTATACACGGTGTTGTAATAATAATAATAATAATAATAATAATAATAATAATAATAATAATAATAATAATAATAATAATAATAATTATTATTATTATTATTATTATTATTATTATTATTATTATTATTATTATTATTATTATTATTATTATTATTATTATTTGTAGTAATAGAAGTATTATTGATAATAGAATAATTATATTGTCTATGTATTGTTTAGGTAGGACTACACACAGGATTTGGCTCGTTTTAGTTTGACTCGACTCTAATCCGAGTCGAGTTGGAGGATATTTTTCGCGCCGAGTCCTAGAGTAGACCTCAAAGATGTCTGTTTCGAGTCGAGTCGAGTTTCAAAGAAAAGTCGCTCGTGCCCATTCCTACTAATGAGAGCTTAATCGGAGCTAAGCGAAATCGAAAGTCACACTATTTATCTAAGCGACCCCGAAAACTATGAATTCGACACTAATACCGATCATTTTCTAGCAATCTTTTATATGTATCCCCCTCCCATTCACCATAGGTAACCCGACAGCACTCTTTTTCAGACTATAAGAAATTTGGTTAAAATTACTCTAGGCCAGTGGTTCTCAATCTAATTCCTATCACGATCCCCTTTTATCACATCCTCTTGCCAGCGACCCTTTTATAATTTGTGTTTTATAATAAGCTTGTGTGGGATTTTTAACATACCTATTTCTATAATAGTAGAATCCATTTCTTGTTTATAGTGAACAGTGCCGTGGCATGGAAAATCAGCGCTCGGGGCGAGAGTATACGACGATGTCTCCGTACATATGAGTGAGGTCGACAGACTAGCTGCGAAGCGCCACCATGGTTGGCACGAAGCTCAATAAAATTTTCAAAAGTAAACTCTGCCTTTTCTTGATTTTGAGCACATTTTATTACGTTTTTCCTTCTATTTTATACATGTGCACATGCACTTTCCTATAGGGATGCACGCGAGACGCGAGAAGTCTCGTCACGTCTCGCATTTGCGATACGAGACACGAGACGAGAGTGAAAATTTTATGCGAGACGCGAGACGAGACTAAACCATGAGAGACGAGACGCTAGACGAGACTTGGTTAAGTCTCGCACGAGAAGTCTCGCGAGACTTCTCGCCGTCTCGCAACATTTATGAATTACATTTATGAGCGTTAATGCCTCCAGGAACAAAAAAGTGATTGGGGCAATAGACATTTTATGAGATTTATTATTAATCAAGGTTAATTTTCAGAATTAAAGCCTTCTTTAGTTTCTAAAAAAGAAAAGCTTTGCAAATTGGAAATTTATTACAGCATCGATTTAGGACTTTATTTTGCGACACAAACATATAAACGCGGGCGCGCACGAATACATGAACTTCTATTTTTGGTCTGAAAAGCGAATAAGACTCCCTATTGCTGCGAAATATGATATTTCTGTTGTTTCTGTCTTTTTCACATTACTACTAGCGATTAATGTTGGGGGATGGCGGGGAAATCCCCTCTCGTCAACGTTTATCCCCGGCCCGGCTCGCAGAAATAACATGATATTTTTACATGGAATAAGTATTTTCTTTCTATATATTTATCAAAAACATCCCCCTCTAGTTCGGAAGTTTAATTCAAATACTGGTTTGGCAGGATGGCCCTATAGGTTTCGTGGGAGATGGTAGGAATGGCCCTATATCTGTCAGTAATTTTATTTTATAGATCTGGCAGTATAAGTTGAAAGCGAAAGTTGATAAAATGCGATAATCCAACATTGCTACAAGCCCAAACGAACCAAAAGAATTGGGTCGTATTGTGTTGTGAGGAGTTCTTTTGTTGTGTACAAGCGCTTTTGGTAGTATGAAAACACCTGGAAAATCACCCTTCAAGGAAACGACCAAAACGTGTAAATGTTGATAGTGGCGACGATATTTTAGAAGAGGCAAATATTGCTGGAGACCTCTAAGCTGGAAAACAATGTTGGATCCAGCAACAATTTATGCTGGTTTTGCTGTAAATTATGCTATTAATTTGACGAAAATTAATGGTCCAGCGATCAAATTCCAGCACAACTTTTCTTTTAATTTGGAGCGGAGGGGACACAAGTTCGGATACCATATTGAACTCTAGGTTCCGTCTCCTTAGGATGTTATGAACATTCATCCCATGGAAAGCAATGGCAAACCACCATTCACCTTGCCAAGGGACTTTTAGGTCAAATACCTGCCTTCGGACAGAATATCACATCATCATTCATTAACAGCCATAGAATAACACATTGCAAAATTTTGAACTAGAATATATGTGAGACCATGCAAGAAAGTCTCGCGCGAGACGCGAGATGAGACTCAAAATTTTATGCGAGACGCGAGACGAGACTTCACATTTGCGAGACGAGACCTTACGCGAGACGAGACCAACGCTTGAGGTTGCGAGACGAGACTTTTCCATTTCTCGTCTCGTCTTGTCTCGCGTGCATCCCTACTTTCCTAACATGAGTAACACACTTCCTACGAAATTTGTGCTCCCTTTTTTCGGCGCCCGGCATTGGCAGTGGATACAGTAACTGTACTATCTATATTCCCAACGACGAAGGTGCTGGTTCAAGATGGATGTTAAACTCCTTCTTTGAAGAGGCCATTAACGTATCTGATCTAAGCCCACAACTTCTTAACCAAATGATAGAATGATCATGCTACAAGTCTTTGCAACTGGTTTTCTGTAACAAAGACTTGGACAAGTTCTGCCTGATGTGGAGAGAAGAATATCCTGGTCTGGTATCTGCTGCTTTAAAAGTAATAATTCCATTGGCTACATCGTACTTGTGCGAAAGTTTTTTTTTTCATGGTAAACATTAAAACAAAGACAAGAAATCGCTTATCAGTTGAAAATGGCTTCATAATGTTCGTCACGAAGATTGAACCGGGCATTGCTGCACGAGTGAAATTACACCATGCTTAGGTATCTCATTAGGTTTCAATTTTAATTGTATTTCAATGTGCAGGTTTTGTTCCATGTGTATTTTTCTAGTATTTCTATATGCAGTTCTCATTAGTATCATATCATACGTCTTTCATTTAAATTCATTTTTAAACAACTCTGCACCCTTTGACAATGTTCAGTAGACTTATTTTTTATTGTTCTGTACAGTATGTATAAAAAATAAAAGTATGCCTATCAGAACAAAATTCAAAATAATTTCCGGTATTAGATTCTAACTATATTTATCTCTTCCGCTTATCTTCGCGACCTCCTAGGGGCCACGACTCCCAGGTTGAGAAACCCTGCTCTAGGCATACATGAGTTATGTTGGAACATACATACATACACTTTTATATGTATAAATGCAGATAAGAGAGAGTTGAGAGAAAACGATTAAGGTATTACCGCTCTCAATCTCTTCACTTTACTTTTGCGATTCGTGAATTTCTTACGTGACAGTTTGGGGATAGCTAGTTTTTTGTCTTGAACCACGATCCGATTTTCGATATGCTCTACCTAAATGCTGTAATGCGAATATTGAGAAGTTACCTGCGTATGAAAATAGCTGCAAATAAATACATTACATAACTTATTTATTGCTATTACACGATTTTCGTAATTTGTATTTAATATTCACATATAACATACCGACGTTCTGTCAATATCTCAAATGTTATATTTTAAAGATAAGAATTGCTTATGTCGTGAAATGATATGAATATATATATTCAACTGATATATACAACTGATGAATTGTAATGTAACTATTTTACATAATTTTCATGCATTGAGGAAAGTAGAATATCATAAAAGAATCTCACCTGAACGGGTATCGAACTCACGATTTAAACGCTCGGGGGTGTACCACTGAGCTAACATGACCGCTTTTCGGAAGCTGCTTCTGAAATATAACTGAGCTCATACGTAAATTATTTTTTTCGTATGGAAATCACAATGACGAAACGAGAGTGTGAATATATAGTTTCGAAATATTGTATCAGTAGACTTATTTTCAATCAACTTTACTTTTTTTCTACACTTAATACCATTTCAACATGTCTTATTATATTTAACAGAAGGAAAAACATATCTGTACATTTTATCCCGATTGCTAAGGTTGGCTTGGAGGTTCGAACCAGCAGCTTTAGTTTACTGTTTTCAGAAGATACCCGAAGTTGGACTTCGAAAGTGTTCGTCTCAATACAGCTATCATCATATCGCTCAATCTGTTTGGTATATGGTATATGTTTTTATACGTGTAAAGTCAGTATAACAATTCATTCTTTAAACAGCTTTTCGTATGTATTAATACTCCTTTATAAAAAACTTTTTAATATTATTATTACGGCGCACCATTTTCAGATTTCTTTCGCGAGTCGTTGACCAAGTCGATCCCCACAATAGGCGTGTCGTGCAATTAACCAACCACGCGTCAGGTATTAGCTTTTACCTATTGCTTCCTGCTCACAGCTCAGAACATTGGTAACTATGGATAGACGTACAGCAATAATTACTTTATGGGAGTTGGAAGGCTATTCTGCAACTGCAGCTAGCAGGCGAGTAGGTGTCCCGGCCTCTACAGGAAAGCGATGGATTCGGAAATATGGTCCTACACGTCAAACTGGTAATTTACGATCTTCTGGTTGTCCGCATGTGTCAACCGAAGCCGAAGATGCGAGATTAGTAAACGAAGCCCGGCTAGACCCACTAAGGACGTCTAGACAGCTAAGGGAAGCTTCTCTTTTTCCTGGTAGTAAGCATACAGCTCTGCGAAGGATTCGTCATGCCGGGTTACGTGGCTGTGTTGCTGCCGTGAAGGAAAAACTCTCAGGCGACCACAAAATTTACCGTCTCGCGTTTGCACAGGCGAATGTGGGTCGCAATTGGGAAAACGTAGTTTTCTCAGATGAATCCATATTCACAACATCAAATGAGGGACGCCGTTTTGTGTATCGCCCGAGAGGCACCCGATATGATCCTGGATGTGTTGCTGCTTGAAATCGCAGTGGCCATGTATCTATTTCATGTTGGGGTTGGATTTTCAGGCGCGGAGCAGAACAGCTTCACAGAATTGAAGGACACCTGGACAGTGCTCAGTACTTAGATATTATGAGTAATATCATGGTGCCATCTGTACGAGTATTTCAGCCTGATGGTGTAATTCAGTTCCAGCAAGACCTGTCGCCAATACATACTTCCCGTGTGGTTCAGGAATGGTTCGCAGGGCAGCCTGAGATTGATTTAATTGACTGGCCGCCTCGTGGACAGACCTCAATCTCATGGAAAATATGTGGGCAGAAGTGAAGAGTACTCTAAGGGATAGTTGGCCTGAAGCAGATCCACCAGAACCCAAGATGACCTGTGGCATCTTGTTTCCGAAGCATAGCTGGAGATAGGGGAAAGAGATAAATTTGTCACCCATTTAATAGATTCCATGCCCAGAAGAATAGAGCGTGTAATAAATTCAGAAGGGTGATTTTTTTTTTATTCTAGTGTTTGTTTTAAATTGATAACATAGATGTAATATTTTATGTAAGACTCCTGTAATTGGGATTCTTCTGTTGGAGTCAGCGGATTTAAATAAATAAAATAAGTATTGGACACAATATTAATGTCCCCGCCTTAACTCCCGAAAACAGTCCATCTCAGGGCTACCTAAACGCTTCTGAAAATATTTCTAGAAGTAAACCACTCCTTGAATCCAATTTCTGTGCAATTCTACTAAAAAAAAAAAAAAAAAAAAAAAAAAAAAAAAAAAAAAAAATCTCTGCAGGCTTTGAACTCAAGACGACCTCATTAACAAGCCCGTACTCTACCAGTGAGCTAACATGAACACGCAAATCCAACCCGAAGAAACACGACTTTCAATTTCCGGTATTCCATTACACTGATGGTCATATACTTTGCAAATGTTGTATTCAACTTGGGATATTCCGCAACACATAAACAAAGCGAAAGAAAGAAAGAGAGAGAGAGAGAAAGAAAGAAATGAATATACAAAAGCATATTCAACGTATTCGAATGAGACTCTAAGTAACGATATTCCGTTCTAAAGAGAATTTGTGTTTCTTCCCGTGACGTTAAGGGGATCGGGAAAAGTTATGTGTCTTGAAGCAGGATCCGACTTTGGATACTCTGTTTACACACTTTCTATATTCGTAGGAATATACTGTATTTCACGAATGTAAATGACATGCTGTATTGAGAATATTGAGAAGTTACATCTGTATGACAAATAGCTGCAAATAAATACACTACATAATTTATTTATTGCTATTAAACGATTTTCCTAACTTGCATTTAACATTTTCATATATAATACCGACCTACTGTGAAAATTATCTCAGATTTTATATTTTAAACATAATAATTACTACATTCTGCAATGATTATGTTATATATATATATATATATATATATATATATATATATATATATATATATATATATATATATATATATATATATATATATATATATATATATATATATACATCTGATGTATTTAATGTCATTATTTTATATAATTTTTCATGCATTGCGGAAAATATAATTTTAAAAGAGCATTGACCCAGAAGGGATTCGAACTCACAACCTTATGCTTTGAAATCCAACAGCTTACCAGTGAGCTAACACAAAGACTTCTGCTAAGGTACTTTTAGCGATGTATAACGGTTCTCAAGAAAATTATGACATTCATACCCACTAGAAACGCTGTTTTTGTTCTACTTTGACTATTATTTTAGTACTTAGGCGATAATTATGTTCTATGTCTTAACTTTGAGCATTCTTTTACATATGGAAAGATTCGTTTACGTATATAAATGTTCCATCACGTATGGAGAGCTAAATGACAAACAAACATTTGCTGACATTAACACTAAGTTTCGAAATATTGTATCATTAAATATTACAATCAATGTTGCTTTTTTTCTACACTTGGTAACAAGTCTTATTATATTTAAAAGAAGAAAAACACATCTGCAAACTTTTTCCCGATTACAAAGGCTGGCTTGGAGGTTCGAACCTGGTTTACTATTTCCCGAAGATACCCGAAGTTGGACTTTGAAAATTTTTGCCTCAAAACACCAATAAAGAATGCGCTCAACCTTTTTGAGACAAGGTGTACTACCATGAGCAAAATAAATGACGCGTCTCTTTATTTTGAAAATTTTTTGAAAATATCTCCGTTTTCTTTATATGTTCGAAATTTCGGAAGGTTTCCCCAGCAGGACAGGTTAATAACAAACCCGTTTTTAATATTTGTGTTAGATATTAGCTTAAAATAAATAAATTAGAAGCAAAAAACATTAAAACGACAGAAATCTCGAGAATTACCAACTCTGCTAAAGTGGGAAATTTTCAAGAACGCGAGGGAATTCTGCAGTTCAACACGAAGCAGCGACATCTATGTCACTGAGAGAAATGTGGATAAAATCTACAAACGAAACTTTTAACGAAATATTTCTAATATGTCTTATTTCGTGCATTATCTGCAAACTCCAAATATATGAATATATGCCAAGTATTAACGTAAAGATAGAGCAAAAAGTGGAAATTGTCTATGGAAAAGGACGAATTGGTAGCGCGACCGTAATGAAAAATCGTCTTTACCGTAGAACAGGGTCAGTTCACGCAAGGAAACAAATAGCTCAGTTAGTTAAAGCAAGTAGTCTGTATGCCGAAGGTAGCGGGTTCGAATCCAGATGGAAGTGACGTTGTCATTTTTATTATTATGGTTATTTTATTTATTTTTTTATGTGGGAAAGAATCAAATTGTAACATATGTGTAAAATTCATGACGATACCAAAAAAAGAAAAAATGTCGTTGTCGCACTTGCATTAGCATCCCTAATTTTGTTTGCAAAAAGTTTAGTAATTATTTCCCCTGTGCTCACTGCTCACTATACGTAATGCTCGCTGGCGCGTTGTTTCCCAGTAAATGTTAATCATAATTTGGAGAATTTTATAAAGTTTCACAATATTTCTCACTAGATAGTCTTCTATCTACTTGTTTGGATATTTTGAAAACAGATTTCCCTATTAAATGTTTAATTTTCCCTAGATGTTTAATTACGGAAAAGTTTTACAATGTATTTGTATTAAATTGAAATTGATTTGAATTTACCACATGAGATAAGTAGCTCGAAGGAGGAAAACTCAAGTAATTGATATTCTACGTAAAAGCTACCTATTGTAGAATGATGATACTTCTTGCCATCAGCACATAATCTTCACGTTAGAGAGTCAGACAGAAAAAAATTCTGGTTTTTCCTCCCTATGACCACCCATCTTAAACCTCTACATATCATTGTTCGTCTCACAAAATTTCGGTGCTCCAAAAACATTCATATAATAATAATAATAATAATAATAATAATAATAATAATAATAATAATAATAATAATAATAATCCTGAATATGCCATCCTTACATAATGTAAGGATATCTTAGTTTCTTAGTTTAAATCTTAGATATCTTAGTCTAAAGTGCTTTCTTTAGTAATTATTTGAACAACCATGTAGGAGGGGGTGCGGCGTTTTATTTTTCCCCTCTCATTTCAGTACCCTTCCAACAGAAAGTAATTTCTCATAAGCAGGGTAGACAAAATGAATAAGAAATATATTTACAGCAGCCTCTCCCCTTTCATAATTGGAATATCACGTAGCATTTTTTTATTCTACCAAAAATGGCCCTGTGCGGTTAGGGGTAGGTAACTAAAGAAATACCTAATATATAGCGCCCCTTGATTGTAATATTACCGCTTCTTTATTTGTACGAGGGAGCCCCAACAAGGTGATAAAAAGAATAGGAAAAATTTCTATTGAATCCAGTGGCGGATCCAGCACAAACTTCTGGGAGGGGGGGAGGTAGTGAAAGATTCTTTTGATGATGTGAAGCTCTCACAAATTACCACTTAACTAAACTAAACATAATAGTGGGGTGAACTGGAACCCAGTCAGTTTAAATTGATGTAAAAGTTTAATTTTTGGCTTCATATTAAAGTTTTGGTTTCAAATGAAAATTTCAGTCCCAGTGGTCAAGGATCAAATCTCGTGGAGCTCTTCAGTGTAGGCTAATACGGGCCCCTTATGAGAAAAGGCAAAAATATTAAAATGTTTCTAACGTTCGAATTTTTCGTCTATTTTAAAGAATTGTTGGGCTTCGTATTAAAGTGTTGGTTCCAAATGGGAATTTCAGTCCGATGGAGAATGATCAAATCTTGGAGTCGGGGGGGCTCATCAGTATAGTGTGCTACGGCTCCATTATGGGAAAAGGCAAAAATATGAAAATGCTTATAACTTTCGAATTTTTCGTCTATTTTAAAGAAATTATTGGCTTCATATTAAAGTCTTGGCTTCAAATGACAATTTCTGTCCTTGTGGACAATTATCAAATCTCGGAGGGCTCTTTGGTGTAGGGGTTTCGGCTTCTTTACGGGACAAGATTCACGTAATTGATTTTGCAAAATTGTTTTGTATACATTAGTGTAAACTTGCACCATTTGGTTAATTTTACCTCTTATATTTTGCAGATTTCAAATTCCAAGCATAGTTACTTCTCAAAGCTAAAAGGCACTTACTAGTTTCATTAAAAGAAAATGTCTTTTATGAAAAGTTGTCATGGAGTAGACGAACGAACAGGCACCTAAACATTGGCTGAGTCGGACGGTTGAAACTCGTTAAGCTCACTTCAATTATTATTATTATTATTATTATTATTATTATTATTATTATTATTAATAGAGCATTCATGGGGTCCGTGGCTCGACTCCACTTCGCGCCAAGTGAAATTTGAGGTAGACAAATACTGTGTGCATGGGTATGGGTTTTCTTGGAATTTTCCATTTTCCTCCCACTTTCTTCATTTCATCATTTCATTCATCATCATTCTCCCTTAGCGTAGGTGCATAATCGTGCAACTTTAAACTAGATATTCCATTTAATTTTAATTTCAATAATAATAATAAACAAATTATTCAACTGAAAGAACTGTAATTTATGTTGACGGCAATTATCATAAATATGCAACCATTATAAAAACAATGCTTTGAGTAGAAAGATAATCCTTCCCAAGTGTTAACGAATGCGCAAGAGATAAGACATGTCTCGAGAAAGAGACGAGATGCGCTTTGTGACATCCAAAAGAAGACGTAACAAATGTTTTGGACACGAGATAGCTTTTAAAATGTCTCGTCTTGTCTGGAATGTCTCGAAAACAAAAGTCTAAGTTTTAAAATTATTTTTCAAGATCTATTCTCTCAAAAGTAGCTCTCTGCCTTAAAATTAATAACGGCATTTGTGATTTTAAAGAAAATAAACAATGTCTAAAGTTAATAGTTAACTTTTCGAAAAGAAGCTTCATTAAGGGTGAACCTGAAAGATGTCCACAAACTTCGGGAGATGATTCGTGACATCAAAAGGAGACAAATAGCCCTCTTGCAGTTTTCGAGTTCAGCTTCGTTGTCGAGATACAGGGTTGCCAACTGGCCGTGTTTGAGAAACTCACTGGAAATAAATTCAACTCCAAGAATAAGCTACTACAGGTCAATTGACTTATACCATGCTGCAAGGTTAAATATTTGTTTATGAAGTGTGTACAAAATTTGCCAGTGTCCTTTCTGAGAACATTGTCGAGAAAAAGTCACCTCCAAGAATAAACTACCCCTCGTAAATTTTTCTAAGAGAAATATCTGATACTGCAATATAGGGTTGTTAATTAAATATTGATTAATGAAAAATAAACAAAATTGTTAAAACCATTTTGGAAAAAATAGCTTTTTTTCGATTTTCGGCTGTTAGTAAACCACACTTATTTTAGGCGGTAGGAAAAAAATGGGAAAATCTCCTGTAGGAATACTATGTAAACCCTAAGTTTAAAATTTGGTGAAGATACGTTGAACGGTATGGTCTCGAGGCGAGTGCACAGAAAAGTGTACCGAACGGACGGACCGGAAGGACGGGTATCGAAAAATCACATTTCCGGTATGTAGACGCCATGAAGTATGTAAATCCGTTGAAATCTGAATTTCATATACTATTTTCACAATCACCATATTTTCTTCTCTCTTTTGTCGCTCGAAAAAGAAAAGCCTGAGTTTACCACAAAAAGCTAGGGTGTTTACCAAAATATATTCAATTACAGGGCCACCGCACTAAACTTTTTCAATTCAATTTCTTAACTGTGTTAGGGCGCAGTTGTAACTGAAGTGTGTATTTGGATAATACGAAAAAAAATATCGTATTATTCAAATACATCAAATGTCAGATTATCGAATAGAAAACTACGATTAAAGAAAATCCACACTACAAAACTAACTCACACTTTGAGCTCATTTTCATTAGACATATAATAGAGCAACTAATGCAATAATTGTTTATGAAATATGAAAAAATCAAATGAGTCATTTTCGAGAAAGTCGTTCAAAAAGAACACGTCAGAAGTAACCTACCTCTTGTGAATTGTTTCTAACAATGAGTTAAGATATACTTTTGCTTATTAATGAATTATTTATTTGCGAAATTTGAACAAAATCGCCTGTCGTTCGAGAAAATTGTTGGGAAAAACCTTGACCCCCAAAATAATCTATCCGTCGTAATTGTTTTTCATAGAAATGACTTATACTAAAATATAGGGTTATTAATGAAATATTTATTTATGAATTATCAATAAAATTGTCCACGTAAGTTTTGAGAAAATCGTGAGGGAAAAATAACTCCCCGAGTAAACTATCTCTTGAGGATTCTTTCAGGGCAAGCGAGTTATTCCATATTATTAGGTTTTTAATGAAATATTTATTTCTGAGTACGAACAAAATTGCTTGATTCATTTTAGAGAAAACCGTGGAGGAAAAACACCCCCAAGAGTAAACTACCCCTCGTATATTTTTTTTCAGGACAAACGAGTTTTGCCATATTGTTCGGTTATTAACGAAATATGTATTTTTGAAATACGAATAAACTCTTTTGAGTCATTTTTGAGAAAATCACCCAGACAACACACTCCACCAAGAATAAACTACCCCTCGCATTTTTTTAGGACAAACGAGTTATTTATGCCATATTGTTAAGTTATTAATGAAATATTTATTTATGAAATATGAACGAAAACACTTGAGTCCATTTTGAGAAAATCACTGAGAAAAACCCACCCCTAAGTATAAACTACCCCTTGTAGATTTTCTCAAATAAATGCCTTATACCACAAAATAGGGTTGCTAATTAAATATTGATTTATAAAAAAAGAAAGAAAACAAGATCGTTAGAGCCAGTTATTAGAAAATATATTTTTTCTATTTTCATCGTACAGGAAACTACCCTTGTTTTTTGAGTAGGAGGGAAATAAAAGAAACTATAGGAAATACTATGAAAATCTTAAACTAAAATTTGGTGCAGATAAGTTGAACGGTTGGCCTCTAGGCGAGTGCACAGAAAAGTGTAGCGAACGGACGGACGAACAGATGGACATGTATCAAAAAATAACTTTTTCGGTATTAGGGGCTATATATAATACGTGTAAATTCGTTGAAATCTCAAATTTGATTTTTTTTTCGATCACCATACTTTCTTCTCTCATTTGTCACTTCAAAGTAAAAGGAACTCAGAACTACAGATAAGAGACACCTACTTTTACACATAGACATTTATTGATTTAAAACTGTTTTAGTTTGTCATTTCACTTCCAATTGAAAGGTTTTACCATGACTAACGGCATACCAATGACGAGACGGAAGTTTTGAGGAAGTAAATGCATTCAGAAGTCTAGACTACATTACGCCTATCAGCCTGTTTTTAATTCTGCAATTGTTGACAGTTGTAATTTCGTCCAAACGCTACATGAAATAATTCTTGGTTGACGTCATTGTGTTACTATTTTAGTATTGTTCTCTTCAGACTTGGTTGAAGTTTTGTCTTAACGGTTATACATTTTTTCTTTCTTATTTCATCGTTACACATAAGAATAAAATGTTCTGGTGAGTGGATAAATTCGAACCTTCGAACATTGGGTTTTCATTCTTCCAACACACTACCATTGGACCAAGCTTTGTCTTCACGTTAACGCACGGTTACAGGGTTTATTACGATTTAAATAAAATGGTTTGCTGTTAGGGTTTCCTGCCCAAATATTTCAATAAAAAATTTTCATTGCTTCGTAGATACATAGAGCAATGTTTAGATACACATTTTAGGATAGTGCATTTTAGTGTATATAATAATTTCATGCCAGATAAAAGCTAGATAAATTTTGATACAATGATTCATATGTAGTTCTCAATAATAGGCTTGCTGTTCGGGGTGAAGTTTCAAGGTTCAGCATTGACTAGCAGTTTTTGCTATTAATATCCCTTCTAACAATATTGGCAGTGGAAAAAGTTAGCCCGTGTTGAAGCTTTTTGCTCCTAATTTAATTATTTTACTTTATTATTTAACGAATATATTGAAAATTGTCAGCAGGCACGTATACAGTAATTTATTTCGGAAGGGGCCTGACTTCAATATTAGGATAAATTATAATAAAATTTTAAAAGATAATCCCAAAAATTAGGCTAAATTTACAGAAAAGTTGGGATTTCAGAGGGGGTCCGAACCCCCTGTACCCACCCCTAAATGCGTCCTTGTTTGTCAGTAACGTTTCCTCATTTTGAAACCCTCAAAAACTTCGAATATATAAAGGGAAAAGAGTTATTTTCGATAAAATATCACTTCAAGGAGACGCGACAGTTCTATTGCACATGGTGGTATCCAACGTTCACAAGGGCAAGAATTCCTTCCCTTTTATTCTTTTGCTATTGTGCCCTATCGAAAGGTTAGGTTTGTAAAATATTACTCGTACAAACAAGCGTGATTGGCAGATAGGAATACTGAACAGAACTCCACAGAAATGCATGCTGAACTTATGTTTATAGCTACTCTTTGGTGATTTGGCCTCAAGGTCAATCGAGTGGTAATTCAGTTCCGTCTCTGTTCTTGAGCCATGTTCGTATTACTTCGAACAGTTTTGCTAATGAAAAGCATGCCTCGTAATATAACAGACTTTTTCGCGTAAGAAATCGAAACTCAGTTGGTCACAGCAACTTTTGTTACGTAACCATAACGGCCTAGGGTCGTCTTCAGTAGAATAAAAAATGTTGCGTGATATTCCATTCACGAAGGAGGAAAGGTTACTTACTCATTTTGTCTACTCTGCTTGTCAGAAATTATATACTTTCTGTTGGGACGGTGCTGAAAAGAGAGGGGGGGGAATAAAACTTCGTGCCTCCTCATACATTTTAAATTTTGTTACATGGTTGCTCAAATTATTACTAAAGAAAGCACTTTAAACCAAGATATTCACAATAATAATAATAATATTCAGGAATAATAATAATAATAATAATAATAATAATAATAATAATAAATGTATTTGGAGAGCCGAAATTATGTGACACGAATCATTACATGTAGAGCTTTAAGATGAGTGGTCATAGGAGAGGAAAAAACAGGGTTTTTCTCTGTCTGACCAACGTAAAGATTATGTGCTGAAGTTAAGAAGCATAATAATTCTACAATAGGTTGCGTTTACGAGGAATATCAGTTACTTCAGTTCTCCTCCTTCGGGCTACTTACCTCATGTGGTAAATTCAAAACAATTTCAATTTAAGACAAATACATGTAAAACTTTTCTGTACTTAAATATATATGGGGGAAATTAAACATTTAATACGGAAATCTGTTATCAAAGTGTCCAAAAAAGTAGATAGAAGACTATCAAGCGAGAAACATTGTGAAACTTTATAAAATTCCCCAAATTAGAATTAACATTTACTGGAAAGCATTCGTTATGCACCAGTGAGCATGTAGTGAGTAGTGAGCACAGGGGAAATTATTACGAAACTGTTTGCAAACAAAAATTAGAGACACTAATACAAGTGCGAGAACGGCATTTTTTTTGTATCGTCATGAGTTTTACACATATGTTACAATTTGATTTTTTCCCACATAAAAAATAAATAAAATAACCACAATAATAAAAATTACAACGGCACTTTTATGGGGTTCGAACCCAATACCTTCGATATACATACTAGTTGCTTTAACTAACTAAGTTACTTGTTTTCTTACGTGAACTGACCCTGTTCTACGGTAAAGACGATTTTTCATTACGATTGTGCTAAGAATTCGTCTTTTTCCATAGGTAATTTCCACTATTTGCTCTATCTATACGTTAATACTTAGCATAGATTCATATATTTGGAGTTCGCTGATAATGCATGTAATAAGATACATTAGAAATGTTTCGTTAAAAGTTTCATTTGTAGATCTAATCCACGTCTCTCTCAATGACATAGATGTCGCTGCTTCGTGTTGAACTGCAGAATTCCCTCGCGTTCTTGAAAATTTCCCACTTTAGCAGAGTTGGTAATTCTCGAGATTTCTGTCGATTTAAAGTTTTTTGCTTCTAATTTATTTATTTTAAGCTAATATCTAACACAAATATTAAAAACGGGTTTGTTATTAACCTGTCCTGCTGGGGAAACCTTCCGAAATTTCGAACATATAAAGAAAATGGAGATATTTTCAAAAAACTTTAGAATAAAGAGACGCGTCATTTATTTTGCTCATGGTAGTACATATGTTGTGAGGAATGAGAAGGAGATTTATGCTCATATGCGAATGATGCGCTGTGTAGAGAGCGCAGGTTCAGCTAGCCGTAATAGAAAATATTTTCAATTAGGTGTCAATCCACTTGAGGAACCTCTCACACTCCAAAGTCTTCTTCCAGCGGCGTATACACCGATTACCCCAAAGGTTGGACCATTCCCTCGAAAACACAGGCCAAACGGTTATAACTGGTATCTTTATTCCTGCAGGAAGACCTCTTCATCTTTTAATTTAAGTAATCCTTGTATAATGATCGTTTTTTTCCTTCTACACTTAAAACAATGTAAGACACTGACCGAGAAACGAACTTACCTTGACTTCTACTACGGCAGATAGGAAACTGTCTCGATATTGGAGTCTCGCATATGTTTTATGGACAAGAGACATGTTTTATATCCTCACATAAAACTTCACATTTTCCCTAAAGTATTTAATTATATTTGTAGCTATAAATATACACATTGGAGTTTTAAAAAGCATAGAAAGTAAATACTTACGTACAGCAACTATCAACGTTTCAGTGAAACAAGAATTAACACTTACCTGTAAAAGAAAGAAAAATAAAAAAAATGAACAAATAATCTACATGTATTGTGCTTACATAATAAATATATGTAAATCTAACAGCGTACCTCTTTCTACGCATTTCATACAATGAAATAGACGTTATTACATTATTAATGTATAGATTTCTCCAGAGATTACACCGTCTTCTTCGTTGAAATGTTTATGCCATCGTCCCTGGTGAGATAGAATCCACGGATCAAAACAAAAAATATGAATAGTAATATAGCATGGATGCAAGTAGTTACACAAAAAGAGAGAACTTAACATAAGCATTTATACATTCCTGTATCTTTAAGAAATGCGTAAAATTTTGGAACACCTAATACTATCGATTAAATTGGTAGACGCATGCAAAAAACAATTAAAAGTAAAAATTCCCCTCTTGTTTGAAATTCTTGCAAATATACGTCATAAAACAATTTATCTACTTTTCAATGGCTAGCAAGTTGAATGAAATGTATTATTTAAACTTCCACGGTTATGTTCCAGCTACAAGAGCAAAATGGAGGGATTTTGTGTCTTGTAGCGCATATTGACTTATAAAATGGGGCAGGACGTCAAATCAGCTATATCTAATCATTTAGACAATCTATATAAAATTGTCTGGTCTGAAACCAGGCCCGCAACCAGCCCCAGAGGTTTGGGGAGGGGGGCATGAATATGTTAGGGACCCAAGTCATTAAAAATTCTCTTACACATAGCTAAATTGTGTTTTTTGTATTAATAATAGCATTTTGTGTCAAGGTCTAGGGGGGGTCAGGCCCCCCTAGCCCATTCTGCTTGTGGGCTTGTCTGAAACTATATAACTCTAGTATACCTTTAAAAGTTAAGGAAATACATTCTTAAACTGAAAATGGGACAAAATTACGGGATGTTTACATGATTATGGTTCTTTGGACCGAGCAAGCCTTTATGACATTAATCAATAAGGCAATCCTGTAATCTAAAATTAATTTAATGGCTTCCCTCCCAAATAACTTCCAGTTTCATAGCCCTGAACTAATGGGATAAGTATGTGGGGGGAAGCGGAAAAAACCGACAAAACTCACTGTTATTATGTCGTTCACCACAAACTTACATGGCCTGGGAACAAATCAGGAACCTTCACACCAAAGGTAAGCGCTTTACCACGAACCCACCATGGCTCCTTCTCACGGTTGAAATTCGAGTTATATGGATTACACAAGTAATAGCCAATCAGATTCGGAAAATGTCGAGAAAGATTGGCGCTGTAGTAGCTATTTCTGGTGACGTCATAAGCGAAGTTGGCTGCTTATTAGGATTAGCAACTTTAGAGACAAAAATAAAGGGAAAAAAGTAGACGAATGTAATAAGTATATTGAGCCAAGTTAATAAACTTCCGTTCTACATCGAAGCTGTATTACTCGTTTCTCTAATTTAATTCAGAACCATCGAGAATACTTCTTCCTTGGTCACGTACATCATACCGATCATAGTGATTGTACAGTCTTCTATACGTATATGAGGATTCTTACACATATGGCAATTCTGTACGTTCTCCCTCTGTGTTGAGAACCGCTCTCTGGTCTCGCTACGTGATTTTTAAGTTTTCGCTAGTTTCTTGTCAGCATATTCGTTGTTTGAGCTTCTGACAATTTTTAATGCGAGTTTATATAATTAATTATATGTCATTCAACAACGATCGCTATGATAAACAGCACCTGAGAAGCAAAGACCACTCTATTTCGTGCTTTCCAAATTATAGACAGATTTCGAGTTATTAAACTAAAGCTTCATCTCATTTAAGTAACCACGCAGCATGAGACTTGTGTGCACTTTGATTGAAATTTAAACATACCAAACTTTGTGATAACAGCTATATTATTCATCACATAATACACCGGGGCCGCGTTGGCTCAGTGGTACAGCGTTCACTGCTGGTGCGTGGGGTTCCTGGTTCGATCACAGCTCACGCCCAGTGGACTTTGTGGTGGACAAACACCGTGTGCGTGAGTTTTCTCAGGGTATTCCCGTTACCTCCCACGTTATTCATTGCATCATGGTACTCATTTCTCATCAACACCGTTTCCTTTAGTCTAGCCGGCATAATCGTGGACGTAACACTGAAAAATTTCATCACAAAATATATTGTGTGTTGTTCAAACATACTGCAACAAGCATTTGCAGTGACTATTATTACAGTGCTGACGTCTTTCCGTGGTTGGTGCACAACGTAGGAAACTCTTTTGTGTAGTGACCTTTAAAGGAGTAAATACTTTCTGTATAAGTAACAGTGGCGTCGAATTCTGTATAGTTTTTTTTTAGGAGTGAGGTGGGATTCAAGTTTGTCACATAAAAAAATCATCTAACAAAACAACAATGAGTGTTTCAATCAGGGTTTGAATCAATCAGGGAACCCACATTACGCTGTCCATGTCTAACACAGCCTCGCTGCTGAAAGAGATCAATTAGCTATTGCTTTGCTTATACAAGTGAAATTCCCGTGTAGTGCGACATATGTGTATACAGTCACATCTTATGGTTTCTACAAAGTTAGTAGCTTACGTATATTATATATGTTTCTTGTTTAATTTTGTATCCTTTGTATTTCTTTTATTATAAAAGCCTTAGTTTCATGTGTATTTTAATACCATACAAAATACACCCTCTCTCCCCGCACTCTGTAATGTGCGTATTTCAGTTATAATCCTTACTATTACAAAGTTAAATAGGTTTACCCTTTGGAATTCCGGGTACACACACACACAATATATATATATATATATATATATATATATATATATATATATATATATATATATATATATATATATGTATGTATGTATATGTATGTTCAGTTTACGTAACGTAATGTAAGCCAAAGTAATTTAATTATGTTTTAAAATATAAAGACACACACGTTGTATCTTGACTTCATGTTACAGTATTCAATAAAAACATGAAGGAAGACATTATGTGCCGTTCAGAGCAGAGACAAGAAAGAAGCTCCTACGCCAGAAAACACCTCTCTACCACTTTTAACCTACATCAAGATTTCATGTTCCATTAGGATGTACTGCTGTTACATAACAAGGTAATAATCTCCTGTTCGTAGCATGAGTCTGCAGTTTCTTCACACAACTCTGACCTGTCACGAAGACTAGAAGTTCTCCAGACACCCGCTACTGGCATCACAGAATAGAGAAGCCCTTGGAAAGCACAAAAGTGTGAAGCCAAGTAGCGTGTCGAAAAGTTTTCGTGTTGAACGTCGGATCTACGTCAGAGTTTAAGCAACACTTCTTTCTGTTCATTTTCAAGAATGTTTGATGAAGCTCTTTCAAGTCACGTGGATGCATTTTCACTCAGCGATCACTTGGTAAAAATACAAGCTTGTGGAGGATATAATATCAAATGCATGACCTAACACACAAATAATAGCAATACAGTTTATACATTATTCAGAATTACCTAACGCTAGGTATCTACTTAGAACTTCATCTTTCATTTTTGCATAGCCTATATAGTTTGTGGAATGTAATTCTGAAATTTGTAATGCAATACCTTCTTAACATGGATTTATAACTGGATTATGTAATGTTATTGCCTGTCCGCCGAGGACCGCGGTGGCTCAGTGGTAGAGCGTTCACCTCTGGTGCACGAGGCCCCTTTTCGATCCCAGCTCGCGCGAAGTGAACTTTGTTGTGGACAAACACTGTGTGCGTGAGTTTTCTCGGGATTCTCGAATTTCTTCACACTTTTTTCATTTCACCATCTCATCATCACAATCTCCTTTAGCCTACTCGACCATTTAATTTTTTCTGTCCATCGGGAAGAGCTAACATTAATCCTGCAACTAAATACAGGCATGGGAGCCGATCCTGGATATAGGAGCTCCCTTGTGGCTAAGCGGTTAGCATACGCGCCTTTGACGTGGGAGACCCGGGTTCGATTCTCGGCGGGAGCTTATGTGGTTCGGATTCCACGTTAATCAGTAGATCCATGTCTCATATAGCCTCGCTGCTGAAAGGGACGCTAAACTAAAATCAACTCAAATCAACTGATCCTGGATAGAGGACCGGCAGCCCCTGAAGTTTGCTTGGACCCACTTGGTGTCTTAAGAGTATATCTGGTAAACATGAATGGGCCTCCTAAAGTTAAACAGAAAATGGTGCCACTACATACAGGGGTTTGTAGAACTCCGACCACCCTTTGAATTTAAACAATGAATTTTTACCAGACCAATGAACGACACAATGTAAATTCAGTTCCCAATCTCAGCTTATAGCATTATTAATAATTAGAGATGCAAAAAAGCCGGCTTTTTTGAATTGATGGTTTTTTCACATAAAAAGCCGGCTTTTTTGGGAAAAAAACGAGAATTTTGGAAATTTTGGCTTTTTTCAACTTCATGATTTTTCTATCTAAATAGCTTTCTTATAGTATATTATATAGTTAGATAAGAATTCCATGACCTGAATGTGATATTTCGCTCTGAAATTCACCATCAAGATGGATGGAGCACATGTTTTACGAATTAAAGCTAACATGAAGAATGTAGTATTTGAGGGTAATTTTAGAGGCTATTTAACTTTATTTTAACTTTTGAGTTATCGACATCTTTTTTCTTCTCTAGTTTGTCATCCGTGTTTCATTTCTAAGAGCTTTTAGTACTCTAGCTTCTAGCGCAAAAGTTAAACTTGCCCGTTTTTCTATTTATCCGTCAAAGCGTACGTTTTTCAATATATCCGTCAAACCGTACTTCCACATTTCTGTTATACTGTAGCTGTGAAGTGATTTAGCAATAATTTTCCGGACACAGCCTTAAATACCAATTTATACAAATAATCAGTAGCGGATTTAGAAAAGTAGTTTAGGAGGGTTTTTTCTGTTTGTTTCGTTTTCTAAAAAGTCCTAATTTTATTTGGGAAGTGCTTGAAGTTTATGAGTACAGGCATAACTAATATTTCGTTTCGTTTATATGTTTAGCAATAATCCTCCGGATACAACTTTAAAAATCATTTTATACTGAGAATCAGTGGCGGATTTAGAAAAGTATTTTGGGAAGGGTTTCTTACTAATGTTTAGTTTTTTTTAAACATTCGTAATTTTTATTTGACGGGAGCTTAAAGTTTATGAGTAAAGGCATAAATAATAGATATTTCGTTTGTTGCAGACATTCCGTAACTTTGGGGAACGGGATTCAGTCCGAAAGACCGCCCCCCTAACCTTCGCAAAAACCGTCACTGCTGGTAATTAGTAATAATAACGATTAAAAACAATAAAAAAGGAAGTCGCCCAACTCACAGTACACGCACTATTTCTACATTCACAGATGGAATGAAGAAAAGCTTTGTCAGAATGGTCGAATGCTGGTTGAATCCCGGACTTCCCGATAGAAGCGCAAAAGCTAATCACTCAGTCATGTTTGTTGTGCAGTTGTATTTAGCTTAACTTAAATATATTCCGTAGTCTTTATTTTTTGGGGGGGGGAGTTCCGTAATGATATGTTGAATCCCTCTTGTTAAAAATTCAGAAAACTTGAGGATTGGGTAAACTGTGATGGTGGTTCTATAAAACTTAACTGTAGAATTTCAAGAATATACAGAACCAAAAGCTCTAGATGTGCAGTCTTTAAGTGTATCATATAAATCTAAGTATTTCTCTTATGTTTTATTTTAATTTTATTTTGTTTCAAAAAGAGGGTATGGAATATTTTGAAGTAAAAATATTACATACTATTTTGCTAGTTATTTGTGTATTCTTTAAAAAGAAGTGTTTACTTTTAGGGTTGGCTGATTTACACCAACTTTTTTTTTAATAACTAGTTTAAACCACAAAAATAAAAAGAATGAAAAATGCGAATCGTGTGAACTTCATGGTAACGTTTCCAGATATCAAACCACCTGCAATAGTTTTATTTCCCTTTCACCTTTTAATCAAGGTGTCCCATGTTCAATTCTCGGTCGAACCACAATCCTTTTTCATGCGTAACCCAAGTAGCGGTTCGGATGTCAGTTTAAGCGAAAGTCTTCTCCTTGATAACCTCGGTATTTCGTAAGGATGTTAAGCCTAAATATACGAAACAAACCAAATTGTATATTTCTACATGCCTAAATGCGTGTTGTTTTATAAAGAAGCCAATATTGCTTAAATATATTGATAGAAATTGGCAAAATTTATCGATTGCCTACGTAGCTTCCAACATTAGCTTGGATTGGACTTTCAATGATATCTACGTACCGGTACTAAATTTGTAATTTAATACCTCAGTTTTAGCGTACTGATTATGGTACGTTGACCTTTAAATTTTACATGCAAAGCAATAACAGGATTTTCCCGTTATTGTCTTACATTTCAAGTAATGACGGGATTTTCCCAATGGCTAGGGCGGGAGATTCTCAACTTAAGAAATTTACTGACCGCACTTCTTTAAGCTTATGGGAGTTCTTCCGGCATAACCCCGCTGTTGCATAATAACATCAAGGCGAAACAAACTTAGGCTATTTCTGTGAATATGTAATATAAATACATAAAGCAAAAAATCTAAGTCAAAAAAGCTGGTTTAAACCAAAAAAGCCTGGTTTAAACATCCCCCAAAAAACGGGTTTTTGCATTTTCAAAAACAACCACGGTTCTTGCCAATTCTGCTTACTTTTGTATATAGGAGGTTAAAAAATTCTTATTATATACATTGGTTAATCCTGTGGAATTCATAATGTAAATATGTTGAAGAAAAATTGTTTGAAATATTTTTTTCGAAATTCATAGTTTATTTTCGATGTTTTATATTATTATCAGCATCAACCACTAGTTAAATGATTTTTTGTGTTATAGAGAAGCGATACAAAGTCTGTTTTATCAATTTAAAGCAGTATTTTGAAAAAAACCCAAAATTTCCGAAGCAAAAAAGCAAAGCAGAAAAAACCGAGTTTTTTTTCCAAAAAAGCCGGTTTTTTTCCGAGCCCTTGCATCTCTATTAATAATACTTTGTGTACATTAGAATTAGGATTAGGAATTAGATTTCTGGTCTCTCGGCATCTATGTTCATCTTAGCCCGTCACATCACGTATGGATGGATGACGTCCCTCGGCATTCACACTATCCGAGGAAAGGGAAGGAAGGAAGTGCCCTGGGACTTACATGTTAGGTACCATCCCAACATTTGCTGGTGTAAATGAGGAAAATCAGGGAAAGCCACACTCGGAATTACTGGTCTGAAAAAACTTTTACACTTCTTCAACCGAGTGTTCCCACCGGGAATCGAACCTGGGACCGCTCTCACCAAAGACGAGAGTGTTAGCGACTACGCTACAGGGAGACACTACCTTGTGTACGTGTTAGTCTTTTCAAATGTATGCTGTAATGATCCGAGTGGCGCGTTTCATTTACTCATATAAACACCTAATAAAATGTAAACTAGATTTCAGGTATGGTGAGTGGTCAGTGATTGACTTCTAACAATGAGATACTGAGTTCAAGTCCAGGTCGTGAAGAAAATTGTCACTGATATTCTAATTATTGCTCAATACTAATTACACAAATGTCTGCGGAGTCTCAATTCCCGGTGGCAGAGGACTGAAATCTGAACGCATTACTGTAGTTTACATTCAACATTTCGGTGCACTGCAAAAGACAAATCAGTGTTTCAACGTTCTTAAGACGGTTTTTCACGAAAAAATTGAAGAAACTGGGTTAATAATGTGCATTGCCTATGTCCCAAACATGCATTATCTTGAGAACTGTCTTGGTTAAGACAGTTAAGCCAATGCTTCACGTTGGGCAATGTTAAAAGACTGAAAACACATACTACACCTTGAACATTGCTGAAACATAGTGATTATCTATCGCCGTAGAGATTGCAAGTGTACTGATCTGTGCTTTTGATATAAGCGAGTGATTGATCACAGGTCTGAATCTCTTCATTCCAAAACTGCCTATAAGTACCTGACAAATCATGTTGCTGTCTTATCACCCCTTTAATCAGCACCGTCCAATTCTCATCATCGTCTTCTTTATAGAAGACAGACCAAGACCCAAATATAAATATATATTAAAATACTTAACTAGATATCTTTGTTGATGTCAACATTAACAATAAAGTGCTGGGCTGCAATGAATGGTTTATGCATTTACCTCTGACTCTACTTTCTTCCACGAGCCGCGATCGCTCAGTGTTACAGCGTGTATCTGTTGTGCGTGGGTGGGGATCTCTGGTTTGGCTCCATAGTGTCGGTAATGTGTAAAGTGTCCTAACTAGAGACAGCCAAAATTTTTCGGAATCGGAAATTTCACTTTCCGGATTCCAGAAATTAAAAATTTCGGAATTAACTATCCCTAGTCCTAACTACAGGGTTAGCATAAATGAGTTATTCTTTTGGAAAAAGCTATATTTTCAAAAATATTACACGTACAAACATCAAAGATATGAGCAGAACCAAAACCACCTAGTTTGTATTGTGTGATAGCACGAGTCCATTATCTTTTCGATTGGGTGTGGCAGTACGAAGTTAGTCTGCCAAAAATGGAGGGAAAGCAAGAAAAAAAGACGTTGAGTATCGTCTGAACGAGTGTCGTGTCACCCAAGGATCAAATATTGCAAAGGGTGTATAAACTTGGTGAGTTTGTGGTTCTTTCCATATATCTTTCATGTATGTGTACGTTTTGAAAATATAGCCTTTTCAAAACGAATGAATCATTTATGCTAGCTTTGTATATTTAAAGGTCGTAAAAAAATGAAATGAAATTTTTGAGTTTTACGTCCCACGGTTATGCCGGTTAGGCTAAAGGAGGCGGTGATGATGAATAATGAATGAAATGGTGGAATGAAGAAAGTGGGAGGAAACGGGAGAACCCCGAGAAAACCCACGCACACGGTATTTGTCCACCACAAAGTCCACATGGCGCGAGCTGGGATCGAACCCGAGACCCCAAGCACCAGAGGTGAACGCTCTACCACTGAGCCACCGCGGCCCTTATATTTAAAGGTCGTTTGTGTCATTGGACGTATGCACATTTTGATACACTTCAAGGCATTTTTGGACATGTTAAACAATTATCGGATGTAGTTTCTTTAAAAAAAATGTCCAACGTATGTTCAAACACATTTATTTTTTACAGTGTGCTGAAGGGGACGCTCTGGGCTTATTTGGAATCGTTCCTCAACTAGAAATTCACGTGACTGTTCTTGAAGAAAACACCTCTCTACTTATTATCTTTCTACATTAAGACCTATTCTGGTCTCACAGTTTTATTAATTACTTTTAAAATCTTTGTAAAATCATCGAAGAACTCCAGGGTCTACCAGACTCCAGTATGTATTTGAACGGTTAATGTTGTTGAAAGATAAGCATGCTAATAACCTATTACGTTATCTCTGACACCAAACAAATATAACGTGTCTGAAAACCTGATAGAAAACTGCATAACTACATGACATAAACTAGTTCCATATAATGAATGTACTTCTATTGTTACACAGGTGCCTATTTAACTTTTGTTTTCACGCTTATCTTTATTGCCATAATTGCTTCAAGTATTACGGTTCACAAGAAAGAAGATAAAGCACTTACCTTAAATTATGACTAAACATTGTTGTAGTTTTGCACGGCAAGTTTTAGATATTTCGTTAAACTTTCTTCATGTCTTAGAAGTCATACGCGTGGGTTTTTTCGGAGTTCTCCCATTTCCTCCCACTTTCGTCATTCCTCCATTACATCATCCTTCTCTTCATTACTGTCTCACTTAGCCTCGATGCACAAACGTGGGACGTTAAACTACAAAGAAAGAAGTCTTACAAGACCTGCATAATGCGTTATCCCAGGCCTTACCTCTATTAATATTAGCCGTCTGACTACTATCCATTTCATAAAGATAGGCCCCTGACTTCGTGGTGCTGCCGTGACGTTCAGTCAAAACTTATATTGCATTGTCGTACCTCGTTTGAATTGCTGAAATGTTGTCTTTTCAATACTTAAGACATAAAAATTTTCTCTGTACTATGTAGTGAGAAAAAAATAAAAATTAATGAAAAAGTGCGTATTTTTTCGTACTTTTTTGGTAGATCAATGTTTAGAGGACTATATCTCAGAAAAGAGATCACGTGAAATAATTTCCTGTGCACAATATGTAGATGCATCCATTAACTGTAAGTTTTGAAATGTTCAATTTTCATCACTTGATACTTTTTGTGTAATTAAAACAAATGTACGACGCTCTGATCTCCTTTACCGTGGTAGTTAGAGAAACGTACAAAACACTGTTCGAAAATTTGGAAGTCTAGTGTTCCAAATATTTGAAACTATTAACATAAAAAGGTTTAGTTGGTAGAGTATTTATTTAAAAAAATTTTTTTTTTTACTTCAACATGTTCTCTGCGTTAAGCGGTGAGCCATGTTGCAGCCCAATCTTTAAATTCCCCGCGCTTATATGAAGAAACAGCATACAGTAAGTGGAAGTGTGGCAACGCTGTCGTGCAGTGTTGTCGCGTTCAGGAAGTTTGTAGCGCGAAGCTTACTTCATAAGAATGTAATAGGAAAAAGTATTTATTATAACCTTTCACAACATCATAAAAATAATAATAATGCATTACACATCTCAATTTAATCGAAATAAAACGTTGAAGTAAAACATCCGAAAACTCATCTATTTACTTCATTCACTTTCGTAATGGGTTTGTTGACTCATCGCTGCTCCTGTTATCTTTCTGTATACTTATTAACAATGGCTCCATTTCTACCTCAAGATCCTGTATCAGTATACACACTTTCCAGCTTACGAACATGTTAAAGGTTAAAAAGAAATGTATCCTTGGCAATCAGGTGTTCACCTAAGTTCTGCGATCAATTCCCCTGCCGAATGTACAATAACACAGAATGGGTCCTTTGTTTTCTTTCAACGAAAAAAAAAAAAAAAACCAAAGCAATGAGTAGGTGACGAGGGCTGTATTTGGGTCTAATCACGTTGCACTGATTACGTCTTCAACACTTCCCTTCGGTTCGTAGGCGTCAAAAACTTAGACATGCACTCACACCATATGGGTTCATTGCAATGAGACGGACGAATAGGCATTTATATTTTCCTTAGTATATGTCGTGGCTTTTGATTATATATATATATGGATATTCCTTTACGAGCGGTGGTATTACAAAAAGAAGAGACAAAATTTTTAGGGATAATGAAATTGCAGAACTGATGAATGACTCCGACTCAGACGGTTATGAGTTAGTAATGAATAGTAATGACATTGATTATTCTGTGCTCAGTGGCGTATTCGGGAGTGAACAAGATAGTAACTCTGTTTCAAGTGAACCTGAGGCTGCGCTGGGAAAGAGAGAAAAAAAGTGTCGTTCCTATTCAAAGACAGATTCTGATGTAGCTTGGAGCGATAAAATTTAAGTAAATGCATACCCCTGTTTAGTGGTATCCCGGAAATTGATCAAAATGCTGGGCTATCTACAGAGTATTCCGCATATAAAGTGTTTCAGCTGTTTTTACCGATGAAGTTTTATAGTAAAAAAAAAAAAAAGTTGAATTGATTTTGAGTTGAACGTCTTGTTCAGCAGTGAGGCTATATGAGACGTCGACCTACTGATTAACATGGAATCCAAACTACATGAGCTTCTCCCAGAAATAGTAGTAAAAGTTATGAATCAATACGCAAAACAGCAGATTGAGAAAAAGAAAAAAATACTAAAACAAAAATCTTTGTTTTCTAAATGAAAGCGTGTTACTTTAATTAAAAACAAGGACATTTTTACACTAATTATTTACATAAGCCTTGTACGGAAGCCAGCTTTACGCGGTTTTACAAATCAACTACGCAAGAGCTATTAGTATGTCTGTCAAGTGGTGGAACAGATTTTCTGTGAAGTGTAAACTCAATATTACATATCAACTAAGGTTGTATCATATAATAAAGTTTATGCTTGTATTTGTTTCTGTGCAAGTGTATTTTGTACTGCGTGCAGTAAGTGAAAAACTGATAAAAAGCAACAAATTTTCGAAGACCATCACATGCAAATCCAAACAAAATAAGAGTTCGCTTTTCTAATTTTGAACATTTGGCACATTTTTTGTATATCCTGTTAATTTCTAAGAAATTGGTTTAAAATCTGTGGAGATAAAATTTTAAAAATATCTCTAAAAAGTGCCGGACAGTGTGCGTGACAAGTTTAAATACCCGTCCGTCTGAGAGTGTATACGCGCCAGGAAAATGTGGCAACGTAGCACTCCGTATAAACTGCGATAGCGAAGGGCGCAAAGCTGAGAAAATCATAATGTCATATTTGTGATTATTTATCTTTTAAAACAAGTCAAAACAGTTTGGTTGAAAAAGCTACTTTAAGATCTTTCTAAAAGTTTTTTAAGATTGTTAATACACCGCAGCAATTCAGAGATAATGATGTCTCACTTTTTACTGAATAACAAGAAAATTACTACGTGTTGAGTGATGAAATTTTCAGAACTTACAGGTAACATATGCATCTACATATGGTGCACAGGAAATTATTTCATGTTATCTCCTTTCCGAGATATAGTCCTATAAACATTGATTTACCAAAAAAGTACGAAAAAATACGCACTTTTTCATTAATTTCTATTTTTTTCTCACTACACAGTACAAAGAAAATTTGTATGTCTGAAGTATTGAAAAGACAACATTCCAACAATTCCAACGAGGTACGACAATGTAATATAAGTTTTGACTGGACGTCACGGCAGCACCGCCAAGTCAGGGGCCTATCTTTATGAAATGGATAGTAGGTCTTCCTCCTATTGACAAAATCCAAGCAAAGTTTCATTCGATCTCTTCACGCAAGCTGTTTAAGTCATACTAATACGTTTCTCTTACAGTCAGTTTCGTTGGTCCTCAGGTACGCTTATCTTCTTCCGAGTATTTATTCACAAGATAATGCACAACAAAGCATTTCCTTTACACTTTAATAGTGTGAGACAACCACATTCACGCCAGGTACAGATAAAAGTTTATTTCGATGTATTTCCAGCTTCTACGCATGATTCAATTTTTGCTCGCTACCATTCACTAACACGAGGCTGGTTTTTCAGAGCCTCTGTTTGTTTCCTCGCACTCGCGCTTCTCGAAACAATCTTTCATGACATACAGTTCAAATGCAACCAATTCGACAGAATACTTACTATTCTGTATTTTGCTCAATTATATTTTGTATTATCATTTTCATAGTACTTTCTATGTTCTAAACCACAATGTTCTTCGAATACCTGGCAATTACATTCAAGGAACCCGCTTTATTATATAGAACCCACAATGGACAAGAAACGTCTCACAATTTACGTAAAGCAACTGTTTACGGCGTTGAATCACTGCTAAGTTTGGTGATATTCTTTCTCAAAGGTGTCAAGTAAATAGGAAATGATGTATGCTGTATTGGAATGAACTAAGCTAATCCAACAAGTAGAGGATCAATTGGAATACCCCAATAACTATTTGTTCCATTAAGATAGTGCACCTCCCCATTTCAGAAGAAGGTCATATCTCCCCTCGTGATTCTCCCTTATATTAATTTCTCCAATTGTGTTTGGATAACCCTGCGGAAAAGTCCTTGCTGGCCTTTCTCGACATAAATCGTTGCTAACTTCACTAACGTGTTTCTAAATACGGAAGTTAGTCCACGCCTTAGTCAAGCTTTCAGTACAACATTTAGAGACGGAGTAGCCCAAACTGACAAGCAAAGGGTCCAAATGGATGAATCCAGTTGCGGGATGAGAATTAGTGCGATTGATAGAGGATATGAAAATATGTATATGTGCAAAGTTATAGCGGCTGAGTGTCATAAGAAACGGAGGGAGAGGGGGTCAAAGTTGCTAGGAGATGGGCTATGCTATGTTATAGAAATACATCAAATCAACTGTTGAATCATAAAAGTAGTGAAAGATAGACAATGCAAACGGTGATAGTTTCACATATTGGCAAAAAAAGAATGGGCAGAGTAGATTACGAACCTCCGCCGCCATCTTGAAATCCGCCATTTTGAAATATGTTATATTTTTTGAAATGGAAAGGTAGTTATGTGATATATCAATTAGGGCCAGCATGTTCTCAAAAAGTCAATTATGAACTTTAGTGATCGTTATTTGTACTTATTTGGAAAATTTCTGATCACCTTTATAATTACTTACGAAAATCTAGGAGACTGATACTCGTATGTTGAAAGTTGGATTATCGCGAAAACATATATAAGTTAAACCTATCTACAAGCCAAGAAAACTAATAGTGAATTTTGATATCCAAGTTGTGTATTATATTATTATTTATGACATTACTTCCGATTTGCTTCATATTGTGCCGAAAAGAACTGTTCCGGTCTGGAAGAACCATTTCCGCCTTTTTTCTTTTGGTCGAAAACAATGTGGAGTTAATACAGCTACTTTTTTTTTTTTTTTTTTTTTTTTTTGTTAAATGATATACTTACTATATACTCAGCATTGCATTCCTGATCTACACACAGTCTTAACACATGTGCTGCATGACTACCTTTCCATTTTTTTTAAATCACAGATTTCAAAATGGCGGATTTCAAGATGGCGGCGGAGGTTCGTAATCTAATCTGCCCATTCTTCTTTTGCCAATATGTGATACTGACAACGTTCGCATTGTCTATCTTTCACTATTTTTACGATTCAACAGTTTATTTGATGTATTTCTACATCATAGCATAGCCCTTCTCCCACCACCTTTAACCCCTCTGTTTCTTATGGTACTCAGCCGCTATAATTTTGCACATACACATATTTTCACATCCTCTATCAGGCGCACTACTATCCATTTCATAAAGATAGGCCCCTGACTTGGCGGTGCTGCCGTGACGTCCAGTCAAAACTTATATTACATTGTCGTACCTCGTTGGAATTGTTGGAATGTTGTCTTTTCAATACTTAAGACATACAAATTTTCTTTGTACTGTGTAGTGAGAAAAAAATAGAAATTAATGAAAAAGTGCGTATTTTTTCGTACTTTTTTGGTAAATCAATGTTTATAGGACTATATCTCGGAAAGGAGATAACATGAAATAATTTCCTGTGCACCATATGTAGATGCATATGTTACCTGTAAGTTCTGAAAATTTCATCACTCAACACGTAGTAATTTTCTTGTTATTCAGTAAAAAGTGAGACATCATTATCTCTGAATTGCTGCGGTGTATTAACAATCTTAAAAAACTTTTAGAAAGATCTTAAAGTAGCTTTTTCAACCAAACTGTTTTGACTTGTTTTAAAAGATAAATAATCACAAATATGACATTATGATTTTCTCAGCTTTGCGCCCTTCGCTATCGCAGTTTATACGGAGTGCTACGTTGCCACATTTTCCTGGCGCGTATACACTCTCAGACGGACGGGTATTTAAACTTGTCACGCACACTGTCCGGCACTTTTTAGAGATATTTTTAAAATTTTATCTCCACAGATTTTAAACCAATTTCTTAGAAATTAACAGGATATACAAAAAATGTGCCAAATGTTCAAAATTAGAAAAGCGAACTCTTATTTTGTTTGGATTTGCATGTGATGGTCTTCGAAAATTTGTTGCTTTTTATCAGTTTTTCACTTACTGCACGCAGTACAAAATACACTTGCACAGAAACAAATACAAGCATAAACTTTATTATATGATACAACCTTAGTTGATATGTAATATTGAGTTTACACTTCACAGAAAATCTGTTCCACCACTTGACAGACATACTAATAGCTCTTGCGTAGTTGATTTGTAAAACCGCGTAAAGCTGGCTTCCGTACAAGGCTTATGTAAATAATTAGTGTAAAAATGTCCTTGTTTTTAATTAAAGTAACACGCTTTCATTTAGAAAACAAAGATTTTTGTTTTAGTATTTTTTTCTTTTTCTCAATCTGCTGTTTTGCGTATTGATTCATAACTTTTACTACTATTTCTGGGAGAAGCTCATGTAGTTTGGATTCCATGTTAATCAGTAGGTCGACGTCTCATATAGCCTCACTGCTGAACAAGACGTTCAACTCAAAATCAATTCAACTTTTTTTTTTTTTTTTTACTATAAAACTTCATCGGTAAAAACAGCTGAAACACTTTATATGCGGAATACTCTGTAGATAGCCCAGCATTTTGATCAATTTCCGGGATACCACTAAACAGGGGTATGCATTTACTTAAATTTTATCGCTCCAAGCTACATCAGAATCTGTCTTTGAATAGGAACGACACTTTTTTTCTCTCTTTCCCAGCGCAGCCTCAGGTTCACTTGAAACAGAGTTACTATCTTGTTCACTCCCGAATACGCCACTGAGCACAGAATAATCAATGTCATTACTATTCATTACTAACTCATAACCGTCTGAGTCGGAGTCATTCATCAGTTCTGCAATTTCATTATCCCTAAAAATTTTGTCTCTTCTTTTTGTAATACCACCGCTCGTAAAGGAATATCCATATATATATATAATCAAAAGCCACGACATATACTAAGGAAAATATAAATGCCTATTCGTCCGTCTCATTGCAATGAACCCATATGGTGTGAGTGCATGTCTAAGTTTTTGACGCCTACGAACCGAAGGGAAGTGTTGAAGACGTAATCAGTGCAACGTGATTAGACCCAAATACAGCCCTCGTCACCTACTCATTGCTTTGGTTTTTTTTTTTTTCGTTGAAAGAAAACAAAGGACCCATTCTGTGTTATTGTACATTCGGCAGGGGAATTGATCGCAGAACTTAGGTGAACACCTGATTGCCAAGGATACATTTCTTTTTAACCTTTAACATGTTCGTAAGCTGGAAAGTGTGTATACTGATACAGGATCTTGAGGTAGAAATGGAGCCATTGTTAATAAGTATACAGAAAGATAACAGGAGCAGCGATGAGTCAACAAACCCATTACGAAAGTGAATGAAGTAAATAGATGAGTTTTCGGATGTTTTACTTCAACGTTTTATTTCGATTAAATTGAGATGTGTAATGCATTATTATTATTTTTATGATGTTGTGAAAGGTTATAATAAATACTTTTTCCTATTACATTCTTATGAAGTAAGCTTCGCGCTACAAACTTCCTGAACGCGACAACACTGCACGACAGCGTTGCCACACTTCCACTTACTGTATGCTGTTTCTTCATATAAGCGCGGGGAATTTAAAGATTGGGCTGCAACATGGCTCACCGCTTAACGCAGAGAACATGTTGAAGTAAAAAAAAAAATTTTTTTAAAATAAATACTCTACCAACTAAACCTTTTTATGTTAATAGTTTCAAATATTTGGAACACTAGACTTCCAAATTTTCGAACAGTGTTTTGTACGTTTCTCTAACTACCACGGTAAAGGAGATCAGAGCGTCGTACATTTGTTTTAATTACACAAAAAGTATCAAGTGATGAAAATTGAACATTTCAAAACTTACAGTTAATGGATGCATCTACATATTGTGCACAGGAAATTATTTCACGTGATCTCTTTTCTGAGATATAGTCCTCTAAACATTGATCTACCAAAAAAGTACGAAAAAATACGCACTTTTTCATTAATTTTTATTTTTTTCTCACTACATAGTACAGAGAAAATTTTTATGTCTTAAGTATTGAAAAGACAACATTTCAGCAATTCAAACGAGGTACGACAATGCAATATAAGTTTTGACTGAACGTCACGGCAGCACCACGAAGTCAGGGGCCTATCTTTATGAAATGGATAGTAAGTCTCTTTCCTCAATTCGATTCATCCATTTGGACCCTTTACTTGTGAGAGAATTGTTACCTCAGAGGTGGAAAAGAAGAAAATAAACCCCAAGTTTGGTACTTATTTCGCTCTGATCTGCGGTGCGTTAGAAATGAGCTATCACTCACTGCACGTAATGTATCACGTATTTCGAATACCCACTACATCAGTTTCTATATAAACAAAATGTTCAAGATCCATAAAACTTGAGAGAGTCAGTAACACTTTGTTGCTAAAATGACCTTCACTCACTAACAACCATGATGAACTGTTCGCACATTAATAACCTCCTCCCATTAGCTGGTTGCTTGCACTTCAGAATTGTGCTAATTAACAAAAATTAACTCACGCGACTAACGCACAAGAAGATCGAAGTGCCAACGCGTTTCACGCTCTTCGTCTCCTCTCATTTGGTTTTTACCTTCAGCGTGTACATACATGGTGCGATGTTTCCTCAACAGATGTCAGTAGTCTCATGACTGTAACATGTGACGTAAGATAGTGTAACAAAATGGCTGGTGGACACTCAATATTTGAAGAACGGAAATTCATTTTAAATTGATATACCTGTACCTTTGTAACTCGTAAAATAATTAATACAAAACTCTGAAATCTCGTGCCATGCGAATAATAATCGGCAAGAGGGCACTTTTTGACATGCACTTCAATACAACCAGATTAACAGTGTTGTCAACCCAACATAAAGTAATATTTTTTTCAATTACGTCAGGTTATTACATATTCCAAATCTCCATAATAAAGGAATACTTACAATAGTTCACTTGTTATGCAGTGTTGCAAACTAAGGACGCTACAGAATCACAAACATCGAAAAACAACAAAATTTTGGAGACTTCTTGTACAACCGTAATAACGTGTGAGACAGATGAGGCAGTGCCTCCAAAGTACTTTAGTGTCGAATACTATGGTAATCATATGATGTTTCCAACAATCAGAAACAAAGTTATAAGGAATTGACAATTTGACCTTCTTCATAGGATTTTATTTTTTAAAAAAGTATTTAGATAAGTATCACATTCATTTACGTAGTTGTTCTTGAATAGACATAAAGATCATAACACTGTTTAGAGCAATTTGATATATCAAACTGTTCCTGAGATTTAAAAGAAAAAAAATTGTAAAAATTGCTATATTGTGCTTAAAATGTTGTATTTGTGGGAACTTCTAAACTTCTTGTTACCTTCCTTTGGTTCGATAACATCCCAACACTAGTTTTTGACAGGTGTAATTACAACAAATCCTCGAAATTACATAATTTTGATCAGTGTTGCAAGCTTCACCATTGTCTGTCATATCTCCAGAATGGTTTGAGATATCAAATTGTTGTAAATGACATTATGCTTTCACAACTATTACAACACACCTTTGCGATTGGATGGGGGCACTTCTGATTAAAAAAGTTTTTCGAAATAAAGGCTTTTGAAAAATGTCAAACATTCAATCCCTTGTAACTTTGTTCCTATTCATTCGAAATCCATCATTTCATTATCATTATTAGACACTAAAATATTTTAGATGTGCATCGCCCCGTCTGTCTCACTTGTTTAATTATTGCCGTTGAGGTCACCAAAATTTGGATGTTTGTGATACTGTAGCGTCCGTCCTTATTTTGTTAGTGTGGTGTTTCCTCAACAGATGTCAGTAATCTCGTGACTGTAACATGTGACCTATGATAATGTAACAAAATGGCTGGTGTACGCTCGATGTTTGAACAGAAGTTCATTTTAAAGTGATATAAGTTTGAAGATGTTCGCTGAAGTTCAACGTCAGTGTAACAGTGAGCTTGAAAAATAACCTTCTACATACTAGAAAATTACATCGATTTTGAACACATTTGAGATGCATGGTACCATTTGTGATGTGCATAAGGGAAGGTACGGAAGATACGGTACAGTTACAAATCTTACTTCTTCGGCTATGGTTTTCGAAACCACTTTAAACTGTAAAGGTACACGAATCTCGTACTGTGTTTTATTGTAATACGTCTGAAATTTGTGATGCGAATATGATATTGTTAGTTTTCGTTTAATGTGTGCATTTGAAATATGTAATAGCCTAACGTAGTGTTATTTGAAAAAAAAAAATCGTTAGGTTGACAATACTCTTAACGTGGTGGTATCGCCAAGTATATTAATGTTCTCCTGCAGATATTTGCATGACACAAAATTGTAATGCTTTTCCTTTATTAGTTTAAAAGTTACACAGCGCATCAAAATAAATGGTTCACCCTGTATTTTGATAAACTATATATATATATATATATATATATATATATATATATATATATATATATATATATATATATATATATATATATATATATATATATATATATATGTATCCTTGGCACTTACATGCTTGCAGACTACATACCCTTATCTATAGCAGGAGACGCAATTTCCATGTAATCATTACTACTTGAGCATTTAGCTGCCTTTTACAGTTTATCTACGATATTTTATCAGTATTTGCACAGCCCCATACGCGCCAAGATATCATCGGCTATATTGTATCACGCGGCTTGTAAATGTCATTTTCTTATACGCTGATCTGAAATATCTATGTTACTTATATACGTTTTTATTTTTCAAAAGGCAAACAACTTCATTCCATTTCATCAAGTCCATCATTATAGCGTGGTAGAAAATAAACAAAGAGAGAGATCCTGAAACAATTGTGGCCTTCTAAATGTGCCGGAAAGCTATGTAGAAAGCTCTATACGTTTGCAAATAATTTTCAGTTATATACCTTCAGAACAGATACTAAAAATTATTGTATGTACATTGTTTCATAACCAATTTGACACAGAAGCTGAAACTCTTTTGAATTAAAATCGTATGATTCTTATTAGGAATTCAAAACTTTGAAATTACAATACTTTAATATCGACACTACAAAATAGTGGTGATACACTGAAATCTCGAAATATACAGAATACGATATCTCTTGAGAACCTACTGACCAGACAACTTCTAACAGAGACAGAGTTTCAAACTAGCACATTAAGAGGGTGCAATATAGTTGCGTGGAAGTCCTATTTCGATTCTGCATATGGGGGCACGGTGGCTCAGTGGAAGAGCGCTTACCTTTTGTGCGTGGGGTACTTCGTTTGATTCCCGGTGAAGTAAGTTTGTGGTGGACAACATCGTGTCTGTGGCTTTTCTGGAATACTCCCTTTTCTCCCACTTTTTAATTCACCAAATTTTCTATTATCTTTCACTTGCTTTAATAAGAGTTTCCCTTACCCTGAAGAGCCTAATAATCATGGAAAGTTAAACTGAAAGATTTCATTCAATTCTGCATATGATTTTCTATAGTGTGTCTACGATTGTTCCATATCTAAACAGAGTTTAATCGAATAGGAATACTAATCATGAACAGATGCGAAAAGAATGTTGAGATAAATAAATAGCTTCTACTGAGACTACCATTACCATGAATTGAATCCGGAATCAAGGATTATACATGCAATCCTGTAACTATTAAAATGAGGACCACATGCTAACAAACAGACCGCGTGTATCAGAGATGGATGCTGTACTACAGAGCAACTGTAACACTATTTTAAGGACTATATCTATATATTAAAAGGCTAGGTTTATATGTATGTCGTCAAGAAAAGTTTATACGTTTATGGACGTACGTATATATATATATATATATCAGGGATGCAAATAACCACTCGCCCGGGGCCAGTGGTTCATCGGTGGGGGCGAGTTTTTAATATCACTATTAAAATACCGAAAGTAAGTACATTATTTCTATCGTGGGATGTGGGATAGTAGCTTGCTTCTTGGGCTAGTAAAATTTTGTTGCTTATTTGCATCCCTGATATATATGAAACCACAAGCTCTAGAAAGTTTTCGTTGATCGATTGCAAATTGTATATAGATTGTTCAGTTCTAATTGACATTTAAAACATGGCCGTTATTTCTTCGTTACATTTTTTAGAGGTACACTGGAAGTACTGAAATTTTAAAAAGTAACGCATCATATCCTAAGAGTTATACATTCCAATACCATACATTTGTATACGGCGTTATTATATATCTCTGGCGTTTATTTCATGGCCAAATGATGAAAAACGAAAGATAACAATTTCTCCAGTCTAAGATGAATGTCTATTGTTTGGAGTGTTTTGCCCAATGAACACCATATATCACTGACACTATAATTAATTGTGTATGTAATGTATTTGCTTATTGAAGAAAGAAAACATTGATCATGCATGAATTAGGAACTCCAACCGGAAATAGCTCAAATGTTGGAAACAGTGAGATATATTGAAAAATAATCGAAATATCTCCCCTTTATGATACCCCTTGTCGATTTTTATCAAGACGTTCTTCACTTGTGTCTGTTGTGTGGAATGACAAGGAGATTCATGCTCATATGTGAATGATCCGCTGTGTAGAGAACGCTGGTTCAGCTACTATTAAACAATTCGCTAATTGAAGGAATTGAAGAAAACTGGAGGTATGAATTAATACTGCTAGCTAAGTCGCAAAATTTTTTTTGAAGAGGATCGGATCGCACTAACATTCAAAACAAAACAATAAACATTATTAAAAATGAAGTACCATTTTATTACTCATCATTCTTACAGGATACTACGTACTAATATGTTTTCGACACCATAAAATATGAGTTGATTAAAAAAGAGAGACAGCGTACGAAACTTCGCATGAAATTCCCACCGAACGCAAAACCAGTGGTGTTTTGTAGATATATAGCTTTGTCTAACGACTTATTAATGTCATGCTGGGCGAACCCCTACGGTAATCACATCAGTTTTCATTAAAGTAACCGCTCGTATACCTGGGCCCAGAAAACACATTAATTAACCTAATCTGTCTGCCATCTACGTCAATAAAGCAACACCGCTGGGTACTAAAACGTCGAAGTAATATGATGCAATGCATTTATTCAACTGTTTCAAATTATTTGTAGAGCAATCTTGGTGCATTAACTGTAGACGGGATAGAATGAGAAAGTGTGTACTGAAACTATAAAAGATCTACAATAGGATACAAATAAACTTACGTGCAAAGAAAAAGAAGCACGAGGAAAAAGATTCAGCATGCAAAATTCATAGTAAGTGTTGGTTATTAAGTCAATTAAAATAAAGTTATAATTTTCCTGTTAAGTCGAACTTTATAATAAGAGCATATCTGAGATTCATCGATCGATTCGAACTTAATGTTTCTTTTCAGTTTGATATTTTATAATCTGCGTCCTTAGTAGTGATTTAAAATTATTCGATTATTTTTCTTTAGTTATGGGAATATCGAAATATTCGTCTTCAATATTGGAATAATTATTCGTTATCCAACAATTCTTGAAACAATTATTCTTTATCCGGTAATTGTTCAAGCAATTATTCTTTACCCAACAATTGTTTAAAAATTATTCTTTATAAAACAATTATTCTTTACCCAATAATTGTTCAATTATCCTTTATCGAACACTTGTTCAAACAATTATTCTTTACCCGACAATTGTTAAAACGATTATTCTTTATCCAACAAGTGTTCAAAGAATTGTTTTTATCCAACAACTGTTCAAACAATTATTCATAATCCAACAAGTGTTCAAACATTTATTACTCAACCAACATTTGTCTACACAATTATTATTCTATTCAACAATTGTTCAAACAATTATTCTTTATCCAACAAGGGTTTACAAATTATGGGGTGTTGTCGCTCGTCTCCAAAGTTCTTAATATTCCAGTTGACGATGTGAAGATTCCTCATCTGACAGAGGCATTAGAAATATGGAGAGGCATTTACAACACAGTTCCGGTTGTAAAGGAGTCGCAAAGAAAATGGGATGAAATTGTAATCAACGAGATAGCTGAAAACGAGGTAGTTTCGCAAAATGACATTGATTCAGCTCGCCTCAAAGCACTACGTCAAAAAGAGTCTGGAGCATGGTTGCAAGCCACACCCTCTAAAAACATCGGAACATTTTTAGAAACAAATATTTTTCAAATATGTGTAGCTTTACGCCTAGGACTTAGTATTTGCTATGAATTCACATGTGCGTGTCAAAGTCGGATGGATGAGAAAGGCTTACACGCATTAAGTTGCATCAAAAGTGGAGGGAGAATTTCACGTCACAGTGAATTAAATCAAATAATAAAACGAACCCTCACCAGTATAGACTGTCCTAACATTTTAGAGCCACCAGGAATGTATCGGAATGACAATAAGCGGCCAGATGGAATTACTTTGACACCTTGGAAAAGGGGTCAATGTCTAGTATGGGATGTAACATGTGTAGATACTTTTGCCCCATCTTACTTAACGTCAACTAGTGAAGAAGCGGGAAGTGCAGCAGAGACAGCGTGTATGCGGAAACATTCTAAATATTCAAAACTTAAAGAAGATCACATTTTTATTGCGTTTGCCACGGAAACAATGGGCGTTTTTAGCAAAGAAGCCAGAATGTTTTTAAAGGAATTAGGATCAAAATTAATTAATAAATCAGGAGATCCTAGAAGTGGTTACTTTTTGACACAAAGGATAAGCCTAGCCATACAAAGAGGCAATGCCATTAGCATATTAAACTCCTTCCCATCTTCACCCAAGCTAGACGAAATTTTTTATCTAAAATAAATATAAACATTTTCTGAATGTTAATAATTGCTACTTCAAAGACATATACAGTATAAAATGATATTTTTGTTTATTATTGTGTGATTGGGATTATGGCAAAATCTAAGTATAGAGGACTGAAACACTTATTAATCATCATGTGTTATCCTTCGTTTCTACAATTGTCGGTTTATATAGTACCAAAATTATGTTTAATTTTTACTGTTTGCTGTTTTAAATATGTTAATTTTGATGTTTCTCTAAATGTATTAGTACTTTTGTATATACTATTTTTTTTTCTAGAAACTTCATTAACCAGAAATGTTATATGTGTACACTAGTAAAAAAAATTGAGAAAGTTTGCTGAAAAAATATATATACATATATTATTAAGTTTACAAATTGTTCTTTATCTAAGAAGTTTTCAAAAAATTGTTTTCTTTTATCAAACAACTGTTCAAACAATTATTATTTATCCAGCAATTGCTCAATTATCCTATAATCAACAATTATTCAAATAATTACTTTTTTCAACCACTATTCAAACAATTGCTCTTTATGCAACGATTGTTAAAACAATTAATATTTCCTTCCATTCGTGAACCGTCAGGCTGTTGTCGTTCTGATGGTAAACGACTTGACGGCATGACATTAATACCTTGGATGAGAGGCAAATCACTAGTTTGGGATTTTACATGTTCGGACACATTTGCCCATTCAAGCCTCCCATTGACTGTTATGAATGCTGGAGAAGTTGCTAGACGTAGAGAGGCAGAAAAGGAAAGGAAATACAACAATCTCCTCGACAAATTTATTTTTGCTCCAATAGCCATCGAGACCAGTGGGGCATGGGGTTCTAGAAGCCTTGATTTTATCAGAGAGGTAGGCAGACGCATATCTATCGTTTCTGGAGATGTTCGTTCAGCGTCCTTCTTAGTACAACGTACAGTGGCTCAATAAAGAAGTCGGACATATACATATTCACACATTCCAAGAGAGAATAGACATTCCAAGAGTATGCTTCAGAGAACAAAATATATATTTCAATTACTCTATATTATTTACTTATGGAAAATAGAAGTATCATTAACCAAACTCAATTTCATGACTATAAAAAATACAAAAAAGTGAAAATACAGGTAAAATCCATGCCAAAAAAGAACTCGGACAGGTAGAACCACTCGCTTTCTTTTTGGGCTTAATAGCGGAATTTCCAAGAGTTTGTCTACTTGACAGTTTCAGGTGTCCAAGTGAAAAGAGTTGAAGCCCCACTGTTTATACGTAGGTAAAACTGTGTGTTTAAAATTTAAAATGGTAAGTCAACTTGGGCAAACTTCTTTAGCAATAAGAGAACTTATTTTAAAATATTATAAAGAGAGAAAATCAGTTCGTGATACTGTGGAAATAGTAAGTAGGTAATACTCCAAAGTTCATGACATTATTAGGTGTTTTAAATCAACAAAATCACTGGAAAATAAACCAAAAAGTGATAGACTTAGAGTGTTTTCAAAGTCAGATGAGCGAAGGATTGTACTATAGGTTAATAAAATCTCCAAGATGTGTGTCCTAAACTGGCCAAAGAAGTATCAGAACATCTTAATAAAAATGTGTATCCCAAAACGATAAGATTGGTTTCAAGAAGAAGCGATTTACATGGAAGAGTAGCCCGTAGAAAACTATTCGTGAGCAAGTGCAATAGACAAAAGAGACTTAGTTTTGCAAAAACTTATAAAAATTAATATTTTTCGTTTAGGAGTACTGTGTTATTCGCGGACAAAAGCAAATTTAATTTGTTCCGCTCAGGTGACCAATGCTATATCTGGCGAAATCTTAATGAAGAACTCCGCCAGCGTAATCTACGGTCCACTGTGAAAAATGGAGATGGCTGAGCAATGGTTTGAAGATGTATGTCCGGTGCTGGTCCAGGTAAACTGTGTGTAATCGATGGAATTATGGACCAACCGAAGTATTTAAACATTCTGAAGCAAAATTTGGTACAAAGTGCTGAAACATTGGGAATAATAGAGAACTTCCAGTACTACCGGGATAATGATCCCAAGCACAACGCACTCAATGTGCGCTTGTAGCTCCTGTATAATTATCCGCATGTGCTGGAAACACCTCCGCAATCTGGAAACACCTCCGCAATCTCCTGTTATTGAGCACTTAATGGGCTCATTTGGAAAACTAGTTAAAATATCATTCTATTAGAACAAAGGAAGACTTGGAATCAGCACTTCAGACTGAATGGGCAAAAAATTATCCTTCCTTCTGCACAAAACTTGTAAAATTGATGCCCGGAAGATTGAAAGCGATAGTGGAAAATAAAAACTTGACAATAAAATATTAAAAATATCTAATAACATTCTAAAATTTTGTTAGTAATAAAGTGTCCGAGTTCTTTTTTGGCATGGATTTACGCCATGTTTTCACTTTTGGTATTTTTTATAGTCATCAAATTGAGTTTTGCCATTGATGTTTCTATTTTTCAGAAGGAAATAATATAGAGTAGTTAAAATATATTTTTTGTTCTCTGAAGAATACTCTTAGAATGTTTATTATCTCTTGCAATGTGTAAGTATGTATATGTCCGACTTCTTTATTGAGCCACTGTATATCCATTGCGGTCCAACGTGGCAACGTTTCGTCAGTTCTTGGTACGTTGCAGCCTGGAAGGGAACTGGAGGAGATATTTCTTCTCTAGTAGAGTAAAGCGGGGCAAAAGGTCGCACTTAATGTTCAGCATGCTATTGCTGCTATGCCAAAAACAATATTGAGATGATCCATAATTGTTATTTTTTCTCGAAAGCCATGTGAAATGAATCTTTTTATAAAGCATATATAAATATGATAAATTAATATATTATGTTTTCTTCGTTAATTATTTTGAACTTCTGTGCATAAAAATTCTGTAGTTACATTTTACTGATTATTACACTGTATTTCATATAAACATAAGTGAACAGAAGGAAACATGTAAAATGAAAAATAAATAAATTATTTCAGAGTAATTTAAAAAAAATAATATTTTATCCAACAAATGTTTAAAAGATTTTTTTCTCCAACAATTGTTCAAAGAATTGTTCTTTATCTATTTAAGAAGTTTTTAAAGATTTTTTAAAATCCAACAACTGTTTAAACCAGTGTTGAATTCAGACATTTTCACCCTGGGGAATATGAACTCCTCGGGGGGAGGGGAGTTCGGGTGAAGTAATTTCTACATTTTGTGATTGAAATTTGAGTTTTTCCGGGGAAATGAATCTTCTTCGGGGGGAAATTCAGCCCGGGCTACTCCCTGTATTCATCCCTGATTTAAACAATGATATTCTTTATTCAACAACGGTTCAAACAATTATTTTTGAACAAAACATTGTTCAAACATTTATTCTTTATCCAACAATTGTTCGAATAATTGTTCTTTATCCGAATTCTAATACAGACTCTGTATTCGATGAGACACTTACACGCACTGTACCAGCACTACACCTTATGGAACATGAAGTGACGAGGAACGGAACCTACTGTTAATGTTGGCTTCAAACCACGACTGGAGCTTCGCTCGGATGCAATTGGTGAATGTATATATACCATCATGCAAGATCTACTCTAACAGAATAGATCGTTCCCCACCACACTATCGCGCCTCCTAGAGAGCTGGGTTTCATGAGTCCCTATTTAGTATGATAGCAGTACTCGTATAGAGAATCGAATACAGTTCTCCCGCACGAATACTTAAGAATACTAACCAATATAATAATAATAATAATAATAATAATAATAATAATAATAATAATAATAATAATAATAATAATAATAATAATAATAATAATAATAATAATAATAATAAGAAGAAGAAGAAGAAGAAGAAGAAGAAGAAGAATGAGGGAAGACAAAATATGTTGATCAGCCATTGAAACTTTATCATATTCGTGTATTTTTTTTTTTTTTTTAATTTTCTAAAATGTCGGGACTGTGCTTGTTCAGAAACAGCCTATAATATAATGACCGACTTCTGTGACGGCCTATACACCCACCAAGTGTACCGGATTTGATCCCGGTCGTGGTTTCAAGCCCATGTGAATGCAGACTTCGTCCACCATGTCCTCGCTGTCAAATAAGGACACAAAACATAACAAAACAAACTCGATTTCTTAGCCTCTGGTATATTTGCTGTTTTTCAAATGAAATTAAATGTAAAATTTAGTTCAACGTCTTACCCATATGTCTCGTTGGCTCCAGAGGAGCTAACGATTACGGGGAAAATGAGTGATTATGAAACAATTCGTGGATTAAGAATGTGGAAGGAAACGTGAGAACCCACACACGATACGATGTTGTCCACCACAAATTCGCGTGACTTGGGATCGAACCGGGGTGACTCCTCGCACTAGATGTGAACGCTTTCCGACTAAGCCATCTTCTTGTCCCCGCTTCTACAATTCTAATTAATATCCTCATACCACAAGCCAATACTTGATTCGATTTTCCCTCTATACATGTAAACGTGGTATCTACTGCTTTTAATTTTGTAATATTTTTACAGAAGTTGAACGAAACTCCTTTACACAGGGTGGCCCAAAAGTAGGTATACAGTACCGTACTGATCAGCTCATTTCATTTACGTATATCATTTCTCATTGTTATCCATCATGTGGACTTGGTTTCTTTATTATTTGTTCTTAATGTGTTTTTACTTAAATTTTAAGCTCGGAAAAGCCGAAGCAAATGAACCCATAAACTAGAATGTTATACTTTATCAATGTAAACCTACTTTTGGGCCACCCTGTATATTTACTATGTCTTTCAGTGTGTTCGTCCATCCGGGAAAGACTAAATCTTATGAACTACTTGATGGATGACTATCAAGTTTGGCAAGGATATAGGCACTAGGTCGAAAAAGGGTATATATTTTTTTTCAGGCCAGCCATCTTGCGTCAGGTTTTCCTAATTCAAGCCAGGAAAATGCCGGGATGATGTCTAACATACAGATCCAGGCCGTTTCCTTCTCGCCCCGATCCTTTCTTTCTTCTCTTTCCTCGGATAGTGTGATTACCGGGCGACATAATCCCTTGTTAAGTGACTGGCGAACACGCAAAAGCGCCGATTTCTCTGTAAATTTGGGGGGCTCATTCAGATGCAGAAGGTATATATATGAGGATTTTAAGACAAATTGCATTCAAATTATGCCAAATATTGTATATTCTTAATACAATAGGGGACCCACATGAGCTTTGGTGGAAGGAGCCCCCCTCAAGATCGGCGCCCTTGCGAACATGGCCAATGAAACCGAAAGCCCAGAAATCTAACTCCCTCACTTTAATTCTTCAAACCGAAATGGGCAGAAATCAACACCTTTTGGATTTTAACGTTGATAAGTATAGAGCAAAAACTGACTGCAATCAATTAAGCATGAAAAGAATATATTTAATCTTCATCCTTAACCATCCACTAAAACCGGAAGTGTCAGAAACCCACTAGAACTTCCGGTTTCATTATTGATATACATAGAGCAAAAACGATACGAAATAGCAAGAAGATATTTCTTTAAATAATATTAGCGTTCTAAGAACAGGTACCATTTTCTCTCTTAACCCTCCCTTCAAAGCGGAAGCGGCAGAAATCAATCACTTCCGGTTTTAATGTTGATCACTATAAAGCAAAAACTGTAATAGATAGCGAGAAGCGATTTCCTGTAATCAATTAGGCGTCCCAAGAATATATTCCATTTCCACTCTAATCTGTCTACTAAAACCGGAAGTAGTAGAAATCTATTACAACTTTTTCGGTTTCAATATAAATTGAGAAATATCACGCACGACAAACCAAACTTCTTTACGTGGTATTTCCAATTGCAAAATTAGTGTTATAACTCTTGGGAGGTGACTCCTGCCACTGAGACAACAAAAAAAGTTCTCTTGAACTTTCGGCTATCGGACATAGTTTCGGGTCTACAAGGTGCCGAAAGCGTGGGTAAATGACTTTCGGACTTCAATAGTTCGGAAACTATCCAACGTAGAGAGGGCGGGTAAAAAATTCACTGAAGAAGTCATAGCTGCTCTATTGAATTTTGCGTGTTTCACAATCCTAACATGCACGCGCAAGGGATTCCCCAAAGGAACGTAGGGAGTCCCGGATAATCTGCCAAATGAAAATTGGTCTAAATGGATATGAATTGATAGGCTTTCTACCAGGTAACAATAATTCGTTTGTATTAAGTCGATATCTGGAACAAATACAAAATGGCGGACACCTTCATGCCCGTTGTGTGTGGTTGCATAATCGCCAGGTACGGATGCTGGCCAACAGTGACGTTTTGAGTATTACGTGTAGCGAATTTGTACTCAAACGCTCTAGAAAGACATCTGGAGTGTCGGCAGAGCACAACAGATGAAGCAGGGTGATTCACATGTGTGGAAACACGTACGAAAAATGCCCAGTAAACGTGAGTTCAAAGCGTCGGAAATGTAAGGATTAGCGTCAAGAACATGAAAGCCATTGCTAATTCACCAATAATATTCCCTCAAACCGATACAATATGATGTGCACGATTGTATTCCAATAAGGATGCAACAACTGAGGGCAAGTTGAAATTGTGCAAGGGGACTCACTAAGAAACTGGATAAAGTAAATGAATGTCACTAGTGGAATTGCATGATCGATATTGAAATGTGACCAACCTGTGTATTGATATCGACATTTAGCTAATGGACAAATGTCAACATGTCCCATTACTGCTGGGACACCGTCTCACGTGCGAAAAATAGGAAAAATAGGGGGAAAGTAGGAAAATAACTACTCGGGTATTGAATCTGAGGCCGTGGGCTCCCAGTAGGATTGGAAACTGCGACAACACGAGCGAAAACGAGCGTCCTAGCCCTGAGGCTTCGAGGGAGCCTCACTTTCTCTAAGTCCAATTCTTTGAGGAGTACCCACTTTGTTTGGCAAACGCTCTTATACAGCCTCCCGACATGCTTGTGTGTTTCATTTTTTACTCCTACTCCACAGTTGTAAACAATCATAGCTTTGAGACGTTTCCTCCTATTTCTCATGTCGTTTTATTTTCCATATGTATGGTGTTCCAGCAAAAGTGTTACATGTGCCAAATTGGTTCATTTTCGTCTTTGTCTTGGCATGTGCACTGTGTGTAAGATACGAATTTCTGGAGGTATTTTTCTATATTTCGAGAGCGTCATATGTCTCAGAAGACTTGAGACATAATACAAGTTTGTAATTTTCACGCTCTATTAGAATTTGAACCATGGATTAAGAGATTTTTTTAATGTATCGACTTTGAGACAATGTCCCAAACAAAGAGGGACATTGATACAATCGTGTTCTAGTTACGTTCTACCCAAAAGTGTACCAGATGTAATAGCAGAATGTACAACGCTATTTTTCCTAGTTTTCCCACGTGAGACAGTGTCCCAGCAGTAGTGCGACATGTTGACATTTGTCCATTAGCTACATGTTGATATCAATACATTTATTGGCCACATTTCAATATCGATCATGCGATCCCACTAGTGGCATTCTTTTAGTTTACCCACTTTCTTTGTGAGTCCAATTGCACAATTTGAACTTGGCCTCAGTTGTTGCATCCTTATTGGTATGCAACCATGCACATCATATTGCACCGGTTTGAGGGAACATTATTGGTGAATTGGCAATGGCTTTCATGTTCTTGACGCTAATCCTTACATTGCCAACGCTTTGAACTCACGTTTACTGAGTATGAGTGCATTTCTGGGCATTTTTCGTTAAGTGTTTTCACACATGTAAATCACCCTGCTTCATCTGCTATGCTCTACCGACATTCCAGATATCTTTCTAGAGCATTTGAGTACAAATTCGCTACAATTAATCCCAGAACGTCACTGTTGGCCAGCATCCGTACCTGGCGATTATGCAACCACACACAACGGGCATGAAAGTGTCCGCCATTTTGTATTTGTTCCAGATATCGACTTAATGCAAACGAATTATTGTTACCTGGTAGAAAGCCTATCAGTTCATATCCATTTAGACCTAGTTTCATTTGGCAGATTATCCGGGACTCCCTACGTTTCTTTGGGGAATCCCTTGCGCGTGCACGGTAGAATTGTGAAACATGCAAAATTCAATAGAGCAGGTATGACTTCTTCAGTGAATTTTTTACCCGCCCTTTTTATGTTGGACAGTTTCCGAACTATTGGCGTCCGAAAGTCATTTTCCCACGCTTTCGGCACCTTGTAGATCTGAAACTATGTCCGATAGCAGAAAGTTGAAGAGAACTTTTTTTCTTGTCTCAGTGGCAGGAGTCACCTCCCAAGAGTTGTAACACTTATTTTTGCAACACCCGATATATATATATATATATATATATATATATATATATATATATATATATATATATATATATATTGAAAACAGTGTTATGCAATGCCCTATGGCAGCACTTTGAATTTTGAAATATTTAAAAAAAAAAGAACGTTATAAAATTATGAATGATGGGAAGATGAACATACAATATCAATAATGTCAATATTTAAGAGAAAACTAAAGTTAGTTTTTCTTAAAAGATTTCGTTGTATTTAAAAAAAAAATCAAGTGATACGGACGCAAGAATTATCAGTTGACATTGCAAGACAAAATACCTCCCATTCTACGTCACTAACTACATAAAAAAAAAGTCGCTATCGACCAGCCTACTTACTTCACTGTTGGGATTACAACATATCTGCCTCCTCAACGATTATCTCGAGGTTCTACGCAACAGATAAAATTCAAGCAGAAGGCCATCAAATGTTATAAATGAAGTTCTATTAAAAATAAATTACTTGCTGTAATAATATAAATTATATAAAATCATACTAGCATGTTATGTAGTGAGTTCTAATATATTTATACAGAAAAACATTTCGAAGAAAATTTCAAATACAAATTTTAAAAAATCGCTTCCTAGCAATGCAAAGCTGCATAACCGCATGGGAAAACACAGGGTGTTTCAAAATTAATATCAGAGTTTTAAGGTTTTGTAATATTTATTACAATTTACTTACAATTATAAATAACAATCAAGTGAAAGAGCACCTCACAGTTTTGTACGCACACATGCGCATACGTACGCTGTTTTCTGTGTCTGCCGTTAGAAAGCGCTAGTAGCAAAGATGGCGACTAGTGAGCAGAAAGCTTGCTGTGTTTTATTTTTTTGGAAATGCTGAGTCTGTAGTTACAGTACAACGTGCTTTCAGTGTTAAGCTCAATTGTAATCCACCAAGTGATAATAACATTCGTAGATGGTATCATCAGTTTGAAAACACCAGCACAGGCAAAGGGAAGAGTACGGGACGACCAACAGTGACTGAAGAACATTTTAAACGAATGAGCCCCGTAGCCCCAAGAAATCAATTCGGATGGCTAGTCGTGAATTAGCAATTTCAGTGACATGTGTGTATGGACATGGGCGCCCATCAGGGGGGCAAGGTGGGGCGCTCGCCCCCCCCCCCTAAGAGGAAATTGTACTTGAGAATATCGAAAACCCAAAAGAATTTTTACATTAGTTACAGCAAATTTTGAAACTATTTTTGAAACGTCGCTTTACTTGCCCCTTTTCTCCCTTGGAAACCACACCATGGGCGCCCTTGTGTATGGACAATTTTCCGGAGATTGACGAATTTAAGAAAGAGGGTTGAATCAATTGTTGCAACAATTACTTCAAACACACTGATCAAGGTTTGGGAAGAACTTGCCTATCGATGCGATGTGCGCCGTGTGACGAATGGCGCTCATATTGAACACTTGTAGCAAAAACTGTTTGAGTTGCTCTTTTGTTTGATGTATTATTAATAATTGTACGCTAAATGTAACACATACCACAGGGTGCGGCATGTAAAACCGACCCGTAAAGTGAACACATAAAATGAACTTCAGTCCCCTTAAAACATGTCTGCAACTTCTCTCACTCGCATGAACCTGTTGACTCAATCTCCTGGTTGACTTTCGAGGACTTCTTGTCATTATCTCCTTCACCTGCATCTTTAATTCAGGTGTGCAGACAGATGGTCGTCTGTTCCTGGGAGCATTTTGAACCGATCCTGTACGCCGCCATTTTTCAATCAATTCCTGAATGGTGCTTTTTGCTGGCACAGAACGTCCTGGAAATTTCTCCCGAAACAAATTCTTTGTTTTCACAAAAGATCCAGTGAGAATGAACCCTTCAACAATGGCAACACGCTCGGGTATCGAATACGGCATTATCACACACTGACACTCACCCGGCTTAACACAACGAGGCCTTTTTCTCAACTGGTTTCGACAAGTTTCACTGGCTGCGGCTGCACGTGACTGCTGCAGGTCACGTAAGTCGACCCGACCTCGACACGCTATCTCTTGGTAGGAAGGTAGATTATTTAAGTGTTGCCAAAAACACAATATACCAGAATATTACCACGGGCCGGTTTTACGTGACGCACCCTGTATAAAGCCTTAAAACCCCGATATCCATTTTGAAACGCACTGTATAGCTGAAATTCGTTTAAAATCCTAGCAATTTTATATTTTAGCTTTCTCTAAATTCTGATTTCGATAAAAACAAGATAGTTTCGTCTCTTATTGTGAAACTACGATAGACGTCTACACTATATGAATTCAATACTACATCTGGAAGTAGTAACATTAGATATGTAACTTCCGGTTGTAACAGAGAGAGATCAGGTCAGAGATGGAACCTGTTCTTGATGGATGACACTAAATTAAGAGTGACACGCGTCCCCTTTTTAACGTGATTGTCCTTTTTTTTTTCAGAAAGTTTTCCAGTGGCCCGAGAAAAATCTAGACGGACGTAAATAGTATATATATTTGTGTGTGTTCCAACACCTTTCTATTGAGTCTTCATCTGTACCGATTCCGTAATACTGAAACGTAGTTTCCACTCATTTCTCGAACAGATGGCGCCAAGAGCGAAATGCAAGTTTCGGTACTCGGTAATCACTTGATTTGGTAGTTAAAAATTAGATTCGATACTTCTGGTTCCCGAGTAACTATACCTAGGCACTGCAGAATGTACACTCATGTCCAAAATGATTGTCGCATATCTATAACTGTCTTCTTGTAAGAATATAATTTGATGATTTTGCAGGGTACTTTTAATACTGATACTGTATGCGTATAATCGGGAAATGTCTATTTATGGTAAATTTTATAGGAAAAGGATTATAAATATGAAAATTAGAATGAGTAAAACAAAATGTTGTTAAATTGACAAGAAAGTTTTATTTTTGTTTTATTGTTCTTATTTACTGCTCTTTTAACATTAAATTTGACACATACATGTCTTTGTCGATTACAATTTTGACAGTTTAGATTGTTTTCCTTTTATATTAAAAATAAAAGTAGCTCACTCATCTACATAAAGGCTATACAATTATAGCTAGAAACAAAATCTGGTCACGAAACTCTTTTACTATCAAAACAAGTGACGAGAGAGGATTTTTAAAATACATATCCTAAGGGAGGCTAAATGTGGTTCATTTTTTTTTTTTTTTTTTTTTCAAAAATGAAACTTGTATGAGAATGAAACAGATACAACTTGTATGAGCTCATCATTAAAAGTAAATGAACATGTGTTTCGGGATTTATATTAAAACATGTATATGTATTTAAACTGTTAATTACAAATAAGAGAAAAGTTATGACAATTTTACTTCTAATAGGAAAAGGAAACTATTTCAACAATATTCAAATTTTCCATCATTTAAGCAGTTTTTATGTGAGTGTTTGTTTTAGTTAGAGGTAAGAAGTCTGATAGATAAACTCTTAATAGAAATTAATCGAGTCATATAATTCCGACTAGCGTGTTTCTAACAACATTACAATCCTATAAAGCCTACTAGCGTGTACCTAACTTTACAATCTTATAAGGCTCACTAGCAATTTCTAATAACATTATAATCTTATAACCTACCACCAGCATGTTTCTAATAACATAATCTTATAAGGCCTACTCGCGTGTTTCTAATAATGTTATAATCATATAAAGCCGAAGGCCGACTAGCGTGTTTCTAATAACATTATACTCTTATAAGGCCGACTAGCGTGTTTCTAATAACATTATATTCTTATAAGGCCGACTAGCGTGTTTACAATCTCATAAGGCTCACTAGCGTGTTTTTAATAACATTATAATCTTATAAGGCCGACTAGCGTGTTTCTAATATTATAATCTTATAAGGCCGACTAGCGTGTTTCTAATAACATTACAATCTTATAAGGCTCACTAGCGTGTTTCTAATAACATTACAATCTTATAAGGCTCACTAGCGTGTTTCTAATAACATTACAATCTCATAAGGCTCACTAGCGTGTTTCTAATAACATTACAATCTCATAAGGCTCACTAGCGTGTTTCTAATAACATTATAATCTTATAAGACTTACTAGCGTGGTTGTAATAACAGTACAATCTTATAGCGCACACTAGCGTGAGCCTAATAACATTACAATCTTCTAAGGCCCACTAGGGCGATCCAAATAATGATGGAACTAAGAAACTAAAATTTCTATTATATCGCATTTTTTGGCCTTTTCTTTACACCTAATTGTAAGAATGACCCAACATAAGAGTGGACATTTCACATGGTTGGCTCACAGTAGACATTAGACTGCAAAGGACATAAGACTCCATACTAACTGTATCCGTTTCAAATTAAGATTTTTTTTTTCAAATGAGTAATTGAAGCCTTATTTTTTTCATCATCAGGAAATAGACAGAAATCCAAATATGTATATCTTTTTCCTGAAGAATTTTAGTATACTACGCGTTAGTTGTTACGACATCGATCAATATTTCGATTTTTCTATATCTATCAGCAACAATGATAACAGTTATCAGGTTATCTCCGATAACACTATTGTTGTTATACGACTGCAAGTGAATAATAATAATAATAATAAATTAATAATAATAATAATAATAATAATAATAATAATAATAATAATAATAGTGAAAAAACTAGTGTTACAATATACACCACGTAAAGGAGTTTGGTTGAACAATAAAAATTTCCCTGGTACTGTCTGCTCGTCAACAATTTTCTGCATTTTTTTCCCCTGCTCATTACTCCACACGCAAAATCTATGATATACTTACGAGGAGACTGCAGGCGGCAGTACAAATTTAAATTACACGTCGCTCCTGTCTCCTCTCAATAATTTATTGCCCCCTATCCTCCATTCCTTGCTCAAACACTTTAATGTTGTCATGGCATCCGATTTCTATTACATTTAAGATGGCGTGATATTCTCTCAATCACCGTATTTTACGGAAAATAAGACCCACCTTAATTTTTAAGCATTTTTTTAAAGTATCGTAACATTTTTACCATTTTTATTATTAGACTACAAAGCCAGACTAAACTATGGTTCTGGGACGGGAGGCAGACAGTGTTAGCAAGCTTTTGAATCTCTGCAAGTCACATTCGTCGCATCGGTGCACTGCTGCTGCTAGTTGAATCCAATGTTGCCAGATGGAGATAAGTTTCCTGCGGCATCGAATATATGGCCATTTTTAAGACTGGCGGGAATTTTAAATCAAACACTGGGCATTTAAATATTACTTTCAAGTATAAGACGCATTTGACTTTTGGAGGCAATTTTTCGAAGAATAAAGTGTGTCTTATAGTCCGTAAAATGCGGTAATATTGAAACCGGAAAAGTCACGTGCATTTGTACTATTTCCGGTTTTAGTAGAAAGAGATTAAAGTGGTGACGCAATACACCCTTGAAACAACTAAATGACTACAGGAAACTGCTTCTTGTGATCGATTTTACTGTATACGATTAACATTAAAACCATAAGTGATTTATCTCTGCGACTTCTGGTGTGAATAGAACGTAAAGAAAGAAGATGGTACCTACTCTTAAAACGTTGAATCGATTGAAAAAAAAAAAACATAGTCTCTTATCGTTTTTGTTCTATGTAAATTAATGCTAAGCCGAAACTACAAAGGATGTTCAAAAAGTTTTGCACAGTGGTCTCTAACTTTTTTATTTGTTGCAGGAGGAGAATGAAATTTTTTGTTAACATACTCAGAAAATTTAGCTATAAGTTGGTATATAAAAGTATTTTCTTTTATTTACAGGTGAGCCATAATAGACCGTGAAGTAGATGTCAGGTTGCGACAACGGTCGGTGATGGAATTCCTCTTCAAGACCGGCGATGACTCTGCCACATCGATTCACAGGAAGTTGCTCCCAGTTTATGGGGAGGACACATTGGATCGCAGCAGTATCCAGTGGTGGTTGCAGAGGTTTAAAGAGGGTAATTTCTCTCTACTGGACAATCCACGATGCGGTAGACCATCGACGGTAGTGAGTGATATGAGTAAGGAGACCATTAATCAAACCATCCAAGTACAAGCTCTACAATTAACAAGGACCGTTACTGTTTGTCATTGGACAAGCTGCAACGTGCCATCAAGACCCACAGACCACAGTTTCAGGGTAAGCTCATCAGACTGCACCATGACAATACCAAACCCCATACAGCCCTTGTGACGCAGGAGAAAATGGGTTGGAAAATTGTTCATCATCCCTACAGTCCGGACTTGGCTCCGTCTGATTTTTTCCTCTTTAGTCGTCTGAAGGCCCACCTGCGCGGTAAAACATTTGATAGTGAGAAAGACCTTATTTCCTGTGTCAAGCGATGGTGTAAAAGTCAATCCCCAGAATTTTACCAAAGTGCATTTACATCATGGAAAGAACGTTGGACCAGATGCGTCACAGCTGATGGAGGCTATATTGAGTAAGCTCAGTGTGTAGCTAAATGTTCCAAGTATGTTTACAAAAAAATTCATTCTTCTTCTGCAATAAATAAAAAAAAATAGAGACCACTGTGCAAAACTTTTTGAACACCCTTTGTAATAGTGGACTCCTATTACTTCCGGTTTTAGTTGAGAGTTAAGGATGGAAGCAAAATGTATTCTAGAGACGCTTAATCAATTGCAGGAAAGAGATTCTCGCTATTATTACAGTTCTTAATCCACGGCAATAAACATTACATCTGGAAATAACTTATCTCTAACATTTCTGATGGATAGATCACTTGCATCAACGAACTCGGTTCCTAAATTTGACCCCTATATCCTGGCCAAAATTGATGGTGAACCACAATGGCGTATTTAGGGGAGCTTCCGGGCTTAAGACCTCCCCCCGAAATTGTATTTACTATATTAAAGTAAATGAAATGTCTTGAGGATTTTCACATTTTCAGGAACAAAATTAGCAAAACCTCCCAGAAACAAAATCGTAAATACGCCACTGGTGAGTCATCACGCATAGTTCTTGAGATATTCTCTCTCCCGGACGGACAAAGTAAATATTAAGGTTGGTTTAAAAGGTGCAAGTTTTGCCGATAGATGGCACTAGTCTTCATCTCTCTCCCATGTATTTTTTACCTTTCACGAAAATTCATGATTGCTCTTACAAATTCCAATCTACAGACTTCAAATTTTTAGGAAAGGATCTTCATAATCTATCGAAAGCAATAATCTGTGCTGATTTTTTATTTAGAATTTTCCTCATTGTTGAAATGGGTTGATTGTTGAAATGGATATCCAAACGTTTAACAATTGAACTGTTTCAACAATGAAAAAAATTCTAAATAAAAAAAATCAGCACGGATTGTTCCCTTTAATAAGTTATGAAGTTAAGTTCCTTCTCTAAAAATTTGAAGTCTCTAGGTTGAAATTTGTAAATTTTCGTGAAAGGTAAATAATACATGGAAGAGATACAAAGACTGTAGTGACATCTATCGGCAAAACTTGTCCCTTTACACTAACCATAAAAGGAGGTTTCGGCAAACCAAACTCTTTAGAAATCAACGCATTTACACGTTGCAAGTCAAAATACAGGGTGTTTCTAAACTCTTGTCTTAGATTGAAATGAAATCTTTCAGTTTAACGATCTACGATCATGTTCAGTACGTTAAGGGAGACGATGACTAGAAAAGTGAATGATGGGGAAGAATTGGTAGAATAGGAAGTGCTATAAATGTATGGAATGTGGAATTGTATAAATGTGTCAATACATCACACAGCCCCTAATGCTGAAAAGGGACGCTGAACTACAAACTGCACAGAAACGAAAAATTAGGCCCTCCTCATTCGTCTAGCTGCTAGCGAGCATGCTTCTTTGGTACACGGGGTTCAGGGTTCGATTCTCGCTGGGACTTTAAATCTGAACGCATTACGATAGTTCGAATACCACCTTTAACTGTAGGTCCAAGTCTCATTCAGCCTTAGTGCTGAAAAGAGATGCTACATTCCAACCAGTAACCAAAAAATTATGCACGTTAATCCAGAAACTCTAAAAATTTATTAATATTATTAATTTTGTAATGAACTCTAATAAATTGGATTTACTAGGACTAAACAGACGGCCTTTAGTGTGTCTACGCGCTGAGTTTTATATTGTTGTACACCTTAATTTAAAAACAAAAACACATTTTTAACCATTTCAAAAGAAGAATTGAGAATAAGAAAAACTGCCTGCCTTCTTAACGTCACTGGAAAAAGACATGAATAAATGTGTTAAACAAAAGAGAAAAAAATCCTTGAAAATGAACCAACTAGTCTGAAGACATCTGATTAACAGCATGCGGAACAACACGCAATATTACAAAAAAAACTTGAAACTGCAGTTGAACTATGCAGTCTTTAGGGCCATTATCACGCAATGTTGCGTTTATGCTTTCAGTGTCCGTTTAGAAACTCAATGACAAAGCTGAGTCCAATCGTAGTATTCAAACAACGCTTTATGATAAATATGTTGTATAATAAACACATTTATTTAGTATTCTTATTCATAATATCATGGCACTAATCTTTTGCACATAAAATTGGAATTAATGCGCGAAGTGATTCATGGCGATTATATTTGTTGAACAGTTTCTCTGTTGAACGACGATTCGGTTTTTATCATTCAAAGAAATATTCGTTTATGTTTTGTGACCTTCCTTAACAAAGACGTTGTTTTCTATATTGTGGCTATTGATTGTACGGTTGGCATACACTTTTACGGTTAGCAGTCGACTACCTTTCTCGAAGACAGACCTCGTATATTATATTTTCGTTCTCGAGGACAATCTTTCCCGTAATTCCCAGTTTCCACCTATAAAATCACATTCCTTAATTTCCTCCTGTTTTACTTCGTATACATTTATACGCACATCTTTGCTATAGGGTGTCCGAAAAGTGCTTGTATCCCTAGGTTTGATATCGCCGGTGAACAACCTCAATGAATTTAGTTATTTAATACATACTACAGACGAGTACTTACATATACGAATTATGTATTCAGTGGATCTGTACGCTCTTCAGATGTTATAATATGTGCATATTTCGAAACCCCTTGAGATTACAGGAAATGAAATGAAATTTTGTTTTACGTCCCACGGTTATGCCGGTTAGACTAAAGGAGACGGTGACGATGAGGAATGAATGAAATGGTGGAATGAAGAAAACGAGAGGAAACAAGAAAACTCACGCATGTTTCTGTCCACCATAAAGCTCATTTGGCGCAAGCTGGAATCGAACCAATGACTCCACGCACCAGAAGAGAACGCTCTATCACTGAGCCACTGCAGCCCCTTAAGATTAGAGGTATGTTAGGAATATGAAAAGTGTAAGGCCTTAGGCGGAGCAAATGCGAGAGTCTGGAGGCGAAGTCCCCAGTCTGTGATAATAGCCTTGTCAATTATGGCATAGGCATAAAGAAAAACTAGGCTTTCTGTAATATGAATTACCTAGGTATGACATTTTAGGCACAAAGAACTAACAGCTAGAATGAACACCTCAGAAATGTGGTTAATTCAGTAACCAGTGCTTTGAACTTTCCAGAAATTATATTATCTGACTTGTCCAATATCATATATTAATAAAGTGGGGACAAAATTTAATGAACAGCTTTTGGTGTTGTTTGGTGTTACAAAGAAACGTCTTATGAGAAAAAATGTATTCTTATTTTCCGAAACAACGTAACTGATAAAAACACAAAATATTAGAGGCCAATAAACTTATAATAATTCTAGTTTACAACATTATTATGAGTAACAATAATATCTTTAATAATTCGGGATTTTCTCCTCGCGACCATTCAAAGAACTCAAGGGTTTCACGCACATCAGATTGAGAATCATTAGCAAACCGACAATATTACTTGCTCGAAAGTACTCTATACAATTTGTTTGACCAAGTTTCAGATATACGTACTTAATACTGCCTCACAAATGAAGTATCTTTCTGTTTGCACTTCCTATTATGACATTACTAACACATTTCTCACTTCCAAAGCCAATAAACACTCGGAATGACTTCCGAAAGCGGAAGAAAAATAAACATGGCCATCTCACTGCACGATTTGTTTGAAGTTATATTTTATGACCATGTTAATACTATAACTAACATTTCCTCCTGACGTAGATCATTGATTACAAAGTCTCTGCAACGCAACGCAGGCAGACACAAAGAATTAATGATGCAAGAAATGTCAGAGAATTAATGTCAAACATTCTTCCTAGAAACTGCATCTGAATGAACAGAATGAGACAAAGCACTGTGTAAACTAGCAAAGTTTCAACAACGCAAACATCATAAATTTTTAAACAAACAAAAGTCGTTCCCTCTTCACGGAACTTTTCCTATTTTATCTGTAAGTTTATGACTTTGCCAAAAAGTTGGCGAAAAAGCATTGTTAACCAAAATATTTTGAAGGTAAAAAAAAACTATTTTACCAGCAGTGTATATAAAACATTTAGACTCTCATCTTAGCCATGAATTCAGAAGTGTGAAACATTAAATAGAGAAGTTGAATAATCCATTTGTTTATTTATGAATGACCAAACACTACAGTATACATTCATTTTAGTATGCACTAAGTTGTACTTGTTATATGGGATTTAATATCATATTTGTTTCTATTTTATTATCATTAAAAAGAACTGTGATAATTGGTAAGACACGAAACTCTCACACAGTTGTTGCCCACGGGACGAAATGAAATGAAATCTTTCAGTTTAACGTCCCACGTTTTTACGCCCTTTAGGCTAAGAGAGGCGATGATTAAAGCAAGTGTGATTATAAAAGAATTGGTAGAATGAGAAAGTGGGAGGAAACGGGAGTACCCCGAGAAAACCCACGGACACTATGTTTGTTCACCACAAGCTTACTTGGCCGGGAATAGAACCAGGGACCCCACACACTAGAGATAAGCGCTCTATCACTAAGCTACCGAGCCCTCGTCCACAACACGAGACGAGACGAGATAGAATTTCCATGAGTAGATGCGATAAATCTTTTCTAATACTTTTTGAGACGAGAAATCACGTACACCATATTTTTCGAGACAGTTCCAAATCTAGTCTCATATAGTCTCGCTCCTGAACGGGACGTTAAACTCAAACTCAAACTCCACTCAACTAGTCTCGTGGGTCGTTGAACCGAAAATTCGAGGGCCCGTTTATCTTCCCTGCCCATATCTGGTAAATTCTATAGTAATTTCGGGCACCTTTCTGAAGTTTCCGCGGTCTGAAATTTTTAGGAAACACTATTTGGGACCTAAGGAACACGTTGTGATGAATTTTGAACCGAAAATCCGAGGGCCTGTTTATCTTCCCTCCTACCGAAAATTCTAAATAAAAAAATCGGCACGGATTGTTCTCTTTAATAGGTTACGAAGTTCCTTCTCTAAATATTTGAAGTCTCTAGGTTGAAATTTGTAAAAGAAATTATAAATTTTCGTGCAGGGAAAGATACGAAGACTGTAGTGACATCTATCGCCAAAACTTGTCCCTTTACACTAACCTTAAAATGAGAGACAACCTGAAGAAGTAAACGGGCCAGGGTGTGCTGTTAACTACATCATCTCCTTCACTGCCAAAGTCAAGAAATTATGGAAGTCTTTATCTCCACATATAGTTCTCGGGCCTCCAAGGTCTGTTACCCAAAAGGAAGGGGAAGAGGGCAGAGGCCACCTATACTTTAAATATTTAGACCTTACTGTTTGGTGAAGACTGTTTATTTCATATTACGTTAATCTTATTTTATAAACAAACATTTCACAGATGATCGAAATGATTACCTGCAATTCTCAATGATCTAACACTTCCAATGATCTATTGACAAGAAGGAAAGTTTTGATGCAATGTAGCACACGATAAGTTTAAATCAAACAGCAGCTAAATATTTACATATAAAAAGAGCACAATTTATATATAGAACAACAAAATTTTAAATCAAGATTTTACAATAAGGTAAGAAATAAATTAAAATTCAAAATTCCCTCTCCTCAGAAATAAAAGTTTTAAAAAATAAAATATAATAATTTACACAGAAAAGAGGTACGATGTACAGAAGTACAGTCACACTATGCTTCTCTCTCTTTTTTTTAAAGTTAACTGTTTATCATCGTTTAACCCATTTAAATTATGTTTTTTTAAGGTAAATTATAGACTTTCAGTCAAGCAGCTACAGTATCATCTCTATTTATCCTAGGATAATGGTTTGTAGCTCACTCTCTTCAGAATAGAAGCGGCCGCGGTGGCTCACTGGTAGAGCGTCCACCTCTGGTGCTTGGGGTCCCAGGTTCAAACCCTGCTCCCGCCAAGTGAACTTTGTGGTGGATAAACACCGTGTGTGTGGGTTTTCTCGGGGTTCTCCAGTTTCCTCCCACTTTCTTCATTCCACCATTTCATTCATCTCATCATCATCACCGTCTCCCTTAGCCTAACCGGCATAATCGTGGGACGTAAAACTCAAAAATTTCATTTCATTTTTCTTAAGAATAGAACAGCCTTTCAAACGGTACCATTCACATTTCCCTATCATGTCCCAGAGGTGGGAAATTTTGAGGAGAATTGGGACTTTTCCTGAAAAAATTAAAGTTTAAGTCCCTCTGGACCCCTCTTCTGTCAACGCACAGATCTAAAAATCAAATGAAAAATACTAAGGGGTGTACAAAATTTCAAGCTTCTATTTTGAATAGTAAGGACGGGAAAAATATTTACCAATGAGCTAAGAACATCCCCACAACAGCCCAGATGACCCGGATGTAATATAAAAATTTCCTGAGACATCCTTATTTATCCTAGGATTATGGTTCGTACATCATTATCTTTAGAATAAAATATACTTTTAAACCGCATTATTCACATGTCTCCATCTTATATCTGAGGCGGGAAAATCGCGAAAACGGGATGTTTTGTTAAAAGTATCCTTTTTTCCTTTTTGTCCCTCTGGACCCTCCTGTTTTAACGCAGAGATCTGAAAAAATCTGAAAAATACTAAGGAGTGCACTGAATATGTCTGCAAAATTTCAATCTTCTGGGTGCAAAAGTAAGCCCGCTAAAAAATAATAAATATAGGCATAACGAATAAAAAATGTAACAAGTTACGACGTCATCACACCCTATGTCTCGACGCATAAAGGCGTGAAGGCATACGTAACGTTTTCTACAACGCCTCCAGGCTAGAAAAAACAAAAGAAAGCAGAAGTAAAAAAAAACTTTATTACTTTTTTAATCGAATAATGAAGATTCTAGCCTATCACTTAAAAATAGGTGATATAATTTAAAAGGGTTTAAAAGATGGGAAGAGAATTAGCCTATATTGAGGTTATGATTTTAAAAAATCCAGGAATATTTCCTTTATTTCAGTCAAAGCTGTAGGCAGTCCGTAAACGTACTAGAAGTATGGGATTGTTTCCTTTCTCTACATACATGTTGTACATAAATTTAAAAAAAAAGAGACGAGGCGAGACGAGAAAAGCATTCCGAGATTCGAGACAAAAAACTCTCATTTATCGTCTTATCATATACTCCCAATCGGCGACCTCGCACACCAAAGGCAAATGTTAACTGGTAGAGAAAGTCCCATGCCAAGTTGTATTTCGTATAGATGTTAGGATTTAGATTTCTGGACTTTCGGCATTTATGGTCATTTAGGCCGTCACGTGGTATGAGGGATGACGTCCCTCGGCGAGAACACAATCCGGGGAAGGGAGAAAGGATTGGGAAACGAAGGAAGCGGCCTCGAACCTATAAGTTACATACCATCCCGGCATTTGCCTAGTGTGAATGAGGAAAATCCTCATTCAAGATGGCTGGAAAAGTTTTTTTTTTTTACACTTTTTCGACCGAGTGCCTCCCACTGGGAATCGAACCCGGAACCACTCGCATCAAAGACAAGAGCGTTAGGGAGTACGCTACGCGGGGCCACTTATTTCGTATAGAATTCCTATTCTTCTTATATGACCTTGTATTAACAACCGTAAATAATATTTGTTTGAAGCTGAAACACTCGATGTAATAATGTTGTAACAGAAAAGTCTGACTCTCTAAGATGAATAATGAATTGAAGGTGAAATAATTTATCATAAAATGAATCATTTACATTCATATAACATTTTACTAAATACATCGTGTATTCACACAATACCTTTAGCTTTGAGATATTTTTCCCCTAAGGTAATGGATCCCTCGTTTCTTCTCACACTGAAAAAAAAAAGTTTCCTGAGGGAAAAATGCCTCCTGACATTGAGAATAATGTAATCAGCTAACGGACACGTAAGGACATCGTACTAAAACTTGAAGATATAACAATAACTTTTTTAATATTCTCATACCATGTACGAATTAATATTGAAATTTTAAAAAAATCTGATATCCTTGACGGCTGGTATCTACTTTATAATTAAACGAAATCTAACGTTACTTTCTAGTTTATAATACATTAAATATTCCTTACTACTCCCACGCAATCAATCCCACTTGCGATATGAGGTACAAATGAAGTTTCTAGTGTAACGTTCCTTGATTATGCTCTTTAAACTAAACAAGACGGATGGTTAATGGAAGTATTTGACGGGAGCAACAGGATTGCGCACACTATAGATCCCGAATTGCGCACAGATCTCTGTTGGTCTTTCTGAACACAGATTTTTGCCCAATGTTGCCACAATGCTAGATTTATAATCTGTGCGCAAAGAAGGTTTTCCTTCAGACTAGGATAGAAACAGAAATTAGAAATACAATTCATATTATTTTGAGCTAGGTGAGAAATAAAATAAATATATAATTTGGTCAGTAGATACAAGAAGTCATGATACCTCCAAATTTACAATCCAAATGTTAAAATTTTTCTTGTCTCATAATCTGAATCCGTTGGGAGTTCTAGTACCTATTTTTAGGTGCTAAAGTAGCGTCTTCATTATTCGATTAAAAAAGAATCAATAAAGCTTTTTATTTTATTTTTTTTTTCAAGTCTAGAGGCACTGTAGAACACGTTACGTATGGTTTCACGCCTTCCTGCGTCGAGACATAGGAGGTGATGACATCATAACTTTAATTTGTTTTTTGTTAGGCCTATTTTCATTATTTTTTGGTGGGCTTACTTTCGCACCTAGAAGATTGAAATTTTGTACAAACATTCAATCCACCGAGTACTATTTATTAGATTTTTTCAGATCTCTGCGTTAGCACAAGGTGGATCCAGAGGGACAAAAAGGTAAATAAAAGAGATTTTGTGGTTTAAAAAAATCCCTTTTTTCGCGATTTTCCCGCCTGAGATACATGATGGAGGCATGTGAAGGGTCCGTTTGAAAGGCATTTTTATTCTGTAGATAATAAAGGGCAAACTATGATTCTAGGATATATAAGGATGTCTCAGGAAATGTTCTGCCTGAGATCAAGGTATTTTACAGTAATCTGGGGCATTGTGGGGATTATTGATATTTTTCCCGCACTGACTGTTCAAGATAAAAGCTTGAAATTTTGTACAGGCATTTAATACACCCCTTAGTGTTTTCCAGTTGAGTTTTAGATCTCTGCATTAACACAGTGGAGGTCCAGAAGGGCTCAAAAATTAAAAGAAAGAAATATTTTCAAAGAAAAATCCCGATTTCTCTCAAAATTTCCCGACTCAGGGACATGATAAGGAGATGTGAATGGTACCATTTGAAAGGTTGCTCTATTGTAAAAAGAAAACGAGATATGAGCCATGATCCTATGATAAATAGGGATGATGCCGTAGCCGCTTAACTGAAAGTCTCTAATTTACCTTAAAAAGCCGGAATCTATAAGGGTTAAGCATTTCATACTGCTTCAATATAATGTTATGTTTCTTTAAATCTTCCTTTTCTTGTGTATTGGTATATCCTTTCGCAATTGATCTTAATTTCAATTTTGTTTCTGATTGTATCTTCAACAAAGAAGAGATTACGTGATAAATATCTGGACCAAGTGAATAGAATTATTAATTGTAATGTTTGTGAAATGTTTCCGCCCTATTTTCGTTCGAGGAGCTACTAAGGGTTCTGAAGCCCATATTCTAGGTGGGAACCAATAAAACAAAGCAAACATTTATGATGACATTCTTAATGTTAATAATAATAATAATAATAGTAATATAGTATACATACTTTCCACTACTAGCCAAGTTTTAGGGAAAAATTGAAAATTGAAAAAGTGAATAATTTCTCCATTGTCGTAAAGTTTTGCTTTGGTAAATTTATTGAGGTCTGTCGTTAACGTCTGGTCATATAATAGGATACTCGTTACAATAATATGTGCGATACAATAAACTTAAATTACAATATTATTAGTATAATACAACGATGTGAGTAAACTACTTCCTCATACTAATACACTGCATTCCAATATAATCCTTGCAAAATTACACGATTTACTTATTAATAATATGGCATCTGTCAATATATATCTTAAATCACCTTCCTAAATCTAGTTAGAATATATAATTACAAACAGTATTATGTAGCTATCTACAAGTTTTATTTCATACACTACGACTATGCACAGTATAAATGCTATCATTGTTCGTACCTAATGTTACTCGCACAAGTTAGGACGGTAATCTTAGCTTCTTTATTTATAAATAGTAACTTTTCTCCATCATAACTGAACTCAACTTCTCTTTCAATCACTTACTGAAGCAGCCTGTGTAATATTTCTCGGAAGAACTGGTGTGAGATCTTTCTTTTTTTCGAATGCAGTATATAGCTTCTCTATCCTTATGTGTTAATTCCTCTGTATTTTCTATATTAGCTCAATCCTAGTAATTTTATTCGGCCCTTGGTTCGGGTATTCCGCTGTTCTTTTCTTACAGATTTACATAACAGAAGAGAAAATATTTTCCATCTGACAACATTGCTTAATTTTTCTGTGCGCAATCCTGTACATAATGACAGCTTGTTAATGACTTATCAGGTAAAACTGATAAAACTGGAAAAGTGTGCGCAATCTCATTGCAGCCGTATTTGACAATTAAATAATTACTTGTTTGTTGAAATTTAGAGTTCCTTTCCAGCACCGAGGCTACATGAGACGTTGATCTAAAATTTAAGGTAGAAACCGAACCATCCCAATGAGTTCAAATTTTTTAGTGCTCTCCCACCGGGAATCGAAACCGCGACCGCGTGCATCAAAGCCCATACTCTAGATAATAGACCAGCAGAGAGCATGTTGAAAAAGTTGGTGAAATGAAAATTAAGAGGAAACGGGAGAATTCCAAGAAAAACCACGGGATTATGTTGTCCATTACAAATTTACACGGCCTAAGGTCGAACCAGGACCCCTCACAGAAAGATAAGCGATCTACCAGAGCCGCCGTGCCTCCCGTAAGAATGTACAGTCATTAACACTGAAACGTTATCCAAAGAATCGGGGGCCGCGGTGGCTCAGTGGTAGAGCGTTCACCTCTGGTGCATGGGGTTCCTGGTTCGATCTCTGCTCGCGCCAAGTGAACTTTGTGATGGACAAACACAGTGTGCGTGGGTTTCCTCGGAGCTCTCCCTTTTCCTCCCACTTTCATTCCACCACTTCATCCATTTCTCATTTTTCACTCTTTTAGTCTGCACGGCATAATCGTAGGACGTAAAACTCATTTATACAAAGAAATGAGCTCTATTTCTTAGCTTTCAAGCAAAATATCTAAAATGCAAAAATGAAATCCCTCAGTTTACGTCCCAAGCTTATGCTGTGTAGCCTTAAGGAGACGAAAATGAATGAAATGATGGAATGAAAAGTGGGAGAAAAGGGATAACCCCAAAGACCCCAGAGAAAAAGAGCTGCACGCTCCAACATTGAGTCACTGCGGACCCGCCTAAAGTGCCTAGAATATACTTAACTTGTGATATGAAAGTAATAGTAATCCGACACCAGACGACATGCTTATTGACTAATCATCATCATAGGTATTCTGCCTTTATTGGCAGGTCACTTGCCGCAGCTGAGAAGCTCCATGCTTCACGGTCCTCCGCTAACCTCTTCGTCTTCGCGTATGATCTTTCCGTTTTAATATCAATTGTAGTCTCCATCGTCCCCTCCCTCTCTTTCCCTTTATTGACTTTACTTGTAGTTTTTTTTATTGACTATAAAAGCTTTATATTGCTTTGATATCTTTTCAGATATTTAAGATCATTAAGGTTTAGTATTTATCTGTCACTTTTTCGTATAGTACTTTCTAGTTATTCTTTGCATTAAAAATACCTTTTCTAAAAAGAGAAATCTTGAATTTGTATTTTAGGTGTGCTTCGGTCACCCTGTATTCGCTCTACACTACAACAAAAAGGGATACCTCTCTCGGAAATCGAATTGGATACTTTTAAAAAAAGAAAGAAAAAAAAAGAAAATGAGACACTTGCTCCACATAGCAACTTGTCACTTGTATTAATTAACAGGCACTGCAATAGTTTGCGTGACTCGAAGCACGGAACCCGTAGTTGTTCAGCGCAGGCAAGACAGACAAGATATGTAAATATTTGATTGTAGAGTTACGCGTAGTGGGTTTTGATTCCTGCATAAACAAGATGGAGGCCGGAGCCACTGTCATATACAATTGTCCTGGTTTTAACGATACATAGAATTTTGATTTGAATTCCACCTAAACTGGTTCAAATAGAAACTGAACTAGATTTGGGTTGGAACTTCCTGACAATAGATACCAATTTGATTTGCATGCAAAGTTTTGTCCAGTTCGCTCATAAAATCACTTAAATACTTTTGATTTATTAACAACGCTCTTTATTTGTACAAATGATACACACATGCCTTCATTTAGCAAGAGTTTCACCACAGCACGGTTAGTATATGGGTCTTAAAGAGCCACAGACCCAGGTTTGATTCTCGGTGGTATCTTATGTAAAGGGTTAAGTCAGGTGACCGTGGACGCCAACGAAGATGGGAGTCGGCGAAAGTTGGATGTCCAATTCAATTGCTCATATGATTCTTCGTATAGGATTATCAAAGGTCCCGTTTATGTACTACTTACTTGTTAGGCATGTAAGAATCTTGAAGAGATTCTGCAACTTTCTACATGAATAAATTTGCTGTCTGTCATTGTTGTTTCAATACCCATGTTAAAAAACCCTACACTTTAAATCACAATACTCTTATTCGCGCCAAATTCCTGTACTCGGTCGACTTCTTTCTTGCTGACTTATTTATTTATTTTATTTGAAGCTGACTGCTGATTTTCTTCTCAAACTTATATTACCTCTTTCTCAGGTCTGTAAGCAATCTGTAACACTCACTTGTCAGGGTAAGTAATTTAGAATAAAGCCATCCGTGCGCAAAGTTATGAATGTTTTGCCAATCAGTCATGGAAACTATAGATGAAAGTAAAAATAAGAACGAAGGATGCAGCACGCGCTTGCAATAAGGCTTACTGCTCACTGGCGACAAAACAGTTGCGCAACTATCTCGTCGCTGTCGCATACAGTCAGTAATTTCTGAGTTAGAACACTTTTGTTGCCACACCCTCGCTCACTGGCGACGGCAACAGAAAAATTGTAGGGCGTTTGATATCACAATTTGGCAGGAATGGACACAGTACGATGGACTTCGAAGAATGTGCTATTGCTTATGTGCTAATGCTAGATTTAAGATGGGAAAAAGGAAGAAAAAATAAATACTGCGTGCATCCTATGTACAGTGAGAGATTGCTGAAGGGAAAATTTTACACGCTATATAGAGATTTACACAATTATCCCTCGAAGATCTTTTGCTACTGTAAAATGAATGTAATTACCTTTGATGAACTATTGTCTCTAGTAGCACCAGCAAGAACAAAGATAAACACAAACTTCAGACTAGCTGTACCACACCATTTGAAGAAACGCTAATACTGACAATAAGGTGAGCAAGTACTATGTGTATATACAGTATATTCGACTGATTTACCTGTAAAATAATCGTTATTAACAATAAGACCGCCTAATGAAATTTAATAGGTCCATTTAGTTGTAATGCGGTATCAGATTCAAAATATAGTAGTGTTCGGTGGTAAAGCATTCACCTCGTGCATAGGATCCCTGGTTCGATCCCAGCTTACGCCAAATGGAATTTTTATCTGGATATTTTTGCAAACTTTTTTGTATAACGGTGGACGTTTCTCTATTTCCTCATTTCTTTATTCTCTTCATTGCTACTTAAAGACATAGCAGTACTAGCTTTCACTGCAAACACTTGTTTTCACGAGCTGCACACGGAACGAATTGTGCAAAAAAAAAAAAAACTTGTAGAAAACATTAAAAAAAAATCTCCCTGCTTGGAGGCACCTCGCCGCAATGAGCGGACTCCAATAAGACTCAACGCATTTTTAATTGTTGCTCAAGTATTCCGTCGCCGAGCTCTGGCCCTGCTTGGCGATACCTTGGCAACTTTTCTGTCGCAGTCATCACAGTGAGCGGACTCCCATAACACTCAATGCATTCAGCCAGGGCAACAAGATAGTTGGCCGACAGAATGTTCGGTAGCAGTGAACGGTAGCCCAAAAAAAGTTAAATGTAGCAAACTGTGTTCCAAGTTACGTTTCTTGTTCACCAAGCAAATTATCTCTACTCATTCTAGTAGCATAAATACATCTGAACATAACTACGTTGGGAAACCCAGAGCTCCAAACGGTCTTTTCACATTTGTCCTGTGTCTAATTCCGCTTCGATTGACTTTGGTCTGTTTATAATGCCTTGGCCAAGACCCTCCTTGGAAAACAATGAACTACGAATATTGAAATGACTATCTGGATTACACACTCGGATTATGAATTTTGTAAATCCAGAATTTCGGGATGTAGAAAGTGAAGAAAATCCTGGGACTACATCAACTATTAACGTAACTAAGAGAGTTCGTATTTAATGTTGAGGTAATGGAAGTTCGTAACAGCTTCCAACTTTGGATGCTTCCTTTTTGTCTTCTGCTTTTTGGGCACAAAGGTTTCAAGATTAGCTAAGATCCGCCTATTGTTGTGGTGTGTAACGACACATCTGAATTATGCACTCAGGACTATCTAACTGTGGAATTTCGGGACTGCTGGAAGCGAGATCCTAGCATTACATTTCTTACATCAATAGGATTTAAAAAATGAGCAAAAGCAAAACACTGATAATCCATTACTCTTATCATATTTTATGTCTATATTTTTAAAAACAAAATTATACTACATAGCATGTCACTTTTATATGTTCCTGTTTCAAGTATCCTATCAAACGATATACGATATGGTAAGTTGCCTCCCATGACAAACAGCAATTTCATGCAATCCTCCAATCACGTCTAATGCCACGACGAGCCTTGACACACGCCTATCCGAGAATAAAAACGACATACCGCAGGAGAGACATACACACAACACACATGATAAAAGAATAAGATAAGAATGTCGCATATTTATATTTACAACAACATGATTGCACATACTCTGCCCTTAGTTCTCTGTTTGCTATGATAAAAGAGACATGGTCATCGCATGTGAACAAGTATGGATTATTTGGATTACTGAACTATAGAAATCTAGTCTTTACTGGTTGGAGACAATTTTACCATAAAAACTGACTCTAAGGTCAACATTTTCTTGGTTTTTTTTTTCCTTTACGATTCATGTGTTGATAGAAAGAAAAACTGCTTTTTTAAAGTTGGTCAAGAACGCTACTGTTGATACGATTTTTTATTCATAAATAAAATTTTACGTTTGACATTACTGCAAGATGTTTTCTCTATCAATAACAGTATACGTCCTTTTCTGATATCTTTCTTTCACGGTTGATTTAAACGAAGAACAATTTATTTTAGTTTTCTACCTTGTAAGCTAAAGGAGACGATCTGAAGAAGAAATTGTGAAATAACTGGATACTCTCAAAAGCTTATGTGATAGCTGTAATCCCACGCGTAACTCAAATGCTCCGTGCGGGGTGCGGTGGCTCATTGGTAGAGCGTTCCTCTCTGGTGCCTGGGGTCCCTAGTTCGATCCCAGCTCGCGCCGTATGGACTTTGTGGTGGACAAACACCGTGCTCGTGGGTTTTACCGTCCAGTTTTCTCCTACCGTCCCGTTTCCTTCCACTTTCTTCATTCCACCATTTCATTCAATTCTCATCATCACCGTCTCATTTAACCTAACCAGCATAACCGTGGGACGTAAAACTAAAGATTTCATTTCATTCATTTCAAATGCTCCGTATATTTTATCGTTAAGAGCTCAACGACTATTGAAAGTTGAAGATTTGCAGTTTTAACTTTCTTTTCAACGCCGAAATTACTGTATCTGCTGGCGTAAGGACGCATCTAATTTTCTGTATTAGAGTTTTAACTTCCATTTCAACGTCAAAGTTACAGTATCTGCCGGTATATAAGGCGCACATAATTTTCTGTATTGGAGTTTTAATTTCCTTTGCAACGTTGAAATTACAGAATCTCCAAGCGTATAAGACACACCTAAGTTTCTCTATTGGAGCTTTAACTTTATTCTCAACGCCAAAGTTACAATATCTGCCGGCGAATAAGACGCACCAAAGTTAGTTAATTGGAGTAATAGTTTCCTTTTGAACGCCGAGGTTACAGTATCTGCCGACGTATAGGACGCGCCTCTTTTCCTGTATTGGAATTTTTACTTTATTGTTAACGCAGAAGTTATACAGTATCTGCCGGCGTATAACGTAAGACGCGCCTAATATTCTGTATTGGAGTTTTAACTTTCTTTTCAATGCTGAAGTTAGTATCTGCAGTTATATATAAGACGCAATTAATTTTCTATATTCGATTTTGAGGAGGGAAAAAACATTAAGTGCATATTGTAAAGATCTTTATATATATATATATATATATATATATATATATATAAAGTTATTTTTAACAAGAAATATGCATGGAGGTATCAATGTTTCACTAAGTGTAGAATAGCACTGTTTACACATTAAAAGAGTGTAAAATTACGATTTAGTAAATCACAGAAATCTTCTGGTTTACCTTCGACCAGACGCAAAAGCATGTCATGTTGTACTTCCTTACCAATTTTAAACTTTATCTAGAAATGATCAAAGAAAATAATTGTTGATATGTTTTAAAAGCTGATTTCGTACTGGATCTGGTATCATCGAGCAGTGCTACAAGCTTTGTTCCTACAACTACAAGCTAAGTACTCTATACTTTATTTTCTAATAGTTTTGACGAAGCTTCCAATTTTTATACAATTCATTTGTTGCTGAAAAGCAACATCATACATCATCATACTAAGAGGAACTAATTAGAAAAGTCACTGATAGAAAGGAATCTCTGCGGAATCACGTGAGTTCTCATCTGCTGGGGAACGACCCGAACGTATTGGTTTATATTTTGCAAGGAAAAATAGTAAAATACCTTGTGCTGCCGATAGTTCCGAATTTCTTTACAACCTCACAAGGGCATCGAACCCTGGAGCTACACAGAGAAATACAAGTGCTTTAGCTAACACAGACACTATCTAAAAAGAAAAAGGGCTAACTTTGGTAATTAGGGGAAGTTTTGTGATAGCGTGATTAACTCTTGGATATTTGGAGTCCCAGAACCAAATAATTTATTTACTACCGTTCGCAGTGCATATATCAATAATGCAGATCCAGTCTCTCTGTGACGTTTCTAGCTTCGAAATCGTGTTACTCGAAACTAATGCATAAAAAATGAATGAGAATACCGATAGTTTTTTTTCTGCACAAGGCTGACCTATTTTTTTAATAATCTGATCAATGTTATATAAAAAAAAACTCCACAGACTACAAAAAGAAGAAAATTATAAATTATTTACTATTCGTTCGTCGTCATTTTAAAATGTAGTTTATGTCCTTATACAACATCGAGGTTATGATGAACGACCCTTACTATTAACATTAGGGATGGCCAAAATTTTCCGGAATCGGAAATTTCACTTTCCGGATTTCGGAACAATTCCGAAAATCAGAAAAATTCCGGCTTTGTATAGTACCAAAATACTATATGAAATAGCCGATCAAGAAAAAACTGAATATCTAATAAAAAACAATAAATAAATAAAAATAAAAGGTTTAAAAAATATGAACTAACTTTAAGAAAGCACTGAAAAGCAGAAAATAATAATCATAAAGCTCCTGAAACCAGAAAATAATGTATTACTATTATCTATACAAAGTGTTTAAACTAACGCCAAAAAGATAATGTCTAACAAATTATTTCCATGCTAATTTTATGATATATTAATGTGCTTCCCTTTGCATGATTTTCCATTTTATTATTGATAGTAGTAATAAATTATATTCGGGTTTCAAACTCTTTATTATTATATTGTTTTTAAAAGACGTTAACATTTTTTAAAAAAAATATTGTGCACTTTTTAGTACGTTTTTGAAATCGATTATCTTCTTTTAAAAAGTTTCTGTTCCTTTTCGTACCTTTTTGAAGTCAGTCATTTTCTAGGTTTGTTTCCACTTTCAATGCCCAAGGTGTTTCTCGCCGTGGCAGGCTTTTCAATGCTAATGAAATATATATATATATATATATAGGAAATCACGACGAAAAATATAGGAGGTTTCGTGAAGCTGTGAAAACACATTTCAATTATTAAATAGGTAGAAATTTAAAAAAAATCATATGGAAATTACACCAATAGTTATATGAACATACATCCTACTCTAAATATAACTAAAAGGGGTAATTATCTCGTTGCAAAATTTTATACGAGTTTCTTAGTGTTTTCGTACGTAGCTCACCAGTACTAAGCAACAACCATAAGGAAAGTATAAAAAGGATCTGCATCAGAAAATCATTGCTTGTAAGTATATGTCTCTCAGAAACTGTTTAATCCTTCTGACATGCTTTATCTTGTGCTGGCAGATTCTCCAGAAAATACTTACGTAGCCCTGGATGTTGTTCCACGATGCATTTGCACACAGGAGACAAAGTTAACCATCGGCTCGGAACATGACGCAGAAAGAAATGGATTTCTAAATCCAATATTGACTGGACAAGAGCATAGTCCTCTCGTCGAGCCGTAGACATTCTGAACCACTGATATACATCCACACAAAAATTTTCAATATGCTACGACAATGATTTTACTCCATCATGAAACGCATTAGAAACTATGTGCAAAGTACAAGAACCTATATCCGGAAGCTTTGGTAATCCTTGATCTTGGCACCAATCTTTTAATATTCGCCAAAGAGACACGTTTACATTAGGTCCATCACTTTTCAGGATGAGAAACTTGTCATGAGGCAGTTCAGATGTGTCAACAGTTTCCGCAGTAGCTTGAAAAAGATCTGAAGATGTAGCGTGCTCCAAAAATACACTGTCCAGGTAATGAGTAACAACATAATTGGTTGAAGAAGAAAAATATCGAATGTGAATATCAAACTGTTTATCAGTCGCTGCGTTTCCTGTTTCATCTACAGCAAGACTGAAGAAGTTATCAGAAGTTTTAACATTGTACAATAATTTTTCATGTAAATACGGGCCGCCAAGTCCCTGCGATATTGAGTATGACAACTTAGTCTTGCGAAGCTGAAAATCCTTATTTTCACAAGTGGAAGTAGCAATGCCACAAAAATATAGGAGGTTTCGTTAAAATATAGGAAATATAGGAGTTTATACGAAAAGACGCAAATATATAGGAAAAATAGGAAATATAGGAGCATTGGAAAGCCTGCCATGGGCGAGCAATCACGAAAGAATTGGATTATACTCTGGGACAATTCGAGGAAGACCGGCATGTAAGCAGTCATGATATCGCCAGAGACCTAAGTAAGTATCAATCACTACAGTATTATTAAACCATTTGGACAAAGCTGGCCACAAAGTTCTTAATGCCTTGCTTATATACAACCCGCTTTACTTTGTTGATTATCTGGTTGCAGCATATTCCAGGTTAATTTTCTTATCGGGCGTTGCAGAAATTACTTGATTTTTCTAATTAATCAATTATTAAATTTTTTCAAATATTCCATATGTAATAACCTTATTTCGCAATAGCTTATTTTATTAGTGAAAACCGCATTGAAATATGATCAACAGTTCATGATATAACTGCTAATATATATACATACAAGTCAAATTGAGAGCCATTAAAAAAAAGTCGGTTAAAAATGAATGAATGCTTGTTTTTAGGACTCTAAATATTGTATGTAATATCTGCTTGGTTGTGTTCACAAACACCCAACCTGTACTTCTATTTACAAACATCAACTCATGTCCAAAATTATTGTCGCATGTCTATAAATATGTTGTTGTACGATTATAATTTGATAACGAATTCGCCCGGTATTTCTTATAATGTTAGTACGTGTATAACAGACAAAGACATGTATGTGGAAAATTTCATGTCAAAAGAGCAGTAAATAAGAACAATAAAACGAAAATAAACTTTCTTGTCCATTTAGCAAGATTTTGTTTTACTCATTCTAATTTTCGTGTTTATAATTCTTTTCCTACGAAATTTACCACAAATATACATTTCCCGATTATACACATAGTATCAGTATTAAAAGTACCCTGCAAAATCCTTATCTAATTATATTCTTACAAGGAGACAGTTATAGATATGCGACAATCATTTTGGACATGAGTGTACGTCTTACTATGGATTACTGTGGCTACAGGAGACAGAGATAACAGCAACACTATTGGTCACATGACGAAAAGGGAACAGCAGCGCTATCGCTTCACCTGGAACACCTGTATAACTGAGATAATTTCAAGAAAAGACATCACTCCGCGACTGGTCATCCCTCCTTTAGTTTGCTCTAGACCTCTAGGAGATACCTAACCCAAAGCCTCTAGTTTGCTTCCGAACTCTAGGCTTCCCATCTGCCCTCTTAGCTTGCTCGGAGCTCTGTTGGGCATCCTAACCCCAGTCATCTAGATTGCTTCAGAGCTACGTGATTCTTAACCTCCTCACTGCTTGCACGGAGCATCGGGGATTCTAAAATCACTCCACCTAGCTTGCTTCGGAGTTGTGTGTAGGTCCTGTAATAGGTTGTTCGGGCCTTGGGTCACCTCTCTATTATTTACATTATAGTAACATTTTGTAATATACAATTTATAGTGCATTTTGTAATAAAAACCGGCAGTACGAAAATGAATCCGGACTTCAATTTGCTCTACCACCACCTGCACAAGCAGAACTTACCAAATAGTACAATGCCATAGTACAAATTCAGGAACCTGTTTACTTGCAGTTTGGGCATTTCAAGTGGATTGACCCACAGTCAACTCAAACAGTATTTCCATCAAGTATTTCAGCATGCGTTAATAATAATAATAATAATAATAATAATAATAATAATAATAATAATAATAATAATAATAATAATAATAATAATAATAATAATAATAATGGCGTTGTACTATACAAGTTGGTTATAACCAAAGTGCCGCTATTCACAGCAGTCTAGCGTGGCCTGTAATCAACATATTACATTGAAATTTGGTAAATATGCTAATGAGACCGTGCGGAAGCGAGTTACACTTGAAAAAAATATTACTTCCATTTTCCGGCACCAGGGGAAAATGTGTACAGGTAATATGCACGTGGAAATGGTCCTGAATGTATGGGTAAGACGATTATCTAGGTCGAGGAGGTCAAACGTGTGACACATATGTAATGCAAACCAAGTGAAGGGCAAGTGATTGTAACAAATGGTGTAAAGGAAACAACTTCAAGAACAATGTGAAGGCAGTGGCGTATTTAAGGGGCTTTCGGGCTTAAGCCCCCCCGAAATCTTACTCATTATAATAAAGTATATTAAATATCTTGCTGAATTTTCTCATTTTCAGGCAAAGCCCCCCGAAAGTTAGCAAAGCCGTCCCGAAACAAATCGGAAAGAAGCCACTGTGTAAAGGTAACAAAGTGTGAAACTTTATTTCCATTTGTTGGTAACAAAAGGTGCAATGGACATAACTTATTAATATTTTCAGTTACAGTGACCAATTTACATAGCATGCTCCATATGGCAACCAGACAAATCGACGACATGTTGCATCCGCAAAATTGCGTGCGCAACAATTGCTCGCACCAGTCCCAGTGGAATTGTTCCAACATGTCGCCGTATGCTGTCCTTGAGATCCGGAAGGGACATGACATTTTCCTGGTAGACTCGAGCTTTCAGATATCCCTGCAGCCACAAGCCACACGGATTTAGACCGGGGGATCTTTCTGGCCACGCATCTGGAAAGCCTCGGGAAATGATGCGATCGGTAGTGAAGGATTCACGATGCAGATCTTTCACGTGGCGACCGATGTGCAATGTCTTACATAAAAACAGTCATCTCCAAACAGTTTCGTGCCTGTAACAGGAATCACATGTCGCACTAAAATTTTCCTATGTGCCGAAGTCACTGTACAGGTGACAAATCCTTGGGATGTCATTCCCTTAAAGAAAAACGGGCTAATGATGAACGATCCTATGAATCACCCACGCAGTCATGTACGCAGAGTATAATGTCTATTCCTGCACAACATTCCTTGCAGACACCGATATTCCCTCAATGCAGCATTGTAATTGCATCTGTTCTGATAGACCAACTTTACTAACATTGGTCTATCTTATCAATAACCATGCTACTCCTTACGCGATGTTGTGTGAGCTCGCGTGTGTTCCGGCCTGTACAGCGCCACAATTTCCAATGGTGGTGGAAAGGTGAACTAATATATTTTCCTGCGTAACTCGCTTCCGCATGGTCTCATTAACATATTTATTAATACCAAATTTCAACGTAATACGTTGATTACAGCCCGCACTGGACCGCCGTGAATAGCGGCACTTTAATTATAACCACCCTGTACAATAAATTCCACAACTTCTCGTTACATGTTTTCGAAAACGAATTTCTAACTTTCTAGGCCATTGGACAGCATCCAAATTCATTTTTCCTTATGATGTGGTAACATGCACAACATAATGGTCTTCCTTGTTTCTCAATAAGCAATATATAGCCTTGACCTAACAGCATTACCTATATATATCCCCCCCCCCCATCTCCTTTCCTCTTGCACCTAATCATAACTGTCGGAAAAAATTCTTGTAATAGCATGACAAAAGTTGCTTGTGACATACAGGTATCGCAGCCCAGGCTGGGAATTTGCGAGACAAAAGAAATGTCGCGAAAGCCTTGAAATTCTTCAGATGCTGTAACAAACGAAGCATAGAAGGAGCTACTCGCGTCCCTGAGATTTTGAACGAAAGAAAGAACCGCATGTTATTGATCGTATGCATGGAAGTCACAAATCAAAAACTATTTCAAAGTTATAAAAAAAATATATATATATGAACACGGCCAACAGCATATATGCAAGTTTCTCAAGATATATCTAACCAACTTTGGCTATAGAGCTATTCCTTACTTCCTGCATTTTTTGTATTTAATGTTTATGTCCTGCTAACAATTGGCCCCATTGCTTACAAATTCAGAAGTTCATCGACGCATAAGAGAATCTCGTCACTTCTATGACACCAGTAAGATTTTTGTTATTGTACCATCCTTACGAAGATCCTGCTCTCTTCCAATTATATATTTTTTTCTTTTTTCGCTTTCCCAAGAGTCAACAATTTTTCGACTGGTATTAACGCAACTTTCCAGTCATTCCTACCCCTGAGGATTTCTGTATAACTTGAGGAGGGGGGTCAGGTACATGTGTTTCTTTTGTCAAATATCCAAACAAAGGTACGATCCATATTCTACGAGGGATCCAAGAAAACGTTTGGAGGATGAGTCCCCTACGTCCTCCTCCTTCAAGTTAGGCATCCATGACTGAGCCACAATTTTCATTTTCTTGTAGTTTTTTTCTTCCCTATACATTATTTATTTGGTCTGTATACTTCACCTACGGCCTTCCTCTGGGAATTTTTCTTCTACCACTTTCTCATTTCCCGTTTAAGTATTTTAAGTACAGTGAAACCTCTACTAACGGACACCTCTGTAAAGCGGACACCTCTCATAACGGACATATTTTGTAATCCCCAAACACTGTAATAGGAAAAACCATGTTGACAAACCTCTCTAAGGCGGACACTCTCTAGTACGGACACGGACAGTCTTTTCTGTCTTTTATAGGTATTATTTACCTCCATATTACGGACACTTTCTCTAGAAACAAGTTGAAAAGTACAGAAAAAGTACATTTTCAGTAATGCATACATGTATCACCAAGGAAGCATTGTAATAACATTTTTCCTCGTCAATTGGCTGTTCAGAAATTCAGATGAAGCGTCTTTGTTTAACAACACCTTCATATCCTTTGCTTGCATTCCACTCCCACCTAACCTGTTTTAGAATCAAAAGTGATTGACAGTTGCCTGCTATTTGGGATGACACGTCATTCTACTGTTCCGCTGGAATCAAGCAGAAGACATGTTTGGTAATTTTTGTCCGCGTATACGCATATTGTCTTAGTGCCTCTATTTGTAGAAGGAAATCTTTTTAAGTCATTCTGCATCGAATAAGCAATAAGGTGTAAGTTGTTGTGAGCTTTCGAAATGCCACGAGAAGCACTAATGTTAAAATCGAATTGATTGAATTTTCGAAGAATACTGAGGTTGCGAAGGATAGCTGAAAATGTTTGTATCGGTAAAACACAAGCACCTGAGATAATATAAAACCAAGACAAGTTAATAAAGTTGTGGTGTGAAAATGACAATGAAAATAGTGTCTCATTGCTTTGAACAAAGTTGGTGTGCAAGTGAATGGTTTTGTAGAGTGCGGAATGAAAAAAAAAATCTGTGTTAGGGTCGATTTTAAAAGCTAAGGATTTGGAGGTAGCAACAGAAATGGATGTTTCAGATTTCAAGGTCTCGAACGAGTGGTTAGAGAAGTTTCGAATTAGACACAAAATTTCTTTCAAAACGATTTGTGAAGAATTCGCAGATGTCGACATGCCCACAGTCATAGAACGTTTGATAAATTAACTTCAATAGTTTGTAATTACATATCACCTTGTACTAACTTACGTAAGAAAATATCGAAACCTCTCTAAGACGGACACCTTTCTATAGCGGACAATTTTTGATTCCCCTTTAATGCTGTTATCAAATGAAAGGGTTGCAGTGTTGCCACGTCTTTGTACGCATTTCCGTCATTTATGCACGAATTTCAACATTCACTCGCGTCTCCTTAGCCACGTCCTTATACCGCACGGCAACGTATCGTCAAAGGCTTTGTTCGTTCTATCTGCCTAGCCCACATGCTATCAATTGCGTGAAATGCTTTAGAAATACAATAGGTCGAAAACAGATAAATATTGGTATTCTTAAAACATTTCAATTTTAATAAAGAAATGCCGTTTCACCTATAATACGACAAAATATTGAATTACTGTATTCTCAATAAATAAATAAATAAATAAAATAAAAAAACGAAAAATCTAGGGAAATCTGTCACTCGGCAAGAAAGACAAAGGGCAAATAGGAAACACTGTGGGTTACCTAGTTTTTGAATTGTTTGCAGAGCAATCAGATTATTGTTTATCGACAAATATGCACGTCGAAGCATTCTGTGTCCACTACTGTCAAGACTTGAAAAGTGCAAGAACTCACTTTGAAATCAGAGAGCATATTTGAGAAGATAATTCTGTTGGTAGTATGCCTGGGAATTATTGCCGTGTAGAGAATCCCTTGCATAGCCACTGCACACTGCTGAAGTATACATTCTTGGATGGCGTATGTGTGGTTTCCTCTATGCTGATGTGGACCGCTAGTCCACGGTTTTTAAATTCGAAATAATGCGTGTTCAAATGTAGCTGTTCCAGGATTCTGGACGTCCCTAGCTCTGAAACTATAGAATTTTCCACCAAACCAAAAGGAACTTTTTTTTATTATTATATTGATGTGAAGAATCACCTCTAAGTTTTTTTTTTGGGGGGGGGTATAGCTTTTATTAGCACCGTATGCATATAGGAATGTCTAGTAAGGTATCTACTTAGACAGGAAGGGAGGGGCGGAACATGACGCCTGACATGGACACCAAGGCCACTATGGGGAACCCCGCTGCGCAATTTGAGGTCAGTCGGAGTAAACGCAGTGGCGTAAGCAGAAAGTTTGTGTTACGCCGCGAACAATGGATTTGCAGAAGTTGGAGCACCACTCGGACGCAGCTGTTCCAAAATTTGTTGGACTTCTTTGAGGAGAACCAGGACAAATTCCTGGCTCAACTAGTGACAGGGGACGAACCTTTCGGACAACGACGCCCAGCAGGCTGTTTCCTAGTGCTTTGCAGGACATGACAAAGACTATTTTTTTCTCTCTGGGATTTCTTCGCTGTCCACAAAGTGGCGATGACCTCCATGGGGAATACATCGAAAAACACTGAAGACCAGGTAAGCCTATCTGCATTCCTACGCGGCGTCCTGAGTATCCGCATTCCTTCCTGTCTAGGTAGATAACTTATCGGATGCCCCTCGCATATATACAGGGTGTTTCAAAACAACACCGACAACGTTTGGGAAGTGATTCCTGACACCAAGATATAAGTATACACCATCCTCTGTGCACAAACGCTTCCTTTCTACGTTATAGGTTGCCGAAAACATGAAAAAGTTAATTTAAAGGTCCATAGCTCCAAAATATGAAACCCACCGTAGTTCGGTCAAGACTGAGGAACTAATATGTGCTCTATCCAAAAATACATGTTTCAGAATTCTGTGGTATTTCCCTAACTTAGAAACTATAGGACCTATCCCAAGCGGTTTATGAAATTACACAGGAACTAGTATGTTCTCTATCCATGTTTTACCATCTTCCGTTATCGGTGAAGGGAACTGTGAAAAGGAAGTTGAAGTACAGGGATCTCCTTTAAGTACTAATGGTGCGTTCGTTTCGCTGGTACCAGTGAATTCTGAAACATGGATATTTAGATAGAGAACATACTAGTTCCTGCGTAATTCCTTAAACCGCTTGGGATAGGTCCTATAGTTTTAAGTTAGAGAGTTTTGAAAAATGATTTTTCGAATTTTCAATGGATCATAACTCTGAAAGGAGGCATTTTTCGGCCCATGATTATTAGAACTTTTTTTTTTTCATTTCGTATAAGGAGTCGCCTCCCAAAGTTTGTCGGTGGAGTTACCTACCACCCTATATATATGAGAGAGAGAGAGAGAGATAGAGAGAGAGAGAGAGAGATACATAGACAGATAGATAGATATACTAGCACGCTATTTACATACTGTATCTCGTATATATAGGGTGGGCCATTTATCTTGATATGTCCTGACTTCTAAACTAATAGAAAAGAAAAAATACAAATATCGCAAGGGAACATTGTCTGACATTCTGACATACTCTGTGGAACCAGAAGATTAACAACGTTGCCAATTCAACATAAATTTGTATTTTTTTAAATAATAATACGTCAGGTTATTAAATATTCCAAACCTACATGTAAAAGTAAAACATATATACACACTCGTCGTGTAGTGTTGCAAACTAAGGACGCTACAGCATCACAAACATCAAAAAGCATCCAAATTTTTAGACGGTTCTACAACAGTAATAATACAAACGATATCGACGGGGTAATACACATCGAAAGTACTATAATGTCGAATACTACGGTCATCATTTCGAATGAGCAGAAACGAAGTTACAAACAATTGAAAATTTGACTTTTTTTTTCAAAGGCCTTTAAAACAAACATTTAGTATTACATTGAATTACGTACACGGCTTTCAATAAACAAACATAATAACGTCATTACAGCAATTTGATATCTCAAAGTATTCAGGATATATTTTTAAAAAGATAAACCTTTATACATTGCTTATGGGATGCTATATGGGATTTTAAAAATATTTTGCTTCTATATAACATTACAACAATACTTTTTGAAGGGTGTAATCACAATAAGTTCTCGGAATTACATAATTTAAAACGATGTTGAAAACTTTGACAGTTTTTACAGTATCTCCAGAACGGTATTAAGATACCAAATTGCTGTAAACGGCTTTCTGATTTTCACATCTATTGAAAACTATCTGTGCAATTAGATAGGTACTTAACTAAGCAACTTTTCGAAATAAGTACTTTCGAAAAAAAAATCAAATTTTTAATATCTTATAACTTTGTTCGTATTCATTTGAAATTTGTCATATCATGATCATAGTATTAGACACTAAAGTCCTTTAGGTGTGCAATGCCCCGTCTGTCTCATTTGTGTTATTACTACTGTATAAGCCATCAATATTTGGATGTCTGTCACATCCCTTCTTAAACCAGAGGAGAAATTAACTGGTTACCCTACCCCTGCCTCACTGGCTCAGTAGCCTCATGTATCTTTATTACAATATGTAGACCAGAACCTTAAAACATATATTAGCCGAAGGTCAACCTCACTTACGCTGTTAGTATTGACTCTGAAGTTGACTTAGTGACTCTACTCATCTTTGCTGGAGTAGGCAATGTAGACCAGAATTCACTTTTGGTTGGACAAAATTTTAGCCTAAAATCAACCTCTGTTAGTATTGATTCTGAAGCAACTGTGAAGCTGGTTTAGTGGTCCTACCTAGCTTCGTTAGGTAGGCTATATGTACCAGAACTGAGTTCGGCTAAAACAGACACGAAGGCCAACCTCACTTACTCTGTTAGTATTGACTCTGAAGCAACTGTGAAGCTGACTTGGTGGCCCCACCTGGCTTCGTTAGGATAGGCTATGTGGACCAGAATCTGCCTTCGGTTAGAACACATATGAGCCGAAGGTGTTCACCTCACTGTATACCTCACTGACTCTCACTGTTAACATTAACTCGTAAGAATTGAAGACGAATGTGAAGCGGAAGTTGACCTTTGGGTGGGATAAGGAAAATACGTACCTTTTAGGAAACACGATAAAAGATATGTAATGTCCAACACTGGCAAAGTTATCTATTTGATCTCGTTTCGTGCAGAAGAATTGAATCGGACCCACCATTTCACTGAACACGCACAGTTTGCCGTAAAGTTTGTGGTGACGGCACTGACAGATGGCTGCTTGCCTCCTTTCCTTTCATGTTTACATGTTGTACAGACTTCAATTCTTGTAAACATGATCAATCTTTCAAAGTGCAATGATAAAAAGAATTTAAAGCTGATAAATGAAGTTCCATATACATGTAAAACAGTATTCAACAAATTATTATTATTATTATTATTAGTTATAAAGCAACAAACACTGATTAAATTAAAGACAGTGAAATCAGTTTGCCGTCTGAGATGTTGAACAGAAGAAGAAAAAAATGAGTAGTCTAAGACAACGTATTAGCATAATAGCATTTACCCCGAGATAGTGTTATTTGGAACCATATCTTTCTTTTTTTCATCAAAGGTTAACCTCTCCTACCAAGGCATTATATTCCTACGTAACGTTAAAGATACGGCCGGAATAGTTCAAGAATTCTACAACCACATATCCTATTTCTCTACATACCCTATTTCTCTAAGACGGAAATTTCATTTCATTAATGTAAGACAGAAGCTGGATGCATATTTCTGCTAACTCTTCAGTTTTTCTTCAAAACCATCAGAGAGAATTTCTCTAATATATTACACGTTGGTCAATTAATTTCCTTCAATCATACAACTGAATCCTTTGTTTATTGGATCCAAAAATAATTAATTTTCCTTCGTAGACATAAAAATCTGTCAAACGTACTTCAAAACATACACAACGAATTACTGCGCAATGAGCAAAATATGCATTACCTAATGGGAGAAACAATTTCATCACTGTTTTCAAGTAGAACGCTATGTTTGGAACCAATTGAATCACAATAAATGAATGTGAACAGAACTTCTTCCTGGCACTTCGCCCACATCCAGTAAAGTCTTCACGAAGATAATACATGAACATAGTCATGTCAACAGCTCAAAACAACATATGTGCCCGAAAACACAAAACAACTTCCTACACTACACTTACGAAACCATTCGTTCTGAAGCTGCCTTGGATATTCTGCTTTAACATTTACTATACTTGGAGAGACATTTCATCATTGTGCAGGGAAAACTTTCTGATGCTTCTACCATTATGCGCTATTAAGTCAGTAATAATAGTATAGATAACGACTGCTGGTCACAAATAACTAAAGAATTAAGTAATTAAGGGTCCGTGTGACATTGTTTGACAATTGTGGCAGGGACTAATGGTGTGGTTCTGTCATGCAGTGATTCTGAAGGCAAGATTAGTGTGGTGGGGAACGACCTTTACGATGGAAGTTGCTTCTGCATGACAGCCTACACAACCGCCAACTGCCCTGGATTTACGCCGAAATCGTGGTTCGCGTCCTTCATAATCTGAATTGGCTTGAGTTTAGTGTCCCTTTCTAGCACCAAGGAAATATGAGACGTGAACCTACAGTTTAAAATGGAAACAGAACCACCATAATGAATTCGTTTGAAAGTTCTCTTACCGGGAATCGAACGCGGCTTCACCAAACCAAACGCGTGCGCAGACAAGCGGGGAAGGCCTTCATACCCTTGGTGCTGCATTAAGGCGCCTCCTTTTTAACCAACTGGGAAGCTTGCCTAACTAGGAAGCAGCCTATTTATATTTGTTTGCATACGTTAGTATAGATCAAATATGCTCTTGAAAGGTTCTATACTAGACATATGTTTTCTATAGTTTACCTTTGTTTTCTTTCGAGATTTTTTTTTTTTTTTTTTTTAATTCGACCCAATACCTATGCCGATATCTCAGCTTAGCACTATCCTCTATGGATGCTTCTCCTATATGCTAAATACGGTTGCATACTGATCTTATTCCTATATTGATTTCATTCCTAAAACATCCCAGTTTCCCTAAATCAGTGCTATTCACCCCCTTTTTTTTTTCTCGTGTACTCCTAGACACAGTTCGCCATCCAATTGTGTACCCCTGAAGCTGTTTAAAAGAAATTAAATTCAAATGATCTATTACTAAACTTAATACACATACATGTTCTGTTGATTAAAAAGGGGGACAAATAGAGACCCAACAAAAGGACAATCAGTGTGCCAATTAAAAGACTGTTTACAGGGGGATAAAGTGCACATAAAAAAATAACGGGAAATATCAAAACATATGGGAGACATCCAGGCACCCATATGAGAGGGGATTTTCTCCAACTATGATCATTCAATAAATATTGGAAATATGCTTATTTCAGGATTACGTACCCCCAGAAACATCTTCGCGTACCCCCAGGGGCAAGGACACCGATCCTAGGGGGCTAGGAGGCCTGGGCGCCCCAAAGCTCATGTGGGCCCCCATTGTATTTATGAATATACAATATTTGGCATAATTTGAATGCAATTTGTCTTAAAATCCTCATATATGTCATCTGCATCTGAATGGGCCCCCAAATTTACAGAGAAATCGGCGTCCTTGCCCAGGCCTTATAGAGAAATCGGCGTACGCGAACCCCCGGTTGAATAGCACTGCTCTAAATCACTAATGACTCCCTTATCTTTGCTCCCTTTCTGAACAGTTGGCTGAGGCTTTATGGCCAAAATAAGAGTACCTCCACATAAGACTTGACGAGTACTTCCTATTTACACCTATTGATCAAAGTCTACCTTCTGGGACCCTTGGCAATGGAACTCTGAATAAACCTCTTAGTTTACATAAAACGCATTTCTTTTTTAAAAAAAAGCAGAACACATTTAACAAAACTTAAAGAAGAAATCAGTAAAATCACATTATGAAAATCCTAGTTCATTTCAAACAAAACAGGAAAATAATTTCCCGTAAAAATCAATGGGCTAAAGAAAAAAAAGGAAGTACCCTATACTGTTAAACAAATAAATATACAAAAAGTTTTGCGAAAAGAGCTTATGCAGATAGATATCCACTTTCATGGACAACTGCTTACCATATACTTCACTATTTTACACGTTTGGTAAACTCTGAGTTATTTGTGTGATACGAAGTCTATTGCTAATTATTTTTACTGGCTGTAACACCGACAGTCTACATGACCACGCCTCACTAACCTAACAACCTGAAATCTAAACTCCGCGTGACTCCAGAACTCTCATTCAGAAAAAGAGCAGATAGCAATCTGTCTTCAGCAATTAACTGTGGTAATATATGCATTTTACTGTCGAGCGATGACAAGCAGAGAAGAAAGTATGGTGATCCTGAAAACAAAAATGGAATTCGAGATTTCAACGGATTTACACATTTCGTGCCCCATACGTACCGAAAATGTTATTTTTTGACATTGTCCGTTTGTTCATCCTGATAGATGTCGAAAAGTAACTTTTTTCGATATGTTACTCTCCTTGCAGATCTACCTGTTTGTTCTGATGTACGTTCGCCTAGAGGCCATACCGTTCAACGTATCCAAACCAAATTTCACACTTAAGGTTTTTATGTGATTCTCCATGGTGGCTTTTCGAACTTTCTTCTCACCCTTAAAATTAAGGATAGCTTACTGAAAGTGAAGATCAAAATTTGCGATTTTCGCAAAAATGGCTCTAATGATTTTGTTTACATTTCATAAATCAGTTTTTCAATAACAACCCCATACTGTAATACGTGTTTCGTCTGGGAAAAATTAAGAAGGGGTAGTTTACTCTTAGTGTTTTTTTTTTTTTTTTTCTTCGGACGACTTTCTCAAAAACGACTCACGTGATTTTGTTCATATTTCACAAATACATACTTAATTAATAACCTGACAATATGACATAACTCATTTTGACCTCAGAACGTCTACAAGGAATTCTTGGGTAATAGTTTTTTTTTCGGACAAGTTTCTCAAAAACGACTCAGGCAATTTTCTTTGTATTTCATAAATATCCTGACAATACTGCATATTCCTTGTCCTATGATAAAAAACAGTAGTTAATTTATAAATTAATTCATACTTTAAAATTACTAAATTCATATATAAATTAATACTTTTACTAATAATTCTCGTTGCATCTCCTAACATTAACAACGTAAGATAAGTAACACTGTAGATGTAATAGATCACTTAACTTTTAATCGGAATTCCCTCAATCCTTTGAGAATGCTAGCATTTTCACTACCTACATATCATGCTGTATAATATTATATACATCTGTAATATTTACTACGGAATTTTTGTTTAGTTAATGACCAACAACTTGACTCTTTCAGGGATTTCAGGAATATGTTAATTTTGTGGTAACATACACTCCTGGTAATGAGTTGTATTGTCCCTCCCCCGGAATTAATGATTAATCATTGAAAACAATGAAATCCATCATTATTTTGTTGCCAACTTCAAGTTATTCAAGAAAACATCAGAATTGCCTCGATTTCTATGCGTTTGCTCCAATGAGCCACAATGTTGGATTCTGTAAAATCCATTAGATTTCAATATTTAAAATAAATAAATAAATAAAGTGTTATAGCACTTCTGCTAAAGGTACGGATGTATATATACTGTTTTAATACACAAGGTTAAATACATACAACGTATATATACGTTTATACAAGGGTTGAAAAAAGATTTTGCTAGAGCAAGCAATCATGTCTGACCATAGAAAGACATTTTAACCTCCAACCTGGGAAATCTTCTAAGAACTTTAAAATTTGGTGCGGATTCGTTAAATGGTATTGTCTCTAGGGGAGTATGGACGCATGAACGAACGGACACATGGACATGCATTCAAAAATGCCTTTTTCGGCAGAAACATGTAAATCAGTTAAAGGCTCGAATTCGAATTTTTAAATATATTTTTTTTATTTATCTAATAAATCACCAGATACAGCTTAGGGGCCATTTTATACTGGATATCTAACCACAACAACAATGAAAAGAATTGGGGATGTATCGGCCATGGCGTATTTAGTAGGTACCATCCCGGCATTTGCTGATAGGACTGAGGAAATCCTTGGAAAATATCAGTCAGGATGGTCGGCAGCGGGAATTGAGCCCACGAACCTCCCGAATGCGAAACGAACGCTCTACTACTTAAAGCTACTTCGCTCTGTCACAATCACTATATTTTCTTCTCTTCTATTGCTACTCGTAAGTAAAAAGAAAAGAGAAATAAACGAAGAAAACCTCTTATTTTCTGAAATCCAAATCAATACATTTCTATTACAACATGTCGTCTAACGTGAAGGATGCACTTGACACAAATTGACGTTGAAGAAAATTCATAAATATTGCAAGAAAACATATGTCGTAAACTGTGAGCTACAGTTTGATTACACGAAATCAAATACCACATGCAACAAAGGGAGGTGACCTAATTAGTTAAACAACTACAGAAGACATCCACAAATGATAATTTGTTTTGAAAATTAACTTGAGACGCCTAGAATCTTTTGCACCTGAACTGTCAGAGAAAATACGTTAGTATAACACAGGGTTGGCTGGTTTAAGCCTTAAAACCATGGTTTAAAGCTTAAGAACAGAAGTTTACACTAAAAAAGTTAAATTTAAAAAACAAAAGTGCCACAAATCGCGTGAATATCATATTGACCTTTCCACATATCTCAAACCATATAGAAGAACTTTTCTCGTATATTACACGCTCAGGAAACATTAATGTAAGTGATTTATTGACATAAAAAGTATTTTCAGTACATGTATATGTATGAATGGTTCAGAGCTAGAGTGAACTCATATGATTCGTATCTTTGCTAACTTTATCTATTCAGATGCAAATTAAAATAAATCGCTCTATTTCTGACTCAGTGAACTAACATAGACTAAATTAGACCTTTTATACTGTATACTGTTTACAAATTGTCCATTCATTTCAATGATGTGTACTCGTATAACTGTACAGTGATTTCACTTGAGCAGTTGCGTGTCTTTATGCCCTTCTGAAGTGACTCTTAAAATATTCACAAGTATGCACGAGAAGGGGAGGTGAGGCGATTTTAGTTTAGCGTCCCGTTCAGCAGCGAGGCTATATGAGACGTGGACCTACTGATTAACGTGGAATCCGAACCACATGAGCTCCTGCCGGGAATCGAACCCGGGTCTCCCACGCCAAAGGCACGTACGCTAACCGCTTAGCCACGAGGGAGCTCAAGTATGCAAGAGAAGTACAACATATTTTTATCATCTCTTCCCCATAGATGAGATAGTAGAGACTTGTCGCCTTTATGATCAAGGGGTTTTGGGTTCAAGTCCAGATGGAAGGTAATTTCTCTCGGGTACAAATCGACTAGTGGTTCGGATCTCATTTTAAGCTGTGGGTTGCAATGTTCATAACCCTGTTGTTGCTTAAGGATCTTAAGTCCAAGCAAACTTATTTCTATCTATACGTAATCTAAATAAATACAGCAAATCTATTTAAACTTAAAAAAAAAACTTGTTTTCGTTGCTTTTAAATATTTTTTGCCAACTCCGGCATAACAAGCTTGTATATCAAGTATGTGGGTATAAAATGCTTCAATACAGTGTTCAAAGATCTCTCTTATAGATAACTCAGTGTTGGTGCCTTATTAAGAAAAGTTTAAATAAATGCGCAAAGAAAACGTTATTGTCTTGGTGTTATTTCTAAGATTGAGGACTAAAGCTTTTATGGATATTTAGGAAGTGATTCCCCCATGCCAAGTCTTAGTCATATTTCTTAGCTCACAATTAGGTAAATAAATAAAAAAAACTCTTAATTCAATATTTCAATTACATTGTAGAAGCTCTAATTAGTATTTTCTCCTCTTTCCACAAAAAGAGAAATTCTCAATTTGTTGATTTATGAAGTGAATACAACACCTAGAACGTCTGCAACCACCCAAACAGCCGTGTAAGTTGTATGCACGGACTATAAGCAGTAGGTGTTCGCCAATTATTTCTTATTTCAAAGTTCCATGTAAGTTTGAGTTGTGCGCATGGACTATAAGCAGTAAGCGTTCGATAATTACTTCTTGTTTGACAAAGTTCCGTGTAAGTTTGAGTTGTACGCATGGACTAGGTATATAAGCAACGGGCGCCCGACAATTATCTCTAATTTGACAAGTTTTACTGTAAAAATAATAAGCTAGAACGAAAATCATCAGAAAATATTGCATGGTCATTGGGGTTCACGTAACTGTAGAGTTCTAATTAGTATTGAAATATGTGTATTTACGAAGGGAGGGGGAAGATTTCCAGACTCATACAAAAATCGTTCATGTCGGATCACAAATTTATGTTAGTTGATTAAGTACGAGGGAGGTCCAGAAACTAAGGTTACAAGACCGATATTTCTAGAGTTTCGTCTGTTAAGAGGAATCAGAAGTGTGCGATAATTGTAATCCATGGAGTTGGCAACTGTGCAAAGTTTCAGCCACCCGCCACCTATGGCGCTACTTGCAGGTAAACACAAATGGCGACTCGTTTGGAAAATTGGTCTCGCTAAGAAGTCCGCTTAGCTATTCCATTTCTGTGGGCGAAACATGTAACCGTGGCTCAAATTCAACGGCAGCTGGTACAGGTTTACAGAGAGACCGTAATGTCTCGACGACCGTAATGTCGTAAAATGGTCGAAAGCTTGCGGCTGGTAGAGAAAACGTCACCAACGAGGAGCACAGTGACCGACCCAGTACGACATCAACAGATTTGAACGTTACGGTATCTGATGGCAGAATTGTAAATGTTGTTCGGAACCACATAGGAGGAACTCGCTTCGCTTAAGACAAGGAGGTGAAACACTTCTTGAAAGCGTGGCAGAATACGCAAGGACACGATTTTTACCAGAAGGAAATCTTCAAACTAATCCCATGATGCGACAAGTGCCTTAACCGACATGGACACTATGTCGAAAACTAACCTAATGATTGTAATATCTGTTGCCTATTGGTGCTAATATGCACACGTTTGTGTCACTGCAGGCTTTGTAACCTTACTTTCTGATCACCCCTCGTGTAACCTTGTGTATGTTACGTGGAATATATGACTGTGGTGCAATAATTACTATTTTCTTTGTAGGTGTGCGATGAATGAAGCTGTAAGAATGGACAATTGCGATAGATGGGGAAGAATCTTCTTCGTATAGTGTTGCTGCTGAGTGGTGGAGATCCTTCACATGAACCTATTGGCCAGCGTGAGAGTTATTTCACAACCAGCTATGGGAAAATTGAGTGATATTATGAACAAAAACTATTTAGTGTATAATGGAACGCTTATAAAACAGGCACAAGGCAGAGCGGGTCTCAATATTTAGATTGCCTCTTCCCGTGGACACGAATATTTGTGGAAGTCATGGAGCAGGGGAAACATCAGTTGAGATCGCGAACAAAAGCTGAATTGCATAGGTATACATGCTTTCACAAGAATTAAACGATTAAATAAATAAATAAAATTAAAACATAACCCTCAAACTTTTATTTCTACAAATTAAGATCGCCTGCAAATTCTTTAGTTTCTCGCATAGCTACTCTGTAATAAAACTTTATTTCAATAATCAATAAGTTCTGGTACATTATGATCATCTGATAAAAAGTAAAGTTGGATGCGATGGTTAGTTACTAACTTAAACTTGGAAAATAACAAAACTAGTTTACAACAGTCATTACCTGAACGTTCATTCGTATCGATTCTGTCTGTTTACAATTATGCATAATTTAATCTGAGTGCGTTTCTTCGTAAATATCGAAGTTCACATTGGCAACAGTAGAAAAATGTTCTTATTGTTCCAACAATTTCCCCGTACACAACGAGACTAATTTTTTACCATTTAATGATTTCTAAATAGATTGTAGTTTAACGTACTTTCTCAGCACGAAGACTACATGCATTGTACGTGTTGTAACTATTGTTAGGAACAAACTCTTTCCTACCTACAAACCACTTAATACACATTTACGGACAAAAAGATACTCCTTTTCGTAAGTTAGCTGTCGAGGGGAAGATATACTGGGAGAGCCCTGCAAGCGAGAACACGAGAGAGAAAACATAATGGGCCTTACGCAGTCGTTTTGACTCGTGATTAGTGCCATACTAAAGAGTTCGACTAACATGTTTCCTGCAGTAGTCAGGCCTTTAGTATGACACTAATCATACATCAAAACGACTCTGCATAAGGTGGAAAATGTGTAACATTTAACCGTAGAATATACGGGTAGATTTTTGACGCTTATTACTACACGTACTTTGTATCGACTACCATACCCACAAACGGTTACAATCAAAGTGCGAATTACCGGGAGGGATGAGGGGGATTTTCCCCTTCAATCACATTTTGTTTCCCTCCCAAAGAAATCAACTGAAGTATCCCCACCGGGGATGCTCGCTCCCCCCCCCCAAACCATGCTTACTTGTTAGTATAACGCCAAATTTCACTGTTTGTTTGTTTGTTTTTTTTTTTTTGTCATTTCTTGTAAGTTTAATCTGCTAGCCGTATTTCGAAATGTAAATTAGCGATGTAAACTATTCAGTTTTGGTTATTTCTGATTTCCCATCTATTTCCACCGTTGCTTAGTTGAACTATATTATTATGACTATAGTTGTTACTTGGAAACGTATCCCCACATCCTTCAGTTTCGTCGTTCGTGAATTTGAATGTATTAATTGCGTATAACAAAGTAGAATATGGATTTATAAATGCTCTTAGAAGTTGGCCAAGAAGAAGTAAACAAATAGCTTCTTCCATCGTACTTGGCGAAGGCGGGAGGTCATATTCATCCTCTACATTTGTATCGATTATCATCTTGTTTTAATTTTTGTTATATTTCATTTTAGTTTGCAAGTTTGCTTACTATTCATAATATTTAATAAATAGAAGAAGTAGACTTAATAGAACTTTAGCGGATTATTATTGCCTGGACATCACTACCTTTTACAGTTTACGGAAATGAACTTTTGAAACTGTACTCAAAATCTGAGTTATATATTCTCTCGTGGCTATATGCTAACGTAGATGCTTAGGGTGTGTCCGTAGTGAGCAGACAAGTTAGTGAAGATGAGCAAGCGCATAAGATTAGTTTCAACATTTGCTAATACAACTGATTCTCCGTGTCTGTATAAGCACAGTTTGCTGTCGACGCCAATAATGCTGTCTGGAAAAGTTCAGTGTAGTGTTTATACTTCATTTTATAACGTAGCACATAGTGAATCAAAACAGCTGTAACCTAACAGTAAAGTAATTGTGTGTTGATTTCTGAGCTCTGTCACGGAATGGATACCTAAAGAAAGAAAAAAAGAAAAAAAAGTGCAGCATTAGCAGGAAATAGAAGCACAAGCTCGAAATTTAAGTTAAGGGTTTTTAAATATTTGGCATTCGATTTGATCTTGATGCCAGAAATCGGAACCAGCAACAATACAATACGTGATAGGCTAATACGTATTTTTAAAAAAAGAAAAGAAAGAAAAAGAAAGGTTAGTCCGGTTTAACTGATACTTTTAGTAATTTTCATAATATTGAAGTACGTTTTCTTTTGCAAGGTTGTGTAGATTTCAATATAAGCGGAAAAATTAACATATACTTGTGATCATGGCTATCACTCGGGCCAAATTATTAAGTAAATAAACCTTAGAAAGCTATGAGCACGGGTGTGAGTACAACATTTAAACACATCCAGAAAGGTTAGCTGTAGTGTGTGCATGTCAAACAATATATACACAGTTATTGAGTTAAGTTGAGTTTGAATTTAACGTCCCTTTCAGCAGCGAGGCTATATGAGACGAGACCTACTATTTAACGTGGAATCCGAACCACATGAGCTGCCGCCGGGAATCGAACCCGGGTCTCCCACGTCAAAGGCGCGAACGCCAACCACTTAGCCACGAATGAGCTATATACATAGTTCTTGTTAGTAATGTATTGACTTAATAAATCCCTTATTTATTACATATGTCATATCACATTTGTGTGTATAAGTGGGGGGTAAGGTATTATTGTCTTATTTTGATCTATTGCACCTTCAGATTCTACGTCCTGTTGGCCTAATTTTATTCCCCCCAATATAAATTATCTAATTCGCACACTGGTTGCAATATATTCAATCAAGTTTACATTCTACTCGTAACATGTTTATTTTTTTAATGACGCAGCAAACGCAAGGGAAGATTAAAGGTGGATTTATTCATACACTGTCAGAAAATCTTTTTGTACAATTTACCTCATGTAATTTACAATAAATTGACTGCGGAACACTCTTGGTCAATAAAATTTACTGCTACTCTTTTCCTCGAACCGACACATTTGATTTTCGTCAAATTCACTTGGCAGCGCTGGAAACCACACCACGATGGTCACCTGGTAACGTCTTAAGGTCAATTGACTGTCAGGAGATGGGGAAGAGTGCAGGTAGTATTCGAAACGACGAAAGAGTAGAATTCATGCAAAATGGAATACCTACCTTTCACGTGAGTGAGGGAGAGAGAAGCAAACCGATATAGCGGAGAAGCGCGGATAACAAAAGACATGTTAGCGCAGGATATGGGCAGATGCACATATGCACTGACATACATGTTTGCATCGCGCATATCCTATCCTTTCCTTTCCTCACTCTATGTACCCGGCTGTTTGAGGCGATCGCAAAGCGTATTTCGTCGTCGGCAATTCAAAACCTGCTGTGCATTTTTATAAATTTTTCAGGAGGAACGAAAAACAGTATCCTGGTTAGATTTTTCGCTTTATAAAAGTGATAAGTAATATTTGATGCTGCACGTAACTTGACACCTTCTCAAGTAATAATACATTAGAGAGTCTAAAAGAGTCTAAAAGCTGCGCCAGATAGTACTATTATCTCGAAATGGCCGAAAATGTCACATAGCAGGTTTTGAATTGCCGACGACGATTTATTGCTCATGCGTACTCTTGGAATACGCTGACCATGTATTTAAATGTAGATGGCTAATCATAAACGCGAAAGCAATAAAATCGCTGAGAAAACGTCAGCTCGAGTGTATTTAGTGCGGGTCGGAACAATAGACCGCCTGCTGTTTAAAAGATTTCAAAAGGAAGGGAAAAAAAAGGAAAGACGTGTTGCCAGGCAAAGGGATTGTAGCAAGAAACAGCTGCTTGGAAGATGGTTTGTGCAGAGTATTGGAACTCTGCTATTACACACCTGGACCTGGCAAAAAGACCTGGAAACCCTGACTGGCTCACAGTATGATTTACACATCTGGTGAAAGTAAAATTACTGAATAGCCACTTTGGCCGCGTTCGCTACAGGGGGTAACGCTTTCTCAAATAGCCTAAGATTATGGGAAATGTCCACTTCTCTTTGACCTGTTTTCCGATCACGGGTATGGAAGCCTGTTGCTCCCGAACCCTCTGCTGTCTGCCCGGAAGACCCTGCCTATACTCTCTCCTGACCCTCCCCCTCTTTATCTAAATATATGCGCAGTTTCCGGATGGTTACGGAAAAGCGTTTACTTGTTAGTATGTTTTTCTTCTTTTAGCGTATCGTGGACCTCGAAATGCATGCGCTTAGCAAGTACGAGTAGGAACCTCATTTAGTGAACGTGAATCCCTTTAAGGATAGTGAGCCTGATCACATGAGACCTACACTAAACGAAACGAGAAATTTCACGGGCCTTGCGGGCAACACCAGCTCACCCAAGTCTTTGATCTCAAAGACACCGTAACATGATTCGTAATACGAAAACACTAAAGTGATGAAGAGATTGTGCGAACGTAATGAAAAGAATTTATCAACTTGAAAGATATGTAAGTCATTACACACCATACTCCAATGATAAATATAATTTAAATGTGTTCGTGGACCTCTTGTAACGCAAAGGATTCTGATAACTTCTAGATGAAATTAAGAAAATGTACGTCTATAAATGTTATACATAAATTTACAAAACAAAACGAGAAACGCTTAGGATAGTGGGTGTGAGCACGAATCCCATTGAGGATAATCAGTCCAAGTAACACCACCTAGATTGCAATCTAGACGCTGTTGGTCCAAGCCCTTAGGGAGCGAGAGCCCAACGAAGTTTGTATGTGCGTACCTCATTTAGCAAACGCGAGCTTCATCCTCAAAATGATCATTTCTGTTCTTATGTTGCACAAGCTCCCTTCTTTCAACTTGCTCACAATGCAAGATATTGTTTGAACTTTGCTTGCTCATTATATTATTTTGTTTTCAAAGTTCTGATATATTATCTTTAACCTGTACTTTCTTTCTTTCTTTTTTTAACGACAATTGTATATTGTCAATTCCATGTTTCAGTAAGCTAACTTAACGACTTCAGCTTCTTAGTAAATGTGATGATCAAATGAAATGAAATGAAATCTTTTGAGTTTTACGTCCCACGCTTATGCCGGTTGGGCTAAAGGAGACTGTGATGATGAGTAATGAATGAAATGGTGGAATGAAGAAAGTGGGAAGAAACGGGAGAACCCCGAGAAAACCCACGCACACGGTGTTTGTCCACCACAAAGTTCACTTGACGGGGCTGGGATCGAACCCGGGACCCCAAGCACCAGAGATGAACGCTCTACCACTGAGCCACCGCGGCCCCGATGTGATTATCAAATTGTAACACTAACTAACTCTATGGTCTATGGAATATGGAGGTTCAATGCTGCGTTCACAAAAGCTCTCCACTGACTTCTGTCCTTAGTCAACTGGATCCAGTTTCTACTTTGTATTCCTATTCCTGCGAGATCCATCTTAATACTATCCTCCCATCTACGCCTAGGTTTTCCTAATGATCGTTTTCCGATTGGATTTCCAGTCTAAACTTTGAAAGCATTCCTACATTCTTCCATTCTCGCTACATGACTTGTCCACCTGAGCCTCCTAGATTTGATGACCCTAATAATGTTTGGTAAACAGTATAAATTATGTAGTTCCTCGTTATGAAGTTTTCTCCATTCCCCATTTCCGCTCCTCTTGGATCCGAATATTCGTCTCAGAATCTTGTTCTCAAATATTTTCAGTCTACGTTCTTTCCTCAGAGTAATTGTAACATTAAAAAATTAAAACATCTCTTCAACCTCAATCCTCTACCCTTACTTCTCACAAAATCGGTTCTGAAGTTCAATCTTATGTATGTCTCTGACACAGATGGGTATTTTGTAATCGGAACTCATTCGATCTCTCGCCTCTCAAATGAACTAAAATAGAATTTATAGTTTTACGCCCCTCGTTTATGCCTTTTAGACTAAAGAAAACGAGTGAGTGGACTTTTTTTTTTTTTTTTTTGTCCATAAATTAACGCGAATTCGGAAACAAATCAGCTGTTTATCACTAGAACTTCCACTCCGATCTGTTGGCAGTTGAATGATGCTCCGATTTACGTTTTCTGTTAACAGATTAACTAGATCTGGATTTTGAATCTCTTTCAAAAAGTGACTTACACCACTATGACTTTAATCCGCCTGATTAATAAAGCAAATGACTATGCAAAAAAAAAAAAAAAAAAAAAAAAAGGAAGGAAATTGAAAGGAAATTAGAAGTAAATTGAAGAATCTCGACAAACCTATGGACATAATGTTGACCAGCACAAATTCACACTCTTGAGATCGAACCAGGGACCTTTTGAAGCGGAGGTGAGCGCTCTACCACTGAGTCACCGTGTCTTGCAATTATTGGTCTCGCAATCCCTATCTTCATTTAGGCTCGTGTTCGCTATCTACTTACAGTATAGACCTAAGGCTTCTGCTAGCACGGGCTGAGACGTTTGGGCATCTTTAGTCCCTGGTTGACAGTCGAGATATCTTCAGAGTGAAAATTCAACCATCGTATACGAGTGTATCTAATCAGTGTAGTTTGTAATACCACACTTTCATACTGAAAGCGTCAGATCACACGATCGGAACTTCCACTCTATTAGATACAGCTAATGGACCAATGACCGATTCTTTTGTTGAAATGAGCAACGCCTGATAAGAACTTCCGGAACACTGTTTCTGTCTACCTCTATCTACACCCATGCTTGCGATTGTCCATGTCCACTGACAACAGGAAGTTTGTCACATCACATCTTTCTACTTTATTGTTGCAATGGCGGAAGTTCTCGGGAGATAACACTAACGGGAAAAAGAAAAACGGCGTGTGAGTCTTTAACGACGTAAAAGCCACCATTCTCCAACACTGACGCAACAAAAGATTTAACACATCTCGTTGTAAACACTAATATTTACTACATACGCAAGCACTATTTCTACGCAAGTACCTATTTAACTGTAGAATTCTACTTTGCTCAAGAATGCACTATAATTTTTTAACTGTGAGTGTGTTACGACACTGTCTTATGGTTTGTGATTATGAAACGTTATCAGTGCACAATTTTCGAACATGGACGGCTTTAGGTTTTTAATTTTGGGTAGGCCCGCTCCCTCGTTTATGGGTACATATACACATTTGATTGATTAATGACAGTAGGAAATTACTTTACAGTAGTGAATGATGCTTTTTGTTAAATAATAATCTAACATTAATATAAATATTGGAAAATATATGTACTCTGTATTTGATCTTTTAGCGTTCACACATTTTTCAAAATTTTGGGGTAGGCCCATGTACCCGGCCTACTCGCTAAAGCTGACACTGTTCGAGTAGCGAACCCTGTTCCATTTAGTTAGTTATGATAGTTTCGATATGCATACTAATCTGGTCTTGTCACAAACAAGTTCCTTATTATTAAAGGTGGAAACAAGTTTCTTAAAAAAAAAAAGAAAAGAAAAGAAAAAAGGAAATAGAATCTGATATATTGATTCTATATATTGATTGATATATTGATATATTGATTGAAGCTCGATATTGAATTGTATAAAAAGAATTAAAACTACCATCTTTCCTTTACATGTGTATTTGCTTTATCTTGTTAAAAAACACACACACACGAGATTGTATTTGTAGTGTTTAGACTTTCGAAGTGCGAGTGCTCTTTCCCTCCCTTCCGTTGGTCATGATGGGGGTAGCATGCTTAAAATCGTTGCCTAGGTATAAGATTTGTTCTTTCTGGAGAAGGGGGGCGGCAAATTGCCTAGGGCTAGCCAGGGTTTGAAAAAACCCGGGTATTTTTGAAAAAACCCAACCCACCTGGGCCCATGTGGGTTTTTTCGGGTATTTTCGGGTTTTATTGGGTTTTTTCGGGTTTAATTGGGTTTTTTCGAAATATTTCAATCTCTTTGGGGTAAAAATGTTAAAATATGATTTACATTTTATGAGTGTCATTGTCACAACTTGCAACAACTTTCTATTCACTGCTGTTTTGAAAAAATTGCCGCCATTTTTAAATTTTATATTGGATCTCCGAAAAAATCTATACAGCAACTTTAGATCATCTTGTGCTTCTACCCTCAAAATATCAACTTAAGAAGTCCGAAAATTGCACCCTGTAGCATGGATACCCGCTATTTTGAAAAATGGCCGCCATTTTGAAATTTTATGCCGCCAAAATGTATACAGCTAATTTAGTCTCTCGTGCTTCTACTTTGAAAATTTCAACTTGAAAGACCTAAAATTGCGCTTTGTAGCGTGGATATCAGCAGCGGCGCAAATTTGTCTTCAACATTGGGGGGACGGGTAAGACGGTATATATATATATATATATGCGATGTACAAAATATTTATGAAGGAGAAAAACAATGCTGGGGAGGATTACCCATGTCGGTCCCTGCGTCCTCCACAGGGGACATAAAATATGACGATATTATTACTACTTTACAACTTTCAAATCCGACTGGCAATATTGAAAACTGTTACAAGGGATGATCCAGATATGATCATTCCCTGTAAACAGTTTTCAATGTTGCCAGTCTGATTTGAAAGTTGTAAAGTAATAATAATATCGTCATATTTTATGTCCCCTGTGTGGGACTCAGGGACAACATGGGTAGGGGAGCAGAGTTGTCTTCAACATTGGGAGGCGGTCAGATTTGAGGTTTTTTCTGGAAGGTATCAATTTCATCTCCCTTTCCTTTGTGACAGTTGGACACAAATCATCACATTTCTTCCTAAAAGACACATCTCCAATCGGATTATTGAGGGGGACCGTTCCAAGATTGTAAGAGATATGTCCCCATCATCCCCCCGGGATTTTCGCCAGTGGATATCAGCTATTTTTTTTAAAAAAAAGCGCGCCATTTTGTAATTTTACGTTGGTATGCTGCCAAAATCTAAACAGAAAATTTAGAGTGTCTCTGGTTTGTATCCTGAAAATTTAAAAGACCGAAAGTTGAACACTGTGTGGTAAAGGCAGACAAACGAACAATCAGAGTCATCCTAGGAGCCTCAGTGATGTTCGCCAAATATGAATACCAAATAGCTATATTAATTTAAAACAAAGACATAATTCATCAAAAAGTCTTAAATATTTTTCAACGTAAAATAAATGGTCTTATTGTTGAAGTTCACTTTCGATGCTTTGTGCATTCAATTACGGGAATTACCCGAGCACTTGTTGCAAGACCGTTCTTTTCCGAAAATTAATTTAAAACAATTAACAAAGATAGGCCTATAATTCATATTTTATAAAGTAAATGTTTCAAAATGTCTAAAATGAAATGAAATATCCTCCAGCGTAAAATAAATAGTTTTATTGTTGAAGTATTCACTTTCGATGCTTTGTGGGTTCAATTGCGGGAATTTCGCGAACACTTTTTCCACGACGGGTTTTCCCTCAAAATGCAGCTTGCTTTACTGTACATCGCAACTTCCATTAATACTAAAGTTTGAATGCAGCACTTAAAATAGTAAGCGTTACGTAGTCTTCGGAGCTCCGAGCATTAAGCTTCTTAATTTTGACAATAATTTTTACGTTATGACTGAACTTAACTGTTGTTGTTGGAAAACCAAATTTTACTGAATACTTTTGTTACCATCAAAGGTAAGAAATAATACTAATAGTTTTACTAATGTATTTACATATTTACTGTTAGTACCGGCACCTATGACCTTAAACCCGTCAACGTATGAGGGATAACGTCCCTCGGCGGTGACGAGTCAGGAAACATACTATTCATGGAAAGTATTTTCTAAAATATACAATCGCTTACTTTACTTCAAATAGGCTATAAGCATAATCCACACATTAATTTGTTCTACAATTATCTCAAGCTAAGGTGAGGGTTTTATTTATTTATTCATTCATTCAGTGCATTTAGAGCTTTATAAAGGTCTTATGTTGAATATTGTTGTCTATCTTAACATGAAAGCATATAATTCGCCCAAAGAAAGTTTAAAATCCGATAAAAATAACTTTTAATGTGATCACCTTAGTTGTACCAATAATACACTAACAAAAAAGTCAAAAACCCAGGTGGGTTTTAAAATGGGTTTTTTCAGGTGGGTCCAACCCGAAAGGGGCTAGCCCTGGTAATGGTGTTGTCAGTCAGTCCGTGTACCGAAACAAAATACTGTAAGTAATGCGTTTGACATTATATTGTAAACCATCTCAACACTACGAGAATACTTTAAAACAAATCAGCAAATTATTATTTTTGACTTAGTGGGTCCAGAAAAAGCTTTTTTTTTTTTTTTTTAACTGAACGTTCTCAGATTATACCTTTGATTATCACACCTTAAAGACAGTGTAAGAGTATATAAAAAATGTATAACGAAACCCTGTTATTCCACAAGTCAGAGAAGTAACAAGAACTGACAAATAAAAGACTCCATATATTGACTGGCAGAAGATCAAGGACGGTACAAATTCCAACCTTGTTTTTCATATGGATTGAAAAACATGTTTCAATTAATTAAAACAAAGCTATAGGAAATGTCTATAAAACAGTTTCAAGGACATTAAAAAACAGCCGAAGAAAGCACTAAAGCGCAAAAATTTCGTGCATGAACAATCAAAGGCAGTGGTAGTTTCTCCGCATTAAAGGTGGACATCCACACTATCTATAAGTTATAAAAGGAAATCTACGGAAGTAACATACTCGTATGTTAAATTAATTAATTAACAAGTTAGTGTCTTTCCTCTTGATAATGACATTTCTCTCTTTCCTCTTCGACTTCCGAACTCATCATGGCTTGCACACTCAGGCCTGCTTATACGTATAAATGGACACTTGCCCAGGGGCACGGCACAACGCTCGCGCAAGGAAACAGAAAATGCCATTAAGCTGAAAGTAACCCTTAAAAATAATTAAATTAGAATATGAAAGATGCGAGACACGTTCCTTATTATGAACTGTACTCGTCACGGTACTATTATTAGTGAGAGCGATAAGTAGTACTGTAACTTGCGGGGGGGATACAACTGCCTTCCCATTTAAGTTTTCCCTCGATCAAAGGGGCCCACTTCGAGATAAAACTTCCTTACTGTATACGATACGATACGAACATGAAGGTATAATTGAAGCATGGAATAGGTTCACCACAGAAAAAAGAGAAGAAAAAACTTAAATGAAAATGTGACCTGGGGCTATTTCAGTAAAATCTATATATATAAAAGAGAACGCACAAATCCTTTGTGAACTCATCACGCTAATACGGCTGAACCAATTTCTTTCATTTTTGGGGGGTTATTAGGATTTGGACCCTAGATGGTTTTTATCATATCACTTTAATTTTTAATTACCAGTGTCTTGAGATAATTGACCATTCAAGTGTTCATACGTACAAATCCTTTGTTATTAGTTCATCATAGGTAAAAATAAACGTATTTATATGCAACCCGCATGACCATGTGACTCGGCGGGTTAACATAAATGACAGGCGATATAATGTTAACATTTACTGGAATCTACTATGGTTTTTATCATATCACTTGAAAGCGAAAAAGTAAAAATTATCTAATTAACGAGGTTTATTGCGTTCCGGGGTGACCGCAGCGAAGCGGGGTGAACGCTGCTAGTCTCTACTATTAGCCTCCTGCCCCAAAATACATTTTCCTTAAGGTTTTAAATTATGTCAAATATTGTACCAGTGACGACGACAGTTTTAACTTCTTGGTAGGGCACATATGGCTGGTTCCAGTGAAAAACCGGCTAAGTCAGGAAAAGTAAATTTTACAGGAGAGCAGTTTAAAGGTAAATTTTACAATAGTTACCTGGCTAATTTTGACATAACCATATGCTATAACTTCCTCAATTTTATGAATTCGCCTTAGCAGCTTCTACACAATGTAGAACTCACTAAAAGAAACTTACGCCTCTAAACTCTCAATTTTCAAAAAAAGTCGACTTGGGCTAAAAGGACTAATGTCACTTTTTGGCAAAAAATGAGATGTTTGTCAAACTTTAACGCGTATAAATGGATATTTTCTTGAGCAAGAAAAGCAAATGTTAATATGAACGATATATACTCCAAACTATTTCGTGCTGACATTTGCTCTTCTTGTACAAGAAAACATCCATTTATAGATGTTAAAATTGAAGTGTATCTCATTCTCCCCCCCCCCCAAAGAAAATGGCCCTTTTAGACTCAAGCCACAGACATATTACAATACATATCAGTGACGATGCTAAAGGGGGGGGGGAGCGCTCTTCTTCCCGGTGGAAACATCAGCTCTCCAGACATGTTATGCTGTAAAGTAGGCCAAGTAATGTAAAACTATATATACATGTATGTATATATATAGGGTGTCTCAAAAGTTCGCTGACCTACGGTAACTGTTATTATCAGAGTTACAACAAAACGTAAGAGGGAAAACCACCTCCAAATATGATGTTTTCAATCTAAAGTGAAGGATTTTTTTTTTAATCGGACGAGCAGTTTGGGCTGTACGCTCTTTATGCGTTCAATGTTAAATAAAAAATGCAACGTTGCTACTTACCTGAATGCAGCCTGGCAATTGACACGATAGCATACAAGAGAGCAACTTCATTTACTTGTGTTGTGGGTCTAGGTAAATGGCAACGTTACACTTTCATTAAACACTGGGCACACAAAGAGTGTACAACCCAAACGGTTCGTCCGATTAAAAATTCCTTCACTTTAGATTGAAAACAACATATTTGCAGACGGTTTCCCCTCTTTCATTTTGTTGTAACTTTGATAATAACAGAGTTACCCTATGTCGGAAGACTTTTGAGACACCATATAAATACTCATAATGATAGTTTTAAATTACTTGGCCTACTTTACAACATAACATGTCTGAAGAACCGATGTTGCCACTGGGAAGAAGGGCGCTTCCTCTCCCCTCTGGCGTCGTAACTGATACGTACTATAATTATTGTCATTATATGCAATAATATTATTAACATAAAGTTAAACAATGGAAAATGCTAAGACAAACCATGATTATACACTTCTCATCATTGCATTAACAGTTTGCACAATGGAATTTACCTTATGCCATGGAGAAAAGCCCTATAGCCGAACATGCCGCGATCTGCGATGTGATCGCAGAAAATTTGCAGCGCCTGTGCAGAAAAATTGTCAGAGGAAACAAATATAGCCAACAGAAAAAAGTAAAAACATGTCTGCTATGTGTAGATGTCTTAAATGCACGAACGATTCGCATAAATATAGTTTGAACTGTTTTTTACGTCGCGTAAAGCGTATTTTTAACAATCACAAGTGTTTCTTCTGTAGAATTTTTTTTGCAGAATTCCTGTAGAAAATTTTTGCAGAATTCCTGCAGAAAAATTTTGACTTACAAAAGAAATAGTATAACCCATACGGTTCATTATGTTTGCGGTTCTTAGCCTGTAATATTCTTTTTCTTTTCTTTTTTCTTTTTTTTTTTAATCTCTCTCTCCTCGTTAATTCTATGTGTACTAAATCCTTGATATTTTCACTATGGTCAATCAGATTGACTATGAACCAACAACTACGTTCGTTCCATTTGTCAATCGTAACCTTCCCTACAATTATAAATTTCATGCGGCAAAAGGATTGCCACATAAAAAAACGAATTAGAAACGCTTTCAGCAAGAGTATTATAAAAGTGTATTTCACTGTAAAACACTGACATTAAATATATAGGCCCATTTTAAACAAGTGGCCAAAGGGCCCCAGGCAAATGTATGTCATTTATAGAGTATTATTATTTTATTCTTGTGAGTGGTTGCTGCATGGGCCCCAGCACACTGGTTTGTCCAGGATCCTCATAATGCTGTTAAAATGGTATCCGTCACAGACTTACTTCGCCTGGATCCACTCACAAACCAGTGATACCAACCCGTGCGGAGAATCCAATTTTATGGAAATTTTTTTTACATTAATTTTTCAAAAAGAGTCAAAGGGAATTTACAACGACATTTGGAACACAGAGCGATTTTTTTTTATTATCCACGCTCCAATAAAGTTCTCTAGGGGGCCAAGAAGTAATGATAATGAGTCAATAAGCATGAAACCAGTGTTAATTGTCAATTTGTAGTCTGAAATCTAAACCAGTAATGTAATATATATATAAATTTTGTTTTATCAGCAATGTTGATTCTAGTGCGGAAGTGATTTATGGAGTAACTTCATGCACGATTCTCAAAAATTCAGCATAAGCAAGGAACAAAAATTGTGCTCTGGTATTTAAGGACACCAAATGAAAGACAAACAGTGAAGTTCCAAAACGTTTCAAACAAAATGTATGGAGAACGAAGTTTTTCTGGTTCCGTTATGGTAAATGTGGGGGGGGGGGCATCAAAAGGTGTGGAGACACTGTATTTGTGTCAACAAAACAAAACCAGTTATTTTCATTGATTAAAAATAAAAAAAAAGAGAGAGAGAGAGAGAATAACATTAATAAGCTATTTCTGAACATTGTCGTCATGAATTGGTGTAGCGTGGATAATTCAAAAGTAAAATGAATCTTTTGCCTCTCACGATGGAATTTTATATTTCAAGCTGGTATTAGCGTCACGTACCTTTTTAGTTACAGACAGGTGCTTCTAACTGTAGCGGTAAGCTATAGCATAGACAGAGCTATTTAACTTGGGTGTCGCATCAAGGGTGTCACGAAATGTTTTGTTTTATTTAAATTCAGAATACTAATAACTGAAAAACTTTTATAACCAATACATTAAATCTACTTCTTTTCGTTCAGTGCATTAACTACGTGATTGAGAAATTGATTTCTACAATTTTGTGACAGTAACATTCAAAAATAGCACTAGATATCAAGACTGTTCTTAATGCTGTAAGAACGCGAAAGTGAGATCGAATAATGAGGAATACGAAAAAATGGGTTTCACATGGTCAAGCGAAGAAGGATGTCCTACACCGGAGTGTTTGACACGTGAAAAAAAAAAAAAAAAAAAACTGAATGGGGTGTCGCCATAAAAGAAAGCACAGGCATAAATTAAGGAAAGTACAGGCATGAATTAAGAAACTAATCTATGGCCACAGTGACACTCTGGTTCCAATATAAACAACAACACGTGTGTCATTTTACAGCTTCAAATCCCTTAATTTCCAATTTCGTTATTATTTTCAATCCTTACTATAAAATAAAATGTCATTTTTTTTTCTTTTACGAGATAATATTTACATCTCCCCCAATCTTGTACATGTAAGATTTCCAGTGTTACTTTACAAAATATGGCTGAGGAAGCGAAGGGGGTTAGAAGCCCCGCAGGGCTCGTTGTTTTCTACCTTTATCACAATTTAGACAAAAACAAGGTGATCGGTTACGAAGCCATGAAACGAGTTAGAGGACATTCTAAATGTCATCCTTGACTGCAATTAGTCGTCCAAAATTTCAAAAACTATCTACTACTTTAGTGTATGAAACAAATATAAATTAAATTAACCTGATATAATGATTTTCATTTATTCAACAAAATATAATATCCACTATCACAAATTAAGACTATGGTTCAATTTTCATGCTTTGAAATAGTTTAATAAAATGTCCAGATATCTCACAGTGGACAACAGCGATTGAGACTATTCATGTGAATTTCACTTGTGGAGGGTTTGAGATCAAACAGCTAAGAAACTGTAATAGATGATTCACAGAGGAAACATTGGAAAGATAACTCCAAAAGCAGGGGTGCCCACAAAGGGGGGCTATGACGCAAACTGCGTCATTGAAATATTTGGGGGGGGGGGTAAAAATCTATATAAATATGTTTGAGGGGTGTAAAAATTAACCGAAAAGATTTATTTTCATGGAAGAACACCTACGGATAGACAATTGAGAGGGGTGCGTCATGGACATGAGGGGGGGTGGGCACCACTGCCAAAAGTACAAAGTTTCGGGAAAATTTAGCAAAATCTTGTAAAATCTCCAAAATCAATTTAAAATCCTTGTTTTACGTCCCACGATTATGCCGGTTAGGCTAATGGAGACGGTGATGATGAGAGATGAGTGAAATGGTGGAATGAAAATAAGTGGGAGAACCCCGAGAAAGCCCACGAGCACGGTGTTTGTCCACAAAGTCCACACGGCGCGAGCTGGGATCGAACCAGGGACCCCAAGCACCGGAGGTGAACGCTCTACCACTGAGCCACCGCGCCCCCTCCAATATCAATTGAATAAAATATTTTTAATCCTGGGTAACAGACGTTCTTCCAGAAAAGTTTTTTCGGAGAGTGGGGAAATCAAAATGTGAGGAAGCTGGACTCGGGCATTATTTGCTAAAGGACATGTCCTACAAAAGAGTAATGTATGTAATCGTAATTTATTTTAGCTTCGAGGAAGAAGGGGAGGATTTTTCCCCAGAACAGCCCCGTAGCTAGAACACCAACACAGGGGGGCTAACTTGAAATAATTTTTCACTCATTTATAAACACCAACAAACTAAGTTTAGGGGGCTGTTCCCCCTGGTCACCCCATAGCTATGAGCCTGGCCCGAAAGTATGGCAGGAAGAAACATTGCTGGGTAACGCAAAACTAAGTTCAAAGGAAAGCAAATGATAAAATTGTCATTAATTTCAAACACAAATTCGGTGCAAGGGCAATTTTGGTATAACCATAACTCGATTCGCTTACACAACATTTGTGTGCATGTGTATATACACAGGAAAGCAAAAGTTGAGTGCCACATTCTAGCTACTACAACGTCATTTACGAAGCTTTGTTTACAGTTATTTGATACTGGTTTCACATTACTACCATCACCCATTTCCGACTTTACGAGCGAGATTACATAAAAAAATATACATATATATTACTTCTAATCAATGCAGTGAAGTTCTATTATCAATCTCACTGAAGTCTTCAGTGTGTGAGGCGGAAAAACAATGATTACAAAGCATTCATCTCCTTATATTACCCCCAAATCGCTATGTGTACATTTTAGTAAATATATTGAATTAAGCTTGAGTTGTACTTACATCAATTAAGGATTACCACAGCCGGGAAAAAATAAAACTGGAAGGCGCAGATAAATGCCACTGATAAGTAGTAATCAATCACAGATTTATATTCACAACATACACAAACTCTGTTTCAGCGTATCCATCACTTCAACAAACAATACACATACCCACTCTCCTCCTTTGGTTTGGCTCAAGTTGCTGCGTTTACTCTGACAGATGTAGTTCTCTACAATTCCGGTAGGTAGCAGCAGCGAAAGCGACCACAAACGATTACTGACCAGAGAGCGCGAGCGTCGTTAACCTTCGTGAGATTTATGCATAAGCTATAACCTTGAAATTGTGGAGACAATGCTATACAACATCGTAATAGTTAATTTATTAAAATAATAATAGTAACAAAGTTTTAATATAGAAAATATTCTCTTTCTACTGATCGGCAATTTATCTTTCTAAATAAGAATTCAGAAAACTAATTATTATTATTATTATTGCCAGTGTTCGAAGTGAAAAAAAAGCAGAGGCGGTATGAATTTTTTTTACGATTTTGACTCGACATACAGTCTATCTAAATGTTTAAATGCAGTGAGGGTATGATGCCTAAAAGATTGCATTTCTATTTACACAATGGCTGAAAACCATTGGAGAGAGCTTCTCTGTAGTTACAGGAGGGGGACGTGGGGAGACTTTGATCCCCGCACAACAACTTTCTGAACAAAAAAAAAAAAAAAAAAACCCTTATGTTATATTAGAGAGAATTATGCAAGAAAATGCTCATACCCGAGTTTTTATCTTAACGATTTCGTGCAGGAAAACTCCCGGATCCCCCATTCGAATATGGGGTATTCCAAACCCAGTAAGGCCTGCACCCACAGCATACAACCCCTAAATACGCCCATGCTCAAAACATGACATTTATATGAATTAAGACAAGAAAGCATACACATGCATACGAAAGAAACAATTCAATATGGCACATCAAAATATTAACTAGATGAACTTCTTTGAAAACACTTCATTTTAAAAACAAAAGGTGTGAAAATGATAAAAATGTTGATGTTGTCAACTTCGAAATTATTTCTACATAAGAAATAGTCTTTTAACATGCAAAGCAATTCGTCAATTACTGTGTATAAAAATGGATTTATTTAAGGTATTTGGCGTCTACTCTCCAGTGATGGTATGTCTTGATCATTGCAAAACCAGAGGCGGTATGCCTTTATCACTGTAAAACCAGAGGCGGTATGGCATACCACCGCATACCGTCTCATTTCGACCACTGATTATTACCTTTCAAAATCTCGGGTTTTTAAGAGTCTTCATCCCGGCGAAATTAAAATATCGCTAATTTTACAGTAATTGTGCGATATCTTCAAATAGATAAAAGATAATTGAAATATGGAACAAGAGCGTCCTAGACAATATTATTTTGCGTGAGGTACCGTTATCACAAGTCACCTAGTGGCTTTCCGTTTTCAGCTGTTTAGAAACGCGAAAATAAATGCCGATTTTCAAAATGGCTCGAAATCGAAAGCAGATAAGTGAGTCATGATAACGGTTTCTCATGTAAAATAATATTGTCTAGGGCGCTCTTGTTCCACATTTCGGTTATCTTTTATCTACTTGAAGATATCACATAATTACTGTAAAATTAGCGGTATTTTAATTTCACCGGGATGAAGACTCTTAAGGGAAAATGTTAGACTTTCCGTTAGGAAACAGCTCCATCAACCCGTAAGTAGCTTAGATTCATGGTTTGTTCGATTGGAAAAATGAAATGAAATGTAATATTTCAGTTTAACGTCCCGCAATTATGACGTTTTAGGCTAAAGGAGAGATGATTAAGGCAAATGAATGATAATGGAAGAAGTGGTGGAATTAGAAAGTGGGAGGAAACAGGAATACCTTGAGAAAACCCACGGATGCGTTGTTGCCTACTACAAACTTACTTGGGCGGAGATCGAAGCAGGGACTCCACGCACCAGAGGTAAGGTCTCTACCACTGAGCCACCGTGCCCCCCTTATCTTAATAGGTGGAGAAGTAATTGTAGAATATCAATTAATATGAGATGGGTAAATAACGAAACAATCTAGAAAAATGTGATATCATCTGAAACGAAATCTTACACACCACACACTTTTTTCTTTCACTTCGTTTTAATTAAGATAGAATGATTTCCAATAAAAATGGATGAAAATATGCCATTTTCGAATAAAATGGATGAAAATTGCCATTTTCGAATAAAAATGGATGAAAATATGCCATTTTCGAAAAAATGGATGAAAATATGCCATTTTCGAATAAAAATGGATGAAAATGTGCCATTTTCGAATAAAAATGGATGAAAATATGCCATTTTCGAATAAAAATGGATGAAAATGTGCCATTTTCGAATAAAAATGGATGAAAATGTGCCATTTTCGAATAAAAATGGATGAAAATATGCCATTTTCGAATAAAAATGGATGAAAATGTGCCATTTTCGAATAAAAATGGATGAAAATATGCCATTTTCGAATAAAAATGGATGAAAATGTGCCATTTTCGAATAAAAATGGATGAAAATATGACATTTTCGAATAAAAATGGATGAAAATATGCCATTTTCGAATAAAAATGGATGAAAATATGCCATTTCTGTGAAGAATGGGAACACAATTTGTCATTTGGTATATTGGGGACATGGTAGCTCTGTGGTACTGCGCTTATCTCTGGTGATGGGGTCTCTGGTTCAATCCCCGCCCAAGTAAGTTTGTAATGGACAACATCGTGTCCGTGTGTTTCCTCAAAGTACTATCGTTTCCTCCCACATTCTCACTCCACTAATCCTTTCATCATCATTCATTTGCCTTAATCATCCATGTCCCTTAGCCTACAAAGCACAATCGAGGGTTGTGGTGGACAAACATCGTACTCGTGGGTTTTCTCGGGGTTCTCCCGTTTCCTCCCACTTTCTTCATTCCACCAATTCATACATTTCTCATAATCACCGTCTCCTTTAGCCTAACCGGCATAAACGTGAGACGTAAAACTTAAAGATTTCATTTCCTTTAAAGATATAATCGAGGGACATTAAACTGTAAGATTTACTTTCATTTTCCTTTGCTATATCAAAGGATAAGTGGCTCTTTCTGTTATGCAACACTTGTATTTCTCTTATATTTTAAAAGAAAGAAAAAATAATATTTTTTTCAGTTTAACGTTCCACAATTATGCCCTTTAGGCTAAGGGAGATATTTTAAAAGAAAGAAAAAATATTTTTTTTTCAGTTTAACGTTCCACGATTATGCCCTTTAGGCTAAGGGAGATATTTTAAAAGAAAGAAAAAATATTTTTTTTCAGTTTAACGTTCCACGATTATGTCCTTTAGGCTAAGGGAGATATTTTAAAAGAAAGAAAAAATAATATTTTTTTCAGTTTAACGTTCCACGATTATGTCCTTTAGGCTAAGGGAGATATTTTAAAAGAAAGAAAAAATAATATTTTTTTCAGTTTAACGTTCCACGATTATGTCTTTTAGGCTAAGGGAGATATTTTAAAAGAAAGAAAAAATAATATTTTTTTCAGTTTAACGTTCCACGATTATGTCCTTTAGGCTAAGGGAGATATTTTAAAAGAAAGAAAAAATAATATTTTTTTCAGTTTAACGTTCCACAATTATGCCCTTTAGGCTAAGGGAGATATTTTAAAAGAAAGAAAAAATATTTTTTTTCAGTTTAAAGTTCCACAATTATGCCCTTTAGGCTAAGGAAGATATTTTAAAAGAAAGAAAAAATATTTTTTTTTCAGTTTAACGTTCCACGATTATGTCCTTTAGGCTAAGGGCTAAGGGAGATATTTTAAAAGAAAGAAAAAAATATATTTTTTTAGTTTAACGTTCCACGATTATGTCCTTTAGGCTAAGGGAGATATTTTAAAAGAAAGAAAAAATAATATTTTTTTCAGTTTAACGTTCCACGATTATGTCCTTTAGGCTAAGGGAGATATTTTAAAAGAAAGAAAAAATAATATTTTTTTCAGTTTAACGTTCCACGATTATGTCCTTTAGGCTAAGGGAGATATTTTAAAAGAAAGAAAAATAATATTTTTTTCAGTTTAACGTTCCACGATTATGTCCTTTAGGCTAAGGGAGATATTTAAAAAGAAAGAAAAAATTTTTTTTTCAGTTTAACGTTCCACGATTATGTCCTTTAGGCTAAGGGAGATATTTTAAAAGAAAGAAAAAATAATATTTTTTTCAGTTTAACGTTCCACGATTATGTCCTTTAGGCTAAGGAAGATATTTTAAAAGAAAGAAAAAATATTTTTTTTTTCAGTTTAACGTTCCACGATTATGTCCTTTAGGCTAAGGGAGGTATTTTAAAAGAAAGAAAAAATAATATTTTTTTCAGTTTAACGTTCCACGATTATGTCCTTTAGGCTAAGGGAGATATTTTAAAAGAAAGAAAAAATAATATTTTTTTCAGTTTAACGTTCCACGATTATGTCCTTTAGGCTAAGGGAGATATTTTAAAAGAAAGAAAAAATAATATTTTTTTCAGTTTAACGTTCCACGATTATGTCCTTTAGGCTAAGGGAGATATTTTAAAAGAAAGAAAAAATAATATTTTTTTCAGTTTAACGTTCCACGATTATGTCCTTTAGGCTAAGGGAGATATTTTAAAAGAAAGAAAAAATAATATTTTTTTCAGTTTAACGTTCCACGATTATGTCCTTTAGGCTAAGGGAGATATTTTAAAAGAAAGAAAAAATAATATTTTTTTCAGTTTAACGTTCCACGATTATGTCCTTTAGGCTAAGGGAGATATTTTAAAAGAAAGAAAAAATAATATTTTTTTCAGTTTAACGTTCCACGATTATGTCCTTTAAACTAAGGGAGATATTTTAAAAGAAAGAAAAATAATATTTTTTTCAGTTTAACGTTCCACGATTATGCCCTTTAGGCTAAGGGAGATATTTTAAAAGAAAGAAAAAATAATATTTTTTTCAGTTTAACGTTCCACGATTATGTCCTTTAGGCTAAGGAAGATATTTTAAAAGAAAGAAAAAATATTTTTTTTCAGTTTAACGTTCCACGATTATGTCCTTTAGGCTAAGGGAGATATTTTAAAAGAAAGAAAAAATATTTTTTTTCAGTTTAACGTTCCACGATTATGTCCTTTAGGCTAAGGGAGATATTTTAAAAGAAAGAAAAAATAATATTTTTTTCAGTTTAACGTTCCACGATTATGTCCTTTAGGCTAAGGGAGATATTTTAAAAGAAAGAAAAAATAATATTTTTTTCAGTTTAACGTTCCACGATTATGTCCTTTAGGCTAAGGGAGATATTTTAAAAGAAAGAAAAAATAATATTTTTTTCAGTTTAATGTCCCACGATTATGTCCTTTAGGCTAAGGGAGATATTTTAAAAGAAAGAAAAAATAATATTTTTTTCAGTTTAACGTTCCACGATTATGTCCTTTAGGCTAAGGGAGATATTTTAAAAGAAAGAAAAAAATTTTTTTCAGTTTAACGTTCCACGATTATACCCTTTAGGCTAACGGAGATATTTTAAAAGAAAGAAAAAATAATATTTTTTTCAGTTTAACGTTCCACGATTATGCCCTTTAGGCTAAGGGAGATATTTTAAAAGAAAGAAAAAATAATTTTTTTCAGTTTAACGTACCACAATTATATGCCCTTTAGGCTAAGGGAGATATTTTAAAAGAAAGAAAAAATAATATTTTTTTCAGTTTAACGTTCCACGATTATGTCCTTTAGGCTAAGGGAGATATTTTAAAAGAAAGAAAAAATAATATTTTTTCAGTTTAACGTTCCACGATTATGTCCTTTAGGCTAAGGGAGATATTTTAAAAGAAAGAAAAAATAATATTTTTTTCAGTTTAATGTTCCTCGATTATGCCCTTTAGGCTAAGGGAGACGGATGATTAATGCTGCCGAATGATGATGGAAAAATAGTGGAATGGGAATGTAAGAGGAAACGAGGGCACTCTGAAAAAACACCACGGACACGATCATCACATTATTTGGTCGGGGATCGGACCATGGGCCCCACACACCAAAGATAACCTTTCTACCATTGAGCCAGCGTGCCTCCCGCTTGCTCTGATTCTTTTTTTTCTTTTTTTTAAGGCAAGATGATGCTTCAGTTTGCAAAAGAAGACTTGGACTTCCTTCCTAAAAGTGAAGTAAGGGAACAGAGTCAATCCAGGATTTTCTGGGGGAGATGCTCCATAACTGCTGAAATAATCAGTCTCATTGAAACTCTTCAAAGTGACATGTGGCAATATTATTTACACCTGATACATAGAACAGGGGGGGGGGATTTTAAAAAGGGTCACAAGTGAAATGAAGGAAAAAAATGTTCTCTCTTCCTGGCTTCTGGTTTATTCCCTGCTTGACAAACGTTATATTGCTTTGCTTGGTGACAGGAGCGTCATTTCAGATTTTGCTTGGGGGGGGGAACCCCTTGATATTAGTAAAATTTTGCTACTATTTACTACTATTACTACTGATTTACTGATTTACTACTATTTTATTGATAAAATCTATAGAAATCTCAAACTCAGGGGGGTGAATTGCTCCTCCCTGCCCCCCTAAATGACGCCCCTGCTTGGTGAATCCTTTTTCTTCAACCTTCAGAAAATTGACTTAAACTATCGTTTTTGCAAAACAACTCTTTCTTTTAAACCCCAAACGGAAACATGACGGCAGAAAGTTTCGGAAAGTGTTACTATTTTCAGTGCTAGCTTCTCATTTTAAATAGTATATATTTACAACGAAGAGGGGTGCACGTGCACCGGTGCAACCCCTCCTAAATCCGGCCCTGTAAGGAAAATGAAATGTAAGTGGCATTGAATTACACATATGTAGGTAGATCACCAAAGGAGTGTAATAAGACGCCAAAGATTTTCATAGTCTGGAGTAAATAACTGAATCTAAAAATGGGGTTATCCTTGTCATAAGATATAGGCTATATTTGCCAAGTTTCATCGAAATACGGTTACTGGATAACCGTACTGTGGTTTAACACATACTGTGGTGTTTAAAAATAAATAAATAAACTTAGGAACCTCTTCCTACCATAATTAACTATAGTTCATGGTTTGTGCACCATTGCCTTCAGAATGAAGCAAGTCTTCGAATAACATCACGTACATGTATCAACGATCCATTATTTCGAAAAAGAATAATAGGAAAAATGTCCCGGCATTTTCCTAGAAAAAGTACTTTTTTCTTAGTGGGCGCTCGTTTCAAATTCAGGGTCTGCACGAACAATACCGAAAAAAAACTACGTCTTGGGCTTTACATTTGTCCAGTCTAATTTTCGTACTGTTTGTAGATATGAAGATATGGATTTTCAATACAAACCGTGAATTTTTGTAGCAAATTTGATTTTTTGAGATTTTTTGAAAATAGAAAAGAGAGAGATAGTATACACGTTCTAAGAAGGGTTGCATAACCCAATTTACCTCTATACAGGGTGAGTCAAAAGTTGCTAACCGAAATGACCAGGTGTCTTTCCAGTCCTAGATGTCTCTGCTGTGACTGAGGAAAACCACGAAAATCCTCAGTAGGAATCTTTAAATTGTCGGCTCCTTCTTCTTATGTAACCACGCACAGCTAGAACAAAATATCCCTGACCTTGTCTCTATTTACGATATCGACTTGCCGCAAACGCATTCCGTGTTCAGTGCTGCCGTGTCGTGACAAAACGCTGTAACTTTGGCGGAGCAGTTTTGCATAAAAGAGCCGTAAAGTTTTCATCCGAAAATGTGATCTGTATCGAGTAGAACGAGTGTATCTTGACTTTGGAAACACGTGGTTACATGTAATGTTACGTAAATGCATGTTGTGTGATTAAATTTGGTGAAAATTGATTGGTTGACCATTATTGCCTAGTTACACTGGTTCTACACGATACAGATCACATTTTCGGATGAAAACTTTACGGCTCTTTTTCGCAAAACTGCTGCGCCAAAGTTACAGCGTTTTGTCACGACACGGCAGAGTGCTATCAAGGCTTCCTTATTGCCTACTTTAGACTTACCTTTACGTCCGTGCGTGTCTGGGAATCCCTTGCGTATCTATTGCAGAGTGTTGAAATACACATTTTTGGACAGTGTAGGTGACTTTCTGTATATGGTTATGAATCTCCAACTGCAAAGCTTCTCGAGTTCGAATATATACAGTATATATATATTCCCACATACCTCTGAAACTACGCACTTTCAGAGCTATGTGAGGAGCCATCTCCTACAGATTGTCGGTCTAATTTATTAACGCCCTGTATATCTTGAAAAAGACTCAGCAATTTTATTTTTTAAGCGGCCACATTATAAACGAGCAAATCAACTGGAAAGATTATTAAAAACAACTATTGGTAGATCTATAATTTTATCTTTTCACTTGAATGCTTTTGAATACATTTGAATACATTTCAATTCATAAACCATGTTCGTACGTTGTTATGCATTGCATTCTGCTGTTTGCGGTTGGCTCGTGGCTTTGAAATTATTAGCTATATGTGTGAATGAAAAAGATGCCGTTACAAGATACTTAACACAACTACGAGAATATGTTTGCTTCGTTGACTTATCAGATGCTCAGATGAGAGCACACTAAGTAACGCTGTTTACTCTTTTATTGTGAAGAAATTTCTTGTAAGAATTTAATAAGTAAAGAAAACCTCTGTGTGTGTTATTTAGAAAACGTTATTAATCATTTAATTTGTTAGGCTAGTTTTAGACGGAAGCATTTTTCGTAGCATTTCTCGTAGCAAAAATCGTATCATCGATATCCTACCGTGTAAAGTAGCAAATGCTATAGCATTTCCCATACCATGGCATATCTTATGGCATTTCTTGTCGATAGAACCTGCTCTATTTCGTAGCATTTTCCCTAGCATTTCTGGTCCGATTGCAGCACCGTGGTGTCTTAAAAAGAAGCGAAATATTTTGTGCCAAATATCCAAGCTCTTTGTTTTGAGTGGGAAATTGAATTGTAGTAAAGAAAAATGAGTTGGAGTAGGGATGCTGTTTGCCCACATACTTCTTTGTGATTTTCGTTTTTCAATATGACCGACGAGAACTGTTGTTACAATTACTATAGCTTTAGCTACCTCACGCTTAATTTCGGAGCCATAATTGCGCTCTTCTCCAGTGATTTGTTTGCTACGTCACGACAGATGCTTATCAAAATGCTACCGTTTAAAAGCACCATATACTTTTGATGTCATAGAATATTATATGAAATTTTTGGCAGCACATCTGCTACGAGAAATGCTACGAGAAATGCTTCCGTCTAAAACTAGCCTTATAGTTTGATGTCTGTACTAAACAGGTTCTGTTGATTTATTGATTGAGGTTTTATGTCACCTAATAGTATGAAGTGGATCCAAAAAGAAGGCTACAACGGTTAGTATTCATCCACAAAAAAAAGGTATATCATAAAAATTTCTGCTACAAGGTATTTAATGATATAGGGGTTAATTTTCGACATATTTCCCACCATTGTCTAAACACTTATTAAAATAGCGTATTACTACTTTTTATCTCAGACTCAGGATTCTAACACCTGAAGCTGGAACTACATTTCAACTTCGTTCTTGATATCTTCATCACGGAAATGTTGTCCAGCAAAATATTTCCATAAATAGGAACAAACGCTTTTTGAATATCCGTTGGGTGCTTACCCAATGTTCGAAGTGGGGGAGGGGGGGAAAGCAGAGGCGGTATGTTTCATTACGATTTTGACGCGATATATCGGCTATCTAAATGTTGAAATACAGTGAGAGTATGTTACCTAAAAGATTGCATTTCTATAACTGAAAACCATTGGAGAGCTTCTCTGTAGTTACGGGGAGAGGACATGGAGAGATTTTGATCCCCGCACAACAACTTTCTGAACAAAAAAATAACAAATATCCCCTTATGTTGCATAATAGAGAATTACACAAGAAAATGCTCAAAAACCGAGTTTTTATATTAACAATTTCCTGCAGGAAAACTCTCGGAACCCTACTCGACTAACTCCACGAAGATCCGCCCCTAAAGCAGACAACCCATAAATCTGTCTATGCTCAAAACACGACATTTATATGCATTAAGGCAAGAAGACACACACACATACATAAGAAATAAACAATTCAATATGGCACATAAAATACAAACTAAATGAACTTCTTTGAAAACACTTCATTTTAAAAATAAAAGATGGGGAAAAGGTAACAAAAATATCAGGTGTTGTCAACTTAGAAATTATTTATATATAAGAAATAAAATCTTTTTAAGTGCAAAGCTATTTGTTAATTAGTGTGTATGAAAAGGGATTTATTAAAGGTATTTAGCATCTACCCTCCAGTGATGGTATGTCTTGATCACTGAAAAACCAGAGGCGCTATGGCATACCACCTCATACCGTCTCACTTCCAACTACTGTGCTTACCTTATCGTTGAAGAAAACGTACGACTGAGGACACTTCATACTTGGCAAGATTCTGAATCCATGCTGCCATTGTGAACAAATGTTACTCATACTAGTCTCCACGTAGCGAGAGGGAAGTGGAAGCTTGACAGTATAGCCAACTTAAGCATTGTTCGTCTACATTACTTTACGGATACGCTTCGTATATTAAAGTTAACTAAATTACCAAACGTTTATTATAAACTTGTTTTTAACTTGTCCTTCGTGATTTTATTTGTACGAAATACATACAGCTTTGAAAATATTAACTGAGAGATATTTATAATTAAAATTTAGGAGATAATGATAATTTATTACTTCTCATTAACTATACTGAGTATTCTCCTCTTTGTTAATGTCATAGTAATGAAGGGTTCGATGGGGTAAATCAGGCACGTAGCCAGGATTTCGTGAAGGGCGGGGGGGTCCGAATCATGAAATATTGTGGTCATCACACCAGGGACTCGACCATTGAAAACTATTTTACTGGAACATATATTGGTTCGTTTAGCCAGGATTTCGTACCGGGGGGGGGGGGGAGTGACAAGAAATTCTGAAGCCCCAGGAGCTGGATCAGTCTAAACTACTTTACTATCAACATATATTGGTTTGTTAGGACAATAAAAAGAGGATATGTTGGTAAGTATTTTAAGAACAAACTATGAAGAAATATCGAGTCAAATAATAATAATAATAAAACTTATTGAAAAAGATTTTATAATGTATTTACGTTCTTCCTCTGTTTATTCAAATATAACAACTTTCCTTTCATTATGACCTCAACTATTATAAAAAGTGCATACTTAATAATGTCTTGTAAAATATCTTACAATATCTGCGTTCCTTTCTCTGTTGAATCAAATGTTAACAGAACTTTCTTTCCACATAAATTTTTGTTTTTACTATTCCGTCAACTAGTGTCTGTTCCAAATGACAGGTAAAGGAGCAGTAGAAAATTGTTTTTTGAAATATCATGTTTGACACTGCAAGGATGCGATGACGAAAAATTATGATAAAAAATGTCCACGCTGTTACACAACGGCACTATGTTTTCGGAAGCTTGAAATCTTCCTGCCTAGTAGCAGAAATTCTGAGAATTAAGTAACATTTCTAGAAATTTCAAATTCCCTGGCTCTTCCAGGATATTATGCTCACCTCGCCACCACGTATTGCAAGTAATACAAATCTCCTCATAAGAAAAAGTAACCAAAAGCTTCCTATAGTTTTTTTAACGTCGATCCTTCTTTTTCTCATTTCATTTTGTTTCGTCCTTCCTTATTTTTTTTCATTTGTGGTTCTGGAGGGGGGGAGTCCGGACCCCCTGGACCCCCCTTGGCTACGTGCCTGGGTAAATTTTAGTGTCAGTTTCACTTTAATAAATGACGTGTCATTAAAATTGTTATTGTTGATCACGAATGACATAGGCCTAATTTCTTAGCACCATAAAAAATCATCTTTGTTGATTTAATCGAAAAACTGCGCGTTAGAAATTACCCACAAGCATGTCACTTTTTTAACATTCTGGTAAACTGGCGTTGGTTTTCATTTAAAATAAAGTGTCTTATCAGTATAGACCCCAAGCGGCTTGCGTATTTTCGAAATACACTGAACTCTATAGCCATAAGGCATTTTGAACGGGGTTACGCTTGGCAGCAATGTAGGAAAAATGAATGACGTCTATATCGCGATCCAATTGGTGACATCACGAGTCATGACGAACATATAGCACAAAGTAAACGTACGGTGCTGTCGGCCCTCATAGCCGAGTGAGAGCCGCTCGGCGTAGTCTGAGGCGTAGTAGCGGTCTGAGGCGTTAGGCTGATGATCGTGAGGTGAAGCCCATTGGGGGTTCGAGTCCCTCTGTAGTAGTAAAGGTGGAATTTTAACTGCCCTCGATGTTCTGTGTTCGTGTCCCTGTCGTGTTTAGTAGTCCTGAAAAGCGGTTGGAGTAGAAAATAAGTCAGGAAGTTTTTTTTTTTTTTTTTTTTTTAGTGAGCTAGGGCAACATAGTAGTAAGAAAAATCGTTTTTGGTGTGAGTTCAAACCCTGCCTAAGTATTTTTTTTATAATTTTTAAAATTTTATAACACTTCTTTCGTTAAAATAAAATTAAAAATAATATTCAAAAAATGATTTAACGATTTTTTTTTTTAAATTTCATTAAACTTCTTTCATTAAAATATGTTTGCCCTTGTACTATACAGAACCATAGCAAAAGTTGTTTGAAGTAGTAGTAGTAGTAGTAGTAGTAAAAGAGTAGTATTAGTAGTAGTAGGAACGGGTTAGAATGCAATTCAGCATTCATTTGTTTCCGTGCGATTTTGCCAAACGTAATGCCTTCCGGCTAGGACTGAGTGTATTTCGAAAATATGCAAGCGGTTAATGCAACTGCTGAAGTTCCTCCATTTATATTGAAAACCAGTTAGTTACAACAACTCTTGCCACTTTTTTGTATCTTTATTTATTTATTTATTTATTTATTTATTCAATCGTACATATTTCTTGGCATTACACCATCTACAGCTTTGAGCGCGCCACATGTGAGGGATAACATCCCTCGGCAAACACATTATTCTGGGAAGGGGGCAGGAAGGAGGTGGCCTGAGACCAGTAACTTCAGTACGATCCCAATATTTACTTGGTGTGAATGAGGAAAACCCATGAAAAAACCACAGGATGACTGACCTAGAAAAGCTGATGTGCCTTTTCGATCAAATGTCCCTACCGGAAATCGAACTCATATCTTTACTCATAAAAGAATTGATCTATGACCCCGGACTTTTGACATAGAAGATGTATATATATATATTTGGTCTAGGAATTAATTCGTGCGGTTTTTAATAAAAATTGAAGCTTTATTTAAAAAACAAAGTAAATGAATACGTTAACAAAAATATTGTCCATCGCTAGCCACTACTTTCTCCCATCTTTCAGGCAATTTACGGATTCCGTGTCGAAAGAATTCCTCATCTTTTGACGCAATCTAATCAAAGATCCATTTTTCGATATTTTCTGAAGAAGTGAACCGCTGTGCAATCAAATCGTTATTCATGCAATCGATCAAGTAGTAGTCAGACGGAGCAGTGTCTGGTGAATATCGCGGGTGGAGTAACACTTTCCATCCGACATTTTCCAAATAGGTTTTGACCGGTTTTGCGACATGTGGTCGAGCGTTATCATCTTAATAAATAAGTTTATTATGCCTGTTATTCCATTCTGGTCGTTTTCAGGCCAGAGCTTGCTTCAAACGCATTAATTGTTGTCGATAGCGGTGTCCATTAATAGTTTCACCAAGTTTCAGAAGTTCATAGTACATCACACGTTTCAAATCCCACCATATATACAGCATAACCTTTGCACAATGAATATCTCGTTTCGGTTGTGAAGGACCTGGTTCACCTTGCTTCACCCAGGCCTTTTTTCGTTTAGGATTCTCGTAATGAATCCACTTCTCATCACCAGTTACAATTCGATGCAAAAATCCCTTCCTTTTCTGTCTTTGAAGCAGCAATTCGCAAACGGTTTTTCTTCTTTCAACGTCTTTCTTTTCAATTCATGTGAAACCCAATAAGACATCTTTTGAATCATTCCTATGGCTTTGAGACGTTTGGAAACTGTTGTTTGCTCAACTCCAAATGCTTCTGCAAGTTCGTCCAGCGTTTGACACGAATCCTGATCAAGCAATGCTCTCAATTCTTCATCTTCAAATTCTTTTGGCTGTCCAAATTGCTTTTGGTCTTCCAAGCTGAAATTACCACCTTTAAACCATGCAAACCACTTCTGACACGTTCGCTCAGCTAGAGCATGGTCACCAAACAGTTCCACTAAAATATGATGACTTGCGGTAGCACTTTTCTTCATGTTAAAGCAATGAAGAATAACTCCCCGCAAAAACACTTTATCAGGCACAAAATGCGCCATTTTCAGTTGAAGAAAAAATGTTGTTGTTTCCGCTTCAAGCAACTGACATATACTAAACAAGATGCTCAATGACAGTAGTTTTCAACACATGTTTGGATCAACGAAACTATGGGACAATAAGCTAGTTACGCCATCTTTTGTAAAACCGCACGAATTAATTCCTAGACCAAATATATATATATATATATATAATCTTTGCACGTTTTTTTTCATTGCACTCTAATGACAACGGTGCAGACTTTCCAAAATTTATGTGGGTGCATATCAATGGCGGGGCGTATTAGCCTATATGTTTTCATGTGGGTACCGTAGCCTCGGAGCACCCACGTAGTCGGCGCGCATGGATAGTGGTATTGTAGATTTTTTCCTATGCTTTTACCTTAAGCAAATTCGACCGTAGCATCCGAGCGTTATCCTAAACAGTGAAGCGGGAATTGCATAAAAAGTATCCATAGACCTGTTTCTATTACCAAGTACCTGATAATCGACATTAAAGCGCAAAGGTGACGTGCTTTGTGCAAAGAAAAAAAACCTGAACATTAGAACACTGACATGTCTTCTTGGACGAGTCAGCCTTTACACTCTTTACCACCACTGGACATGCGTTTGTCTGGCCAATATCCTCCGAAGCATACCATTCAAACTATCTCCGTCTAACTGTCAAACTTTGTGGCGGTTGTATTATAGTCTGGGGCGATATATCATGGTATTCGGTAGCTTCCCTTATCATTTACACGGTGGGTCATACGAGCAATGTATAGGAAACTCTTGGGTAACCAGGTCCACCCAATACTGCAAACTTTTGTAATGCGCCGCTAATCTATACCTATACGCCAGCACATTACTTCATATTTGGACAAGGGGCAATTCGGATGTTGATCTGTACCCTTAGATATTATAATTAAAATCTAAGAAAACTTTTTCGAATCGATAATAAAATATAACCGGATTGATTATAGGATATATATATTTACGTAAGTTTGTTATTTGTCTGATCGGTAATTTTAGATTAAAATATGTGACTATAAATACATCAAAAACTCAGATCAACATGTCTAATACAAAATCCAAATATCTCAGTATTTATAGGGTAACTGTGTTTGAAGTAACTGACAAGATAAACATTTAAATATTACGAAACTATTTCACTCTTGTTTTCAAAGAATGGACAGTAATGCGCAAATGGATTAGGAATCGATTATGATTAGTAATTATGACTATATCGAACATTTAATGCTAACTTTAAAAACAACTTCAACGGAATCTAATGTAAATTAGTTAATATTATGAAATATGAATAATTTAATGCAATGAAAAGTACGGTATTTTACGATTATGGATGTATGATGAATATTGAAAGATAAGAATAATAATACTTAATGAATATGTTCAAATGTAAAGATAGCATTTAGTAAAGGCTGTTAAAAGTTAGAAGAAACAGGATAAAAGTCAAATAAACATTCATATGTTGTTCTGTATGTATTGAATACTAGTCTGCATAATCTGATTGATAATTTACATGATTTTATGAACAGCTTGATCATCTAATCACCAGTTATCCATATGTATGTTGAGAACGGTATAATCCTGTACTTCACTGTGGGAGTTTCTCATCAGTACACCGAACCTCCAATTGGTTTACAATTGAAACACGTACCTGTGTGAATAGGAGTATTACAGTTTATTTCCAGATAGGAATGTCATTTTTCTGAATGATAATGCATCCATTCAGATCAGGAGCTCTGTTCAAGAGTGGTTTCAAGAGCATACTGATGAGGTTCAATATCTTCTCTGGCCCGCCATTTCCCCAGACCTGAATATCATCGAGTCTATGTGGACTATTTAGAAAACAGTGTTCGGGTCGATTTCCACCTTCGTTTCTATCTGAGCTTATTGACCGAGTTATGGAGCCATGAAGGGCATTGCCCACTCCCAACTCACTTTATTTTTGGACAAAAAATAAAAATTCCACATATAAGATAATAAAAATAAAATTGCCACGGTTGTTTTGACCCCCCACCCACCCTAAGTTCACATGCGTTTCTATTATTTTGTCCATCATCTGTAAAATCAACGAGAAACCTGGAGAAAAAGGAAGGAGCCACAGAGAAAAAACAGTGAGAGAATCGGAGGTGGGAAGATGAGAACATATCGAATAAATGTAAATCTTCTTCTTCGGTCACTTGAGCCCTTTAATAGTACTCTTAATATTATACGATTTTTGCTGTTATTCGAATATGTTTTCAATTTAGAACAATTCTTCAAATAATTATTCATAATCCGAATTGTTATTCATTCTAACAACAAATTTTATTGGTTATTTGAATACCCAGTGTTGAATTTTAACAGTAGGCTACTTATCTATATTCAAAGCCAAACAGTTAATATTTTCTATGTGTAGTTCAAACAAGATAAGACTTTGAAGAAAGGTAGGTGGCCAGATTATTGGAACAACATTAGAGCCTATATGCAATTTGTAAAGAATAGTTATTAGATAAGAAAAGAAAAATATTAGGGGACACTAGGGTTTGAACCGGGGACCTCTCGATCTGCATTCGAATGCTCTATAACTGAGCTATACCCCCTAGTACTATTAAACATCTCATCATTAAATTTCTTTGAGAATTTATAGAGTAGAAAACATGTTGCGTTACAGTATAGTTTGGCGATTATGTAGTCATTTAAACTGTATCGTCATCCGCAAAAAAAAAAAAAAAAAAAAAGTACTGTAACTTCCACATTTTAATTAATAACTCAGTTTTCTTAATATATTATCGCTTCTTTGTGCTTTCCTTAACAAACCAGTGTAGTAATGAATAATCATTTATGATTTTTGAGAAAAATAAAGCAAAATAAGAAAACTATAACAAAAAAACCATTATTCTTATGAAACCTTACTCTGTCAAATAATTACGCGAAGAATATCCCGCGCGAAATTAGAGGGAAAATGACTACACACAACAGGTATTAGGAACACTCACAAATACGTAAAATTGAAAGAACAGAAAATAATGTATTTTTGAAATGAACATACAATTCACACTTCACGCAAAGTTCTAATATGGGAAATCAATCAATATCTTCAGTTGAAATTACTGAAAAAGACAGAAAATGGCTATTTTAAAACTCCAAGTGTAAACGTGCACTTGAAATGACTTTATTAGCTATATCACAACGCATTTTTGTGATTGCCTCTGTGGTCAAGCGTGTTTAATAGTGCTATTAAAGTTCTAGAAATGGAGGGGGGCGGTTCGAACCTGAGTACAGTAAAATTCTTTTTTCAACATAGGGATGGCTTTTTTTTTAAAGAACAAAGTTCTATTTTGAAGTGATTGTAAAACAAATTCAAATGAACTCTCACATTTCCAAGCTCAGTCGTATTTATTCGCCATGTCCATGAAATTATACAAACACGGTAAAATAAGGAACGTTAACATCCTTACAATGAGAACAGATTTCAATTCCCGGCGGGAGTTAGCGTACGCGCCTTTGTCGTGGGAGACCCGAATTCGATTCCCGGTGGGAGCTCTCATGTGCTTCTGATTCAATGTTAATCAGTAGGTCCACGTCTCATATAGCCCCGCTGCTGACCGGGCCGTTAAACTCAAAATCATCACCACTACCACCCGGCGGGAGTTCACATGGTTCGGTTTTTACGTTAATCAATACGTCCACGTCTCATAATCTTGCTATTGAAAATGACGTTAAACTGCTAATCAAATCAACTCATTAAGAACAGTTCTGAGTTAAATACCAACTTGAAACAATACGTTCAAAATGAAAATTATTCATGCTCCTGATACCTAGTATATATATATATATATATATATATATATATATATATATATATATATATATATATATATATATATACCGGGTGCACCATTTATAATGTTCCACCTTTATAACAAAGGAACCAAGAGAGAGAGAGAAGCGAAGCTTTGCACAAAGAAACTACAGGAAGGGGGACATCTATATTGGGTGTCACCAGGTGAACAGTGTTGCCAACCCAATGAAAACAAAGACGAAAGAGATGAACCTCGCAGATCAGTGTTGCATACTTTTTGAGAAACGTTAAACATGTGTCAAATTTAAACGCCTTTTACACACACCAGGAAAGAAATAGTAACTATTTGTGCACATTAAATTAAGTACTGGGAAGAACTCTTTAAAATGACTTCAAGTTTAGAAGGATCAGTTAAACAATGTTGCCACAACAGAAGAGAGAAAAGTTGAGTTTGGAAATAGTGCAATAACTTGGAAAATATCCGTAGTACAGTATGGTTTAAAATTCATAGAGTAAATCAGTATGCCATAAGGAGCATTGTCACGTTTATTTGAGATTGATAAGTCAAGTACTTACCAAGATATTCAGTACTTTGTGAAAGCTGAGAATTTTGTGCTGTACAAGATGGTAACGCTGTTTCAAAATTCTCTTTTTCCTCTCAGCGTTGGAGAAATCGTGAAGAAATGATTAAAACGAAATAAAACATTAATGAATGGAGATACAATGAAATAAAACCCATTTGAGTTCTTGAAGAAACTAATTAAACGTAATGTGGATATAAACTGTTCTTGAGTTAGTAATATGAATTCACATTTCAACAAGATGGTGTTTACGAGAGTAACCTAATAGCTATTTCATGCGGTGCAACTTTAGGGGAGTAATATAGAAACAATTCAATATTATCTATAAATATTACCGACATGTTACCATTCTTTTTTAAACACGAATAAATGAAATAAGTAACAGTTTGTTGCAACTGAAGCAATACAAAGGATGGTTTCCAAGCACAATTTCTTTGGCTGTGTTGTAGCTGGTGTGTGTAGCCAAGTGGGTGTAACCAATTTAATTACCCACTGCCTTCGTTTGCTAACATATGTCTAAGGGGATTATTCGGAAGCAATGTTCAAGAAATTGTACATACAAGAAATGCAGACAGTCATTATAACTGCTATGACGATGAGCACTAACAAAATGTTAAATATTCCATCCCCCGCCAAGTGAACTTTGTGGTGGACAAACACCGTGTGCGTGGGTTTTCTCGGGGTTCTCCCGTTTCCTCCCACTTTCTTCATTCCACCATTTCATTCATTACTCATCATCACCGTCTCCTTTAGCCTAACCGGCATAACCGTGGGACGTAAAACTCAAAAATTTCATTTCATTTCATTTCAATGTTAAATATTGCTTTGCGTTGACGCAATCCATATCGGAATAGTTCCCCAAGTCTCTCGCATTACCCATCAGGTCACGAGACAAATTTCTTTGTGTGGTATACTTAGTACAGATGAACTCTCATTTAGGAACTTAAAATTTTAAAGTCATTGGCCCTAACTGAGTAATTTTATTTATTATTATTTTGCTACCATATTATAAATCTCTACAAAAGTTAGCTGTATGAGTTGTAGCCTATATGCACCAGTGAAAGAGGCATTTTTCTGTAAATACATAATTATATGTACCATAAAATAAAATTCGTGTATTTTTAAATTTTTACTTTGCCGCCAGCTTGCATTTTCGCCGATCCCAAGAGGTTCAGCCGAAACATGGCTGAAGTAGCATTCTTATTGGCCACGTACCGATGACGTCACCTATTATTATTATTATTACCACTACTACTACTACTGCTTTTGCTTTGGATCTGTATAGTACGAGGGCAAACTTATTTTAATGAAAGAACTTTAATGAAAATTTTAAAAAATAACCGTTAAATCACTTTTTGAATATTATTTTAACAAAAGAAGTGTTATAAAAATTTTTAAAAATAATGAAAAACACTTGACTTCGGCAGGGTTTGAACCCACACCAGAAAAGAATTTTCTTACTTGCATGTTACGCTAGCTCACTCAGCCACGAGCGCCAACAGCAGCCATCGTTTACTTTGTGCGATATATGTCATGACTCGTGATGATGTATATCTATCGGCCAACCAGATCAAAGGATATCTGAAACTCTTGGGATCTTCTGTATTTTTCAGCTCATTTATTGAATGTGTAGTTACAATTCATCCAATAAGTTTGAAACGTGCTACTCTTTCATGTGAAGCTCGACATAATGTTTTAAGCACATTTTTAGGAATATTTATCGTTCAGGTTTACTTTTACCGCAACACTCGAAATAATTGTTCAAAAATTACAATTCTTTCACAAATTATTTCTTATTGTTTATTAAATGATTTGCGCTGGCCAACATGAAAACATCTCAAATTGAATAGTTCAATTTCAAGGGAATAACATAATCAATTGTTGAAAAAGTAAAATTCTTCTAGGATTTGCGTGAAAATACGGCGTCCGGATGTATGCATAAAAAGTGCATGCAAAAACAAGGAACAACCTGTGCTAGTAGGCCACTAAAAAGCACGAATGCTATCTAACCGAGTCACGGCAGGGTGAAGCTGGAGCCCGAGCTCTAGCGAAGGGGTGCGTCCGAAGGGAGCAGGTGCGTCAACGAAGGTTGGTATATGCAAAAATGAGGATAGTGAAATCGAGTGGATTTTGGCAGATATGAGTTTCAATAATACTTGTCACGGTTTCATACTTGTAGCGTTCCACTTGTAAACATAAAATACAACTTCTGTACACTGTGCACAAATACAGCACCGGTGGAATATAGTTTCTAATACACAGAGCCGTAGCTAGAGGTGGGCCAGCGGGGCGCTCTCCTCAGGCGCTGATAGCAAGGGGGCGCCGAACGAGCAAGAAGAAAGGAAAAGTGTTGAAAATGAATAAGACGCGGCGCCCCGTAAAAGTTCTGGCGCCCTATTAAATCAATATTGTCGGTTAGCAAAGTAATGGATTTGTTAAAAATTTTCTTCCTCGCTCCGCTCGCAACTCAAACGTTTCAATAACAGTCACAAGTTTTACACTTATTAAAGAAAGTTATTGTATATGATTTATTAATGATAATGTGATATCAAGGTGCCGAATAATGTCTTATAGATTACGCAGGAGCATTTTCAAAGTCAAACGGTCAAATTCTGAAATGTGTTTTCACGGTGATGAATTTGTTTAGTTAATCACGCCATTCTACCCAATCGGGTTAATCACGATGGTAAGAATGAAGGTATGAAAAGTAGAGAAGTGAAGGAACATGCAAGCTGCTGTTTGCGCGGAATACTAAAATGAAAGTAAACAATAATAATAATATTTTCGAACTTGAAGAAGTTGTATAATAGGGGCTTAAGAGGTCAGAACTTAACCAACGATTTTGTCTTTTCCAAAGACTGATCACTACCAGTGATTTTTAAAAATGCAATTGACATACGAATTGCTTCCAATTTGAATGTTTTTATTGGAATAATTTCTCCATGGATATTTTTTTCTGCATATGTATCTAGTTGTGTGATATTTTTACCTATCTACATACATACAAAATATGCACAAATTATATATCCGTATGTATTCCGTTACATTTTACAAAAATATTTTTACCGTAAAAGATTCGAAATTAAAATACTATTCAAATAGAGAATAAAATTACGAAAGTTTACAATTATTACCGGAAATCAATGCTGTCACGCATTTTGGACATTTTAAAAGAACATAGTTTCAAATGTATTGAAATTTCATTTCTTATGGATAGTTTGAAACGTTGTAAATAGTTGTAAAGAGCGTGGAGAAAATTTAATTAAAATCCTCTGCAATAGGGAAGCCGTGTTAGACATGGAGTTAGTGAATGCTGATGGTGGCGTTGGAAAAGTCCGGGTCTCCTGAGCACAGTGGTGATATCAGAAACCGGGCCTCAGACATGAGGCTCCAGAAAAATGGGGTCCCAAAGTTTTGGGCACGGGTTCTTTTTATACGCCTATTAAACATGGAATTGTACGTGGGTGCTGAAGGTGGAAAGGTTTGGGTCGTCTAAGCACAGTGGTACTGTCAGAAATTGGTCCCTTGTCTCAAAGGACCAAAAATGGTGTCCCGAAATTTTGAGCTCGGCTCTATTCTATTTTTCTTTTAAGCATGGAGTAATTGGATACAGATTGTGATGTTGGAAAGATCCGGGACCTGAGGCCTCAGAAATGAGGTCCCAAAAGTTTGGGTTTGGGTCTCTTTTATTTGCCTATTTAACATGGTGTTGTACTAGGGTGTTGGCGTTTGAAAGGTCGGGGTCGATTAAAGAAAGCGGTAATGTCAGAAATTGGGCCCTGGCCTCGAAGCCCCAGAAATGAGGTTCCGAAATGTTGGGCTCGAGTCCACTCTATTTCTCGTTTAAGCATGGAGTTGTTGCATGCAGATGGTGATGTTGGAAAAATCCGGTCCCCCTCAGCACAGTGGTGGTCAGGAACCGTCCCCCCACCATGAGGTCCCAGAAATGGGATCGTGATTTTTTGGGCATGAGTCCCTTTTATACGCCTATTACACCTGAATTGTTGTACGAGGGTGATGGCGTTGGAAAAGTTCGGGTCGTCTGTCAGAGGTAATGTCAGAAATCGGGACCTGCAGTCAAGGTCCCAGAAATGAGGTCCCGAAATATTGCTTTTTGGTCTCTTACATTCGGCTATTAAACAATGTGGTTTTGGACGCAGGTGGTGGCGTTGGAAAGGTCTTGGTCCGTTAAGCAGTGTCAGAAATCCGGTAAGGGTCCCGAAGTTTGGGTTGGCTCAATCTCAATACTTGATTCCAAGAGATGAAACCACCAATTCAGCTATTAATATGGTTTTATCTTGCACAATCACTTATTGAGATCAAATTGGACAAAAGGTTTACGACACAAATAAAAAAATGGGGGCTCGGAACTAATTTCTCATCAACGTTGTGTTCAAGGGACAAAGACATCCAACGCTACCACTTTCATCCTACAACTCACGTCTAATAGGCAAATAAAAGGAACCCGAGCCAAAGACTTCGGGACCCCATTTTTGAGGCTTCAGGGCCAGATCCCCGGTTTCTGACATCACCACAGTGCCCAGAAGACCCAGAACTTTCCTACTTTACCATTCTCGTCCAACAACTCCACGTAGAATGACCCGAATCCAAAATTCGGAACCTTACTTCTGAAGCTTTGAGACCAGGGCCCGATTTCTGATGTTTCACTGTACTCAGACGTCTAGGACCTTTCCAATGCTACCTCCCGTGTCCATCAACTCCATGTTTAAATGAGGAATAGAAGGGACCTGGGCTCAAAATTTCTAGATCCCATTTCTGAGACTTCGAGACCAGGGTCCGATTTCTGACGTCACAACTGTGTTCAAGGGACCAAAACCTTTCCAACGCTACTACCCTCGTCCAACAACTCCATGTTTAATAGCGGAATAGAATGGACCCGAATCCAAAATTTCGGAACCTAATTTCTCGGACTTCGGGTTCCATTTCTGACATCACCAATGTGCTAATGAAATCCAGACCTTTCCATCGGCACCACCCGCATCTAAAAATCCCACGGTTTTTAGTCGAATAGAATGAACGTGAGCCCAAAATCTCAGGACACTATCTTTATGGATTCGGAGTCCGGATTAGAATTCTGATATCACCACTATGCTCAAGGGACTAGACCTTTTCAATACTACTAAATCCGTCCAATAGCTTCATGTTTAATAGTCGAATAGAAGAAACCCGAGCCCAAAACCTGGCAATTTCTGGGGCCTCCCGGCCTGGGCTCAATTTCTGACATTACTGCTATGCTCAGGGAAACCGGATATTTTCAACGCCACCACCCGCGTCCACCAACTAAATGTCTAACACGGTTCCCGTGGCGTAGGAGAATTGGCTCCATGCTCTTTCCATAACTGTCCTGCAAATGGATTTGTATACAACCAAAAGTAGTTTTGTCAAGTTAAAGAGAAAGTACAAAATAAGCATCTTGAAAGCAGCTCTTATTTGTAAAAGGATACATAATGATCGCTTTTGGCTGTTGCAGTGGTCTGTCCCAGAAGCTTGATAAAAATTTAGCATAACAACAAAAGCTGCTTCTCGTACATGAAAAAAAAGATCGGTAAGGTGAATGCAGAGGGGCGCCGAATTCTACTTCGCCCCGGGCGCCGAAATTTCTAGCTACGGCTCTACTAATGCAACCATCATTTATATGCACTCACTTATTTTATCCGTAGTAAAGTACTCGCAAGGATTTTACAGTAGTAACCTATACTTGTAAACATAAACATGTAAACTTGTATTTGTAGAATTTTTTTTTTTTTTTTTTTTTGTAAATGTCTTTTCATGCGAAGTACTGAATTTTACCTGTAAATCTTTCAAAATTTGGTGCACCAAAAGTAAACCAGCACCATATTTATTATAAATTCATAGGTAAATAAATTGACCAAACTGCAAGTAGTAAGACTGACATAATGTACTATACACAGTCTCACATGCGCGATATGTTTAACTTCTGTCATATCGTGCTGATGGGGTTCACTAAAATTTTACTTGAACGTTACGTATTTTTTAATTTCTTTTTGCACTTGAACGTAAAATATGAGTTAGGATAGGTAGGTTGGCTTTGATTATTTTAGCAAAGTATTCATTTGGCAAACTTCTTCTATGATGCATCACCAAATGTAAAAATATGTAAATTGTGCATTAATATCACAAAAATCACAGGTTCAAGTTTTCTTTTACATACGCAGCAGCTGGGTCGTGATTAATGAATGTCTTAAAATGTTTTATACTGCTTCATTGTGTAGTGGATTGTGTTAACGAAATGTAAAGTTTGGCTTTTTTGCGATACTTGGTATACAATTATATTCATTATTTACGTTCGTTTGCGGTCCGCAAATTTTGCGAACATTATTGCGAAATTAGTCTCATATACTGTTATTTAGCATGGCACATAGACTGTTATTTGTTATGATACCAATAGTTTATAATGTTTGCATTTAGTGTTTAGATATACCGTTACGTACAATACAGTGTGTTTGAAAAAGAACTCCCTAGTTTTAATGTGTCCTAGAATCTGTACAAAGTGACATACACTATTCTAGTTTGTGGTGTTTGATTTATCAACTCTCCAAGCTTCACTCGCCTGCAGTTGGCAGGTCTGCTTGACCTTGAGACGGCACCAGTGCTGTTTTTTTCCCCTCTGTTTCCTCAGTTCAGTCCATTCAGGCATGCAGTGCAGAGCAACTCAGCAACAATGTGTACTTAATCCCACTGGACTTTCTTTTGGGGCCACATAAAAAATGTTATGTACAGTGAAAAGATCAGACATATCAGTCATTTAAAGGAAAGAATCGCCGCGACGGTTGGGACAATTACACCTGAAATGTTGGTGAATACGTGGCGAAAAGTGTAATATCGTCTCGACGTGTGCAGGGCCACAAATCGATGATACGTTGAAGTCTACCAACATTAAACAAAACTTGAAGGGATTCTCTTTCATGATATGAACTCATTGATGTAAGTTTTCATTCATTTCCTAATTAAATTTACACTTAAAACTAGGGCGTTCTTTTTCAAACATCCTGTATTATGCCCTAGCAACTGTTCGGAATATTTTTTCAGTATATTGTACGACAGTCACTTCAAAAGTTCTGCACACTGAAAGATATTATGGAACTTTATTTTACAAAATTCCTTTACAGGCCTTCAATACAATCTCTATACTTGTCTATGACAGCTTCCCAACATTTTGTAAATTTTGTAGCTTCATTGTTGAGGTGTCTGATCACTCGGGTCACCTCACTGAAAGCTTCGCCAATCGAATCAAAACGTTTTTCACAGAGTGGTTCTTTTAATTTGGGGAACAAATCAAGGTCTGGTGGTCTCAAATCAGGACTATATTGAGAAGAGAAGTATTTCCCATTCATACTTGTTAAGTGTCACCCTTCCTTGTAGAGCAGTATGCGACCTTGCATTATCGTTCAGAATGAGGACACCAGCTGCAAGCATGTTAGGATTTCTTTCGCGAATTTTCGGGCGCAAATTTTTTTTTTTTTTTTTTTTTTTGCAGAAACAACTTGTAGTATACGCCTGGTAGAGGCGTACCCTGTGGCACTCTATTGTAGCCATCTCTCTGTTCGTATCATATGCGATCATAGTGAGTTGAACCTTTGATTGTTGCCGGCGGAATTTCTTCGGGCGTGAACAGTCTGAACTGTTTTATTGTGACGACTGAAACTTCAGTTCTGGTTCAAAATCTCGTATCCAGGTTTCATCAATTGCAACAGTTCTTCGAAAAACTGATTTCCTTCTGTTTGATAACGTTGAAGCAATTTTTCTGCGATTCTTTTGTGACATACTTTCAGCTCTTTACTCAGATCATGCGGAAGCCATCTTATCTTCATCTTCATAGTGCAATGAACACTTTCAGGCTCATTGCTAGTTTTGTATATATATATATATATATATATATATATATATATATATATATATATATATATATATATATATATATATTTAAAGTATTTTAATATTCATATTTCTTTGGTTTTATTAATACATATGTATATAATTAGTAGTAAGTACCAGCGCTGGTAAAACATTATAAAATATGGTATATACTTATTAATCTTATATATATATATATATATATATCTATATCTATCTATATATATATATATATATATATATATATATATATATATATATATATATATATGTTAATCTGGAAATTATCTTTTACAGCTTTAGAGAAAATATTTCCAAGTTAGGCTAAAGTTTGTTTTGGTAGCTAGCTAGTTCAGTTTGAAACACTGCTAAGCAGAAGGACAGTTCTCTCGTTGTTGCGGAGAGGGGTAGGTTGTAAAAATCATATATAAGAAAGAAGGGAAATAACAGATAGAGATGGGCAGAATCGAGTACTTTTGAGAATCGAGTACGTACTCGATTCTGCAGGGAGAGAATCGATTCTGGACTCGGATCGGAATCGGTTTTCTTCATATTTACCCCCCCCCCCCACAGCGCGCTTTTGCGATCTAACGGTACTTAAGTGGCAAACAATTTGTATTCAACGTTAAGTAATAACAATTTTAAGTAGTTGGCATTGTAATATATCTATATCTATATCCATATCTATCTATCTATCTATACATCTATATCTATATCTATTACGAATTAGAAGAATCTTTTTATATTGCTCACCCTCTTTTTTATGCATACCTATGTATTTCATTGTTTACCCTCCTTTTTACATTTATTTGCATTCCCGTTGTTTCTGTACACTGAATCCCACGCTTTGTAACCCGCAAGCACATGAGGCTAACTGAAGTTCACTCTCACTCTTTACCACTCGCCAAATGTCGCCAAGCGAGTGGGTGGAGTTATGGTGCATGCTGTTCACTGTAGTGTGCATGCTGTTCAAAGGAATTCGGAATCAATTCCAGCCAATCAGAGCAAGCGTAGGGAATCGAGTACGGAGCTCAGAACTCATTTATGAGAAAACAATTCCGAGCACAAACAGAATCGATTCTGGATTCAGATGTCCTGGACTCGGTTTGTGAAAAGTGAGCACAAGCAGAATCGAGACCAGCTGTGCTCGGAGTGGAAGTACAGGAAAGCAGATGCTCTATCAGCCTATTTGTTGGTTACTGGTTAGTCAGACTTGAATAAAGGGACAACATTAACATAATCAATGGCACCAATATACAAGATAATTACAATTTCTAAATTGCAGGTATTCCATACGTGTATTTTAACACATACATTTGCTATAATTATTATGGTCTTCATCCTATGAATGGCTTTATCCCGCCAGATAATAACGTTCAACAGAATGATATGTAGTCAGTACCAAGGACGTACGCAGGGTGGGTTCTTGGGGTTCGGACCCCCTCCCCAAAATCTCGATCTGTCTGTAAATTTAATATAATTTTAGGGATAATTTTACAAATTTTAATATAATTTATTCTCATATTGGACTTGAATGCACCCGGAAAAACTTTGGATTCCCTCAAAATAAATTCCTGCATACGTCGCTAGTTAGTACAACGACTCAGTGTCGTTTCTTGTTTTTCGACTAATTCAGTGGCGGTTGTAGCACGGGGCCCTCGGTCCCCCAGTTTTTGAGTGACAAAAATAATTTAAGCTATTATTTATGTATTTTTGAAAGTGTATAGTAAACTCATGATATACATATCATAGTCTGAAGTCTGGTTGGCCCCCCACAGTTTTTAATTTCTAGAAAAGCCTCTGGACTCATTACTCACAATTCATTAGTTAAAATACACTCACAATAATAATAATGAACCATAGGAATTATGAGATATGTAGTAAGTCCAGAGTTGAATTACGCATGCAGCATTTGTGGTAGGTACTGCAAATCCTACCACAAATCAGTGGTGGATCTAGTCTGGGGTCGGGGGGCCTAGCCCCCCCAGTTTTCTGAGTGGCAAAAATAATTTAAGCTATTATTTATATACATTAAAAAGTTTATAGTAAACTCATAGTACACTTATCATAGTCTGAGACCTGGTAGCCCCCCCCCCCTAGTTTCAACCTTCTAGATCCGAAACTGCCACAAATGCCATCCCATTGCTATACAGTTGCCTATAATTATAAAGAAAGATGCAGGGAACTAGCAATAACTACAGCTGCGATCAAAATTGCACTTCTGTGCTAAAAGAAGAAGCGGGCTTTTTGGTGGATAAACACTGTGTGGGGGTTTTATTGGGGTTCTCTTGTTTCCACCCACTTTTGTCATTCCACTATTATTATTTTATTATTATCCACCTCATTATTACCGTATCTCTTAGCCTCGGTTCATGCTCGCAGGATGTTAAACTAAATAATAATAATAATAATAATAATAATAATAATAATAATAATAATAATAATAATAATCAATTACGAGTAGAGTTCATTTATGAATCATAGTTTATTTTGTGTTGGTTAAATGTAAGAAAGATTAGTTATAATTAAATCGTCTACATTGCAATACGTTACAGGGAAACTGAGCTGATATCGTAATTTAATTCGATTCTACTTTTTCGTGTAGGCCTATAAGTAATTACTTCATTCTTCCCGATATTCATTGATTGATCGATTGGTTTAATTTTAATGCGCTTTTTCACAACCCAAGCTGATATGGAAATCATTGTTTAAAGTGCGAGTTACAGGCATAACATTTTCACTTGTTGTAATGACATTACACTTATCTGCTGGGAAGGAGCGTATTGTTATCCTATGTAAAAATATTCTAAGCTAATAACATTTTGTGTTAGGTACGGGGCGTTTCGGCTGGGTGAGTGCGTAATTGGTCACAGAGATGTTAAAGAAATATGACGAATTTTGTCATTTACCTGTTAGAAAGATATTATTTATATTTGCTAAAATCTTCCTTTATTCTGTTATGAAATATTTCCTTCTTCGATTAAAATTCTCTTCAACTGAATCGAACAAATTTAGGTAATAAATCATGGCTCCAAAGTGATTAAACAAACATTCTACGCTATATTAAAAAAATGCCCATCATATGCACAGAAGCATGTTGCAATTCGCTGTCCCGCATTTGTTGCTTCCATACTTCTTATCTTACTGTTTCTACTGGGCTCGATTCTTACTCCTTCCATGGCTTGCTTTACTGCTCTTTCCCTCCCTACGCTGATAAGACGAAACAAGGAGTACGCTACTTTAGTGAATTCAGTCAAAGCTCTTTACGCTGCGTAAGGGTTAGTTTCCCATCAGTTGAAATGTGTTCTGTATACGCAGCTTGTTGAATGCACTGCCAGGGAAGTGAGCCACTGATTGAGCATAATAAAACCGAATACAGAACCGATCCAGAATCGAATTCAGAAAGCGCGTACATGAAGTCATGAACATAGGATCATCAACGCAGGCCACTGAGTGAGAATAATTAAACCGAATCCAGAATCGAGTCCAGAGAAACCGAGCACAGAGAATCGAGTACAGTAAGGAATCGAGTGGAATCGATTCTTGGACTCGATTCTGCCCATCTCTAATAACAGAGGGATGGCAAATTCTTGTTTCTTTTCAAACAGTCGAGACGGAATTTCTTTCGGGAGGAGCCTCCGTGCTCCATAGGTCTCGTTTTATCTTTGCGACTTTTTTTTTTTTTTGGTCAGAAGAGAGGGTGCAGCCAAGAAGATGACTGTGGGTTAGGACCAACCTTTAGATTTGTTTTAGAAGAATACGAATCGGAATATTTAAATTCTGGTTGTATGTTCTTGGGGTTTAGACTAAGGATAGCTGCGATACCCGGATAGGAATTTTGAGTGCAATGTATTTTAGTTGGGATCATTAGATCTATTGTAGCAACGTCCATTTTGAGCGCTGGCTGTTGCAGGAATTTTGAATGAATTTTATGGAAGGCCGTTACTATGGCAACTGGAGCCGAATAAGTATTTTTTTTTACAGTTAGTTGTGTTTGACTAGCTGGATTAGATTATTTTACACAGCTGATTCCTCACGTAAGGGGTTGACAGGCTGTGGGTTTGAGATTATTCCATATTACCGAGCCTGAATGAAGGTGTTTTATTCTTAGATGAAGGAAATTTCTCTATTTCCTTTTTCCTTTATTAATGATTATTAGCTAGTTTAATTTCCTGAAGGTTTGTCCAATAAAGGGCGAAACCTGAATTAGGGATTTAGGCCAGACAGTGCTCAGAATGTTGGGGCTGTCTTTAGAGACTTCGAGGTTCATGATGGCTTGTACGAGGACGCATGTTCAGAACCTCTTTTAGAGAAATCTTAGTTAGTCTTTGATGGAAAGCTTCTGGACTGGAGCAAGCAGAATTTAAGGTTTTAAGTAGGTGGAGACCTCTAGACCTAGAGGTGTACCTAACTTTTTTTTTTACTGAACAAATTAGAGAACTCAAAACTTTTAATTAAGAATCTTTAATCCCGATAAGGATTTTTTTTGGATTCCTGAATAAAATATAGTCTACTTGGTCAAGCCTAATTTATATAAAATTCCCTGAACCTTGGGTATTAAGAGTAAGTTATATTTGTTTGTTAATTACCCTAGACAATTAGTAAACATATTTTATTTATATTATGCAAACGTCTCTTGGATTTAAGTTTCAGATTTAGATACGAAGTGGAAGTAGAAGGGACAATTACAACAGTAATGATTCTGTAAACTGAAGTGACAGACATTTTGGCCTCATGCAATTTTCTTACTTGTTTTCGTCGATCCTCCTCAATATGTCATTCATAATAATTTCAGAGGTGTAGTCTGTTGCAGTTGATGGTCTTTCACTTCTTGGGGTATCCGCAGTGCTTACACGGCCTTCACGAAAAGGAACTGAGCACCGTAATACAGTGCCATGATCCACTACACTATTTCCACAAACCTCCCGCAAAACATTATAAATTTCAGTTGGATTCTTTCCACATAGAGTTTTGATTTTGATATAGGAACGCTTATCATCATATGTAACCAAACCTGTCAGGTTCACCACTGAAATTCTCACAACACAGCTACGCAAACCAGAAAACACAGAAACAATCTTCAAGCCCAAACTCTAACCCACAACTAACCTAAAAGTGAACTGGATCAAAGTTTGATGTGCCGTAAACTATAATTTTACGTCTACGCGGTTGCCTACTGTAATCTATACGTAATCTACATTACACCTTTTCCCATGTAGACTATGTAGACAACCACTATCAAATGTAAGGAAGAATTTCGTTGGTCGTTTGTTCATATTTCATCATTCAGTTGTTTTGCTTCGGTGCAGCGAAAGATTAGGGAAACGACTAATATATAAAAAGTAGAGGGAATTATCTAATTTGTATGTTTACTCTGCTCTGCACATACCACTTCCTTAGATTTTCCACTTCGAGCACTGCTTTTATAATGAAACTTACAAAACTAATTCTCACCTGTGGGCTTTCAGTCTTGAAGCTGCTGTATTTGCCAAATTTTTCCTTCAATATTTTACAAAATGCATAATATTTTTCATTTTCCTTCATCAAGACGAAACAAAGTATTCGAAAGTTACTATTCGCTGGTCTAGGCATTTGTTTTTGTACGCAATTTCGCAAGGTAACGACAAAAGAAAGCTCCTTTATTGTCCACGACGCCATATTAAATTACGTGTTGTTGACATATTCTACATAGTCTACGTTGTTTACATTGTCTACGCATAGTTGACACGTAAACGTAAACTATCGTTTTTTACTCGTAGACGTACATCTCTGGATCAAACTACTCAAACGGTCGTGCATTGGCTTCTACAAGACCCTGGTACTTATACCTGGAACCTCTCATTTTGTAACGGTTTGCGTCAACACAAAACGAAAATAAGCATTTCGATCTTAGTTTCACGTGGTGACGTGTTTGTTTTCTACGGACACAGTCCCACGTTTGCTTATCCTGAACTCCAAGATTATGTTTCATCGTAATGACCACGTAACGCAGGATGGTACTTGTTTCTCTCCCTTGTATTTCTTTACGCGCATACACACTGTCGTTGACATGCCTCCTCTATACGGACAAAAGCCCGTGTGAGTTTCCAACTTCATTCTGTTCAAATAGATGAAATGATAGTTTCTAGTGACCACCATGCAGAGATTTGTATTATTTTCCGAGAATAATCGCTTTTCAGACATATCATTTTGCAATATATCATAAATCTGTATTCAGTTATTGTGAAGCATTGCACAAAAAGGAAAAAAAATTGATTGAATTATAATAGGAAAATTGTGTGGCTATGCCTTCTTAAAGTTAAACTGCAAGGGCACGGTTGCTCAGTGGTAGAGCGCTTACCTCTGGTGTGTGGAATCCCTGATACGATTTCGGTTGCAGTAAGTTTGTGGTGGATAACATCGTGTCGATGGGGTTGTCGGGCACTTTCGCTTTCTTTCACATTATCATCCCATTAATTCTTCTATCATCAGTCACTTGCTTTAATCATTGTCCCCCTTAGCCTAAATGGCATAAACTTGGGACGTTATGGAGAAAGTTAAGCTGTGCTAAGGAATACGATGTCGCATATAATTTGCAGAAGAACTATGGAATATTCTTTACACAGTAAGTTTACACTATTTTGTTTTCAAGCGTACCCGCCTTTGCTAACGCGCCAGGTGCCTATAGACACCTTGAGTTTCCACTAGTTTCGCCCTGCCTGACTTGGTTAAATACTTCCTTGCTTTTTGTGGCCATCCGGCATGATTTGATCACTTTTTTATACACTGTACTCATTTACTTACCAGAGCACTACGAATCCAACCATTCATGGACCCAGCAGGTTGTCCGTTTCTTAACCGATCAAATACATTTCTTGTTTTTAATTACCACCTAATAGAGGTTGTTGGTGTTTGTTCCACTATAGCTTTTATGGCATATATCTACGTGCTGTATTTTTACTCATAACTTTTGAGTCCTTGTAAGGGAATCGGCACCTATGAATTCATAAATGCAACTCACTTCTTAAAAAACAATTTGTAAATTATTTTTACTTAATTTCGTGGTAAATGAAGTACAAAATAAGTTGTGTATGTTCCCCTAAAATTGGACAGTACATATAAATATTGGATAATCTGAAAAAAATTTGCTACCATTTAACAAAACTTAGCCTATGTATTTTCAATTAAAATTTGGCAACTATTAATATCTGCGTTTACTGTCTTTTCTAACTTAAATTCAGGAGAAAGAAATTAAACTATTATATTTTTATGATTAAGAAACAAATTTTCGTAACATACATTACAAAATTCATGAAACAGAAAAAATATTGTTTCCTTCCACTTCCACTTCTGGGGGGGAGGAGACGCTCCCCCTTCTATGTTCCAGCAGCGACGCCTTGAACATGGGGTGTAGTAAGAAAGGTAAGTGCAAGGGTAAATGACGTAGAAGGTTAGCTTAGTTTAGGAGGTCATGTAGCGTAGGTAAAGATAATGGGGGCTGCTCTCAGTGATTACAGATCAAGGTTATTAAGCAGAAGAAGCTGCAGGAGATGATAAATCACTGTGGAATTGTTGATGGATAGAATGGTGCACACCGGCATGGGACCGTAACCAAGTAAAGAGTGCAAGGAAGAAAGAAACACTGGTCGGTAGTGCTGGGTGTATGTACAGGCTTAGATTAGATTATTCAAGGTACCTAGATCTTCCTGGCAGTAGCAGAGTGGATTATCACGTAGTCCCTGACGATATTTTTGCACTGGAGTCTGTGCGGTGTTGAGTTGAAGTCGGGTGAACAAAACATGATGAGCATGAGTCCATTTAGGGTGATAGATAAAAGAACGCGTGGTAGGATTAGGTTCTATTCGCCAGTAGCATTTACCTGGTCCACCTCGAGCCTGATGTTGATAGTTCCGCCATTCGGTCTTCTGCTGTTCTCCAAGTGTTGGAATAAATGATGTAGCCGGTAACTTCACCGTTACAGGCACTAATAACGCTCCTTGTTTACTTAATTGGTCGGCCTCTTCATTACCTGGTATCATTTTATGGGCTGGTACATGTATGAAAGTTACCTGTAGTCCTTTGCTTTGTATTTGACATACCTGTTGGAGAATATTGACCAGAATCCAGTTGGAATGAGCTGGTTGGGCTGTGGGAAGAAGACGACGAAGAACACTCTGACTGTCACTACAAATACAGCTAACAGGCGGTTGGAGACATAACACACGTTGCAATGCGGCTCGAATAGCGAACGCTTCGGCCATGTTGATTGATGTGTGGCCAGGCAATGCCTGATGAAAGCGCCAATTGTAATGCGGTATGAATACGCCAATGCCCACCTTCGATTGTCCAGCCTTGATATGTTTAGAAGCATCCGTGTAGATTAGTAAAGCCTCTGCATGATGTTGGTTAATATAGTCTTCCCATAAATGCGATGTTAGAGAGCGGGGAGCATTATTCAGCCAGTGGGGCGAAAGAGATGGAAATTCTACTTGCGTAGGGGTGATGTGCGTGGTGTATGAGGATTGGTAGGATGGGAGTTTAGGCGTGCGGTAAATAAAATTCAGCCAATGTTTTACACGAACATACGCAAAATAGGTCCAAGGCAGCTGGCGATGATAGGGTAGGGTTTTCCTTCTGTTAGTAGCATATAGGAGTTGTGTTTTGGGGATGATGGGTGATGATGTAATTGCCATACGGTTCAAGATGAAAATTTTAGCTACATGAAAAGCTTGGATATTGTATGGAATAATACCTGCTTCTTCCAGGAGTGCCCTGTTGGATGAGTTTCGAGGTTGCTGAAGTATTGAACGGAGTCCTTGCACTTGTAATCGAACACACAGTTCACTGAGACGCCGAGGTAGTGGGGAAAGAGCTGGGCAGCCATATAGAAGTCTTGATTCCAAACACTAACGAAATATACATAACTGTGATCTAATATCCAATCCCCATCTCTTGGCACTGAGTCCACTGATAAGGTTAAGAACGGGTTGCACTTTGGTGTTAAGTGTGTCGAGATGTGCTTTCCAAAGGAGTCGAGAATCCAATGTCACTCCGAGGTAATGGAGATGAGGAACAGGCGAGAGTTGGGCATCTTGAAGTATTAGTGGCGGAGCGATTGTGCGCCTTTTCCGGGTGAAGATGATGTACTGGCTCTTACGCCAGTTTACACTAAGGCCATGATGTCTGCACCAGTGTTGTAGGCCGTCTATGGCTTGACGAAGTTGATTGGCACCATGGATCACTGTGGAGGTGCGAACATATAACAAGAAATCATCGGCGAACTGATTTACTCTGACCAACGCTCGAAGCTGCCTATGAAGCGAGATGGTGAATAGATTAAATAGAAGCGGGCAAAGAGGAGAACCCTGTGGCAATCCTTGAGATACTATCCTCGGGTCTGTATAGCGGTGACCAACACGCACTGACACTTGACGGTTTATGAGCCAATTGTGGATGAAGCGGAGGTATCCAGCTGGAATCTTAAGTGAAAATAACTCTTGGACGAGCACATCCAAAGGTACACTATCGTAAGCTCGTGCGAGGTCAATATGAACAGCCATTAGATATTCCATCCGTTGAAAAGTACTCCATATGTCGGTGACGAGACTAGTAAGAGCGTCGTGTGTGCTTCGAGATCGGCGGAAACCATCAAGGGTTGGGGAAAATATATCGTAATATTCTGCCCACCACATAAGACGTTGCAAGAGAATCTTCTCAAAGATTTTAGAGATGCACGGCAACAATGTAATCGGTCGGTAGCTGCTAGGGTCCCCAGAGGGCACATTAGGTTTCGGAACTGGAACAACAAGGTGATATTTCCAGGACTGTGGTACGTGTGAAGTTTGAAGTACACTGTTGTACAGTTGCAGCAGATAGTTGAAGTCGCTGGCAGGAAGCAGTTGGAGGTGGCGAAACTTGATACCATCAACACCAGGTGAGGTAGAAGGAGAACTCTGAAGCACTCGTTGAAGTTCTGTGGCTGTAATCGGAAGTAAAGCAAGATCCTTTTCAGATGGGACCAGGCAGTGCTGCAGGGTTTGCCGAGCCGGTAATGGAGTGGCCGGAGTGACCATCGCATGAAACGAAGTAAGCCAGTCTTCATTAAGTACCGTAGGTGGAGGCCTCTGAATGTACCCTTGCATTCTGGATCGGATATAGTTCCATAAATGTCGAGGTGTGGTGGAGAGAGTTAGAGTACGGCAAAACTGTATCCAGTGAGCCTTTTTCTTGGAAGCTTGTGTTCGTCGAAACTTGGCATGGGCTTCCTGATACCTAAGGTAACTTTCTCGGGATCGACTTCGCAGGTACTCCAGTTGACAGCTCCGACGATAGTTACAACTTCGCTGACATTCTATGTCCCACCATGGTGGATTGCTGAGAGGTGAGCGACGAGTGCGAGCTGTAGAAGTAGGCGGCTGCGTAGGTGTGACAGCTTTGCAGGCAGCGAGTACAATGGTGTCCTGAAGATGAGTCACTGAACGTTCATCCACTGTAGTACACTCACGGAAGAGATCCTGGAAATGGTGATGAAAGATACTAGGTTGGGATGGGAGAGGGACTTTAGGAATAGAATGAGGAAGCATCCGGTCTGAATCGTATGTGGGACGGGTGACCCGTGATGAGTGAAGAGTCAAAAGAATGGGGAAGTTGTCACTTCCGTAAGTATAGCCATGAACTCGCCAGGTATGCTAGATATACAACTCTGGACTAAGAATGGTGATGTCAGGAGCACTGGGTCTGGCCTGAAGAGATGGCAGCCTAGTAGGAGTACCGTCATTTGCTAATAGATAAGTACATTGGCGGAGAGCCGTAAGCAGGTCTGTACCAGCCGTGTTGGTAACTGCATTGCCCCACAGAGGGCTCTTCGTGTTAGGATCTCCTCCGATGACAGTGGAGAGTGGGAATTGGAGAAACAAACGATTCCAGTAAACGGTAGGAATAGGGTATTCCGGGGGTGAATAAACATTGATGAAATTTATATCTCCTAGACGTATACCTTGTAGTTGCGTATGGGGAGACGATGGAGGTGGCATCCCAGTGAGGAGAGTATATGGAAATCCACGTCGAATCCCCAGAGCGATACCGCCGTATTGATCCAGTCGGTCTTCCTGTATTAGGCGATAACCTGGGATGCGTAGTCGAAAATGATGAAATGACCAGACCTCTGGGAGTAGGAGTATGGTTGGTTGATAAATAGCACACAGTCGTTGTAAAGCCATTTGCTTGCCCTGTGCTTGATGAATGTTCCACTGTAACATGCAGGGTGTCTAGCAGTCGGGAAAATCGGGAAAGTCGGGAATTTGTCTTAAATTTAAAAAATGGTCGGGAATTCGGGGATTTGTCTGGAATTTGCGAAAAAAAGTCGGGAAAATGGAATTAAATTCCACATGTTGGAAATGATGCTGACGCTTGTCGGAGCGACTCCGATAAACCTCGCGTTCCTGAATCATCGCGATGTAGTACGTTTACATCGTATTTTTTTTTAAAGTGTTCCTAAATACATCGCGATCCATCTCAACCGTTTTTCTATTTTCTACGTAGAAGCGGTCACGTACGCGTTACATCTCGTACACCGTGCATCTCGTACACTCGTACACCATCAAAACCTTGCAGCGACTCGACAGAAGACTTTCGCAATGACATATCATTTCCCAACAAAACCTAAAGAAATTTCAGATGTTCCTGCGTCTTCATTAAATGTAGATCAACCTGGCACCAGCACTGGCCCTGTTCCATGCTCATCCAGCGAAACATGCTCTCCACTCGTAGGTCTACTTCGACCCTGGACAAATATAAACTAAAAGATAGTCACACAGGCGGAGATTTTGTGGTGTATAAACGAGGTGATGAATCACAACTCTTTACGCAGTGCTGAAAGTAGTGTTCTTTTCACTAGGATGTTTCCAGACAGTACAATTGCTAGCGAGATGAAATTGCACAAGGATAAAGTGTGACTTGATGACTTCTGGATGAGTGTGTTACCAGCAAATGATGTATATCTGTGCAAAATAGTAAAGATATGCCTAATTCTTTCCCACGGTAATGCAGCATTAGAAAGGGTTTTTTCGGTAAACAAGGAAATAGTAGTTGAAAATTTGTCAGAGGATTCTTCAGTGGCGCAGCTTGTAGTGTATGATGCTGTCAAGGAGGCTGGTGGCATACAAGCCCTTCCTATCCCAAAGCAGATGATTCTATCAATGAGAAACGCATACGCGAGATTCAAGGAAGCCGAAGAACACCGCAGAAAAGTGATGTCAGAAAAAGATCGCAGGGCCGCTGAAAAAAAAAAAAAACGGAACAGAGACGAAAGGAACTTGAAGCAAAGAAATAGAAAATCGTAAATCAGTTGCTACTATAGAGGAGGAGATAAAAAAAATCGCATGATTAGATTATTTCATTACATATATTAAGAAGGAGACATTCTATGATCAGGTAAGAACTTGTACACTTTTTCATTACATTCAACCTTTCCTAATTTTACGAAAACATTTTTTTTAGAATGAGTCGGGAAAAATTTGGAAATGGTCGGGAAAAGTCTGGAAAAAGTCGGGAAATTGCTGAGAGAAATTTGCTAGACACCATGAACATGGTAATTACACTTGTTCCTGCCATCCTAGGATGTGTGAAATTGTGGTAAGCGCAGGTTCCAGGTCACTATCATTAAGAAGATTAGTACTCACTAGTTGTTGAAACAACACAGTACGAATGGCTTTGTATTGATTTTTGAGAACAGTAGTAGAAGTGTCCTTAAGTGTGCAATCAGGTATTTTAGGTTCAGAATGAAATTGACGCACTACATCTCGTAATGGTTCTCTGCGTGCACGAGTAGAAGAAGCTGGTGGGGTAGTTGAAGAGGCAGATAAGGGAGAAGTCCCCGAAGAGAATAGACCTTTGCGCCTCTTGGAGGAAGAAGGTTCTTGCGACGGACCAAGCTGTGCGTCACGATCTGTTGGTATACTGGAAGTAGTCATGGATCGAGCAGGGCGTCTCGGTGATGTAGGTGATGGGCGCTGTACACTGGGAATTGTTCCAGTAGAACGAGTAGCTAAACTAAATGTGCTATCGGAACGAGGTGAAGCCTGTACCGTTTGAGCGTAGGTGGCTTGCCTTGGATGTAACTTTCGTGCTTCATTGTAAGATAATTTCGATTTAACCATAATTTCTTGTAGTTTTTGTTGATGTTGGCGTTCTGGACAAGCCGGGTCATCAGCCACATGGGAAGCACCACAATGAAGGCAGATCGTAGGGTTAGAGCATTGATCAGAGGTATGGCCCTGACCACACTGACGACATCTGGCGGCCGATTTGCAAGTTTTGGCGATGTGCCCGTATCGATAGCATTTGCGGCATATTTTCGCTAACGGTACATAAGGTACAACTTTGAAACGGTAAAAATATAACTTACACTCAATAGGAAGTATTTGGCTGTCAAAAGTGAGGACGACTGTAGAGGTGGGAAGACGAGTCGGCTGTACCGGCGGATCTGTAGGTATGTTAGGAGCATCGGACCCTTGCACTACTGTAGTGATCGGATTGCGGACCATACGTTCTATTCGCCGTGCATGAACCACAGGAGTTCCAGCACACTGTATATCAGCGAGTAGATCTTCCATCGAAACGTCGACAGGCACTCCTTTTATAACACCCATGGTAGTAACTGCATCGTTAGGTATATACGCCGTCCAACCTTGTTGTGTGAGAATATCATTGTTAAGCAGAGCATTAGCGTGGGTAGCACTGTCACAGGTTGCCTTTATTAAATTGCGCCCGATGGTGTCAAAACTGGTGATTCCTGTTACTTTGGATTTGAAGAGAGCACGTCCCAAGGCTATGGGATGAGTTTTCCCCACAGGCTTAGAATGATCTTTCGCAGTGATGTGCACTGCATAAGGAGCCAGGTGATGAGATTTGTATGTAACAGAAGGCTGAGCAGCCACAGGAGAAGAGGGTGGAGCAGTGGTAATGGTGACTTCCATAGCTGGTCTGACATAGTTAAATCCGGTATCAATGGGTCAGGCTGAGAGCCAGATGGTGAAATCAATGGCTTTCCACCCGATTGGGCGGCCATGTTGAATAATTGCCCCCAAAGGAGGCAAATATATAAGCACTAAACACGACACACAATGAAAATAACAAACACTAATCACAGCACAAGTAACAAACGGAAGGTCGGTGTGATAGGAGAATTCGAAGAGTAGCCGAGGACAGGTACCGAACGCCACCAGGTCTAACTCGTGAATCTAACCTAATTTATGTCATTGTTTCCTTATTTTGAATAGTTTGCTTTAGTTCTGCATGTCACAGAATATAACTTCTCCACAGATTACTACTTTAATATTTCTTGAACGCAGAGGGAAAAAAGGGAATTTTGAAACAGCGTTACCATCTTGTACAGCACAAAATTCTCAGCTTTTACAAAGTACTGAATATCTCGGTAAGTACTTGACTTATCGGTCTCAAATAAACGTGACAATGCTCCTTATGGCATACTGATTTACTCTATGAATTTAAAACCATACTGTGCTAGGGACCTTTTCCAAGTTATTGCACTATTTCCAAGCTTAACTTTTCTATCTTCTGTTCCATTTAACTGATCCTTCTAAACTTGAAGTCATTTTAAAGAGTTCTTCCCAGTATTTAATATAATGTGCACAAATAGTTACTAGTTCTTTCCTGGTGTGTGTAAAAGGCGTTTACATTTGACATGTTTAACGTTTCTCAAAAAGTATGCAACACTGATCTGCGAGTCTCATCTCTTTCATCTTTGTTTTCATTGGTGATTCGAATTATGAAATTAAATTTATGTCATTCAATTTAAAAAAATCATAACCTAATATTGGGTTTGCAACATTGTTCACCTGTTGATGTTACCCAATATATGTATAGATGTCCCCCTTCCTGTAGTTTCTTTGTGCAAAGCTTCTCTCCCTTGGTTCATCTGTTATAAAAGTGGGACATTATAACAGAGGAACCAAGAGAGAGAGAGAGAAGCGAAGCTTTGCACAAAGTAACTACAGGAATGGGGACATCTATACACACACACACACACACACACACACACATATATATATATATATATATATATATATATATATATATATATATATATATATATATATATATATATATATATATATATATATATATATATATATATATATATATATATATAGAGAGAGAGAGAGAGAGAGAGAAAATAAATATGGTATTTTTCATTTTGTGGCTTAGTGGTAGAGCGTAGAGACCTGCACGGGCCGAATTTTTCGATCCGAGCCCAATCCGGCCCGAACGTACCTAGGCCCGGCCCAGCCCGGGCCCGAAAAGTTTTGAAGATTTTCGGTCCGAGCCCGGACCGGCCCGATAAGTTTTTTTTTTAAATTATTCGCCCAAGTCCGGCCCGGGCCCGATAAATTTTAAAAGTTTTTGGCCCGACCCCGGTCCGATAATTTTTAAAAAAAATTAGCTCGAGCCCCAATCTTCTCAAAATTTAGTACTAAATTTGACCTAACCCTCAGAAAGATTTTCTAAACTCTGGTTCACAACCTGACGCTTGCCTCCCGAATGGTATCATTGCCTCCTAGAACTTTGCCTGTCATCGAGAGAACAAAAACTCCATTCCCTGTAACTAAAATCTAACTTAATTGATTTTTAGCATAAAGTGAAGATGGCAATATTGTTTAGCGACAGGCAAAACATTCCCACCCCTTCTTGTTATATTTTGAGTTCAGTGAAGGTCAAGGTCAGAGCTCAGAGCTCAATTTACCACATAATGCCTGCACTCCTTATACTGAAAGTGGAGCCGCTAAGCAACACAAACTGTAAATAGCTATTGCATTCTTTGTTACATTTTTCACGGACACACTTCAATGTTTGGCTTTATTCTAATTATCGTTTAACGAAAGTCATTAATTAGTAAAGAATTGCAATTGATCGGCCCCAGCCCGGCCCGACCTGAAGAGAAATCAGTGTCGGCCAGCCCAAGCCCGGCCCGGCCCAAAGAAATAACAGTGTCGGCCCGCCCAAGCCCGGCCCGGCCCAAAGAAATAGAGTCGGCCCGCCGAAGCCCGGCCCGTGGGCCGGGCCAGTCTTCGGGTCTCGGGCCAGGCCCGGCCCGTGCAGGTCTCTAGTAGAGCGTTCACCTCTGGTGCATGGGATCCTTGGTTCGATCCCAGCTTGCACAAAGTCAGATTTGTGGTGGAGTAACAGTGTGCGTGCGTTTCTTCAGGGTTCTGTTTCCTCCTACTTACTTCGTTCCACAATTTTCATTCATTTCTCATCATCACCGTCTCCTTTACCTAGTCGGCATAAGCATGGGACGTCAAACTTAAGGATTTAATTTCATTTCATTGCAAAAATTACTATAATTCATAATCTGCGTCTTAATAAAAGCAACTTAAACAATCATATGAATGTATAATGCTTAAAATTGAATTAAATCGCAATTTCAGAATCTGCAATATCTTAGGTTTCTCATTTATTTACATCAAATGTTTAGTTATTTGATAATTTATAGCAAGAATATTAACTGCTATATAAGACACAATTATATATACCTGCGGCGTGGGAGACCCTGGTTTGATTCATGGTGGGAGCTCATGTGTTTCGGATTCCAAATTAATCAGTAGGTTCAGTCTCATATAGCCTCGCTGCTGAAAAGGAGGCTAAACTCAAAATCAACTCAACTCAACAATTAACTATACATTGAATTTAATTCGGAAATCGGTAATGTTATCATAAGAGCAAGTTTATGAAAATGAACTGTACAATAATGGTTGTATATAAAATAGGGTTTGCGTAATGTTCAGAAAATGAAATGAAATCTTAGAGTTTTACGTCCCACAGGTATGCCGGCTAGGCTAAAGGAGACGGTCATGATGAGCAATGAATGATATGGTGAAATGAAGAAAGTGGGAGGAAACGGAAGAACCCCGAAGAAACCCATGAATACGGTGTTTGCCCACCACAAAGTTTACTTGGCGCGAGCTGGGATCGAACCAGGGACCCCATGCACCTTGCGTAATGTTGTACGTATTCTTACGAAGCATATTTTCACTTTTGTTGCAGCATTTGAATTTCTTCTATTTCTAGCAGTAGCTTCTATTTCTATAGGGGAGAGTCGGGTAGTATCTTCATAGATAGCTTTGTTACAATTATTTGTAAGTGTTTAGCGGGATATAAATTGGTAATACATTTCTGAAATCTTTATTCCTTGCTGAACAATTACATTATACCACGAACTTACAACATACAATAACTTAGTAATAATGTACATTTTTCTGAAACATTAAATTTGCACTACATGAAACATTGGAGGCTTATATCGGACACCATGACACACTCACATTTTCATGAGAACTTCACCTTACTTACATGTTTTACCTTCCTTACACACATCATACTTGTAAAATAAAGAATCTCCTCCAAGATCGGCACAATTTTCGTGGGCCCATCGATAGCAAAAGTTGCACTCAATCCAGTCTTTCTGGAAATTTTCTCCACAGACCAAACATACAGTATTTTCTTCATTTTTAGGATTTAAAAACAATGATTTATTTGCCGATGAAAAAGACTCACCATTTCCATGTCAGGTTTTCGTTTTAAGTCTGCTTTTTTCGCCGAGGTTATACAACTTTTAGCTGATGTAGCCATGCGTCTCCTTCTTTCTTTTAGTGTGTTTTATAGGGACTTGAAGTGAGAATTTCCCTATGCTCTCCACGTCGTTTACTCACGTTCAATATTTCTTTTCTGTCACCTGGAAGTGAAGATATTTCCTCCAGACAAGATCTAGAGATTTGACGAGATGTACTAGGCCCAGACGTTGAAGGGATATCTGAGACATCTACATCGGCCTATGTTGCTTCAGTATGATGATGTCTTGGCGGTGTGCTGGCGGATTGGGATTGGCGTGGATGATCATTTTCTGCTTCTATCATATCGCGATCAAAATCTAAGTCCACTTTTGACATCTATGGCTAACTTCATATTCTCTTCCGTCCATTTTCCTCTTGTTTTCCCCATGTTTAGCTGAAAAATAAAAAAAAACACCATAAGCATTGGCGCCAAAATTCTCTCATCGGTGTGTGCGGTACTGGCCGCCAATGCCTTGTCCGATACTACCCGACTGACATAGACCAAGAAAATATCTTGCCAAGTCAAATGAAGTAAAATTACACGAACATTACTTCATGTACATATTCGCAAGATGACATCACGTTGTTAAAATATGTTTATGCGATTATCTACTTACCCAGCTGTACGCTACAATTTCAGAAATTTAACTTCGGCACTGGAAAATCACAACGAAAACACATACGATGTTGCTGCTTCCAAACGACGCACTCAACTTATCCACAATGGCGTCAAATACTTTGTCTCGTTTGAGGCTACGAACACGTCATAGGCAGTGTTGACAGTTATAGCCCAATTATTAGAAACGAATATCGTCCGATACTAGCCGACGTCCGATACTATACGATTCTCCCCTAAGTATGTGCAGTGGGTTGGTCCAACAGCTGACAAATAGTTTTTATTTGCTAACAGACAGGAAACACTCCTTATTTTGATATATGTTGTTTGACTTAAAGTGAGAACTGCCCAACTGTTTAGTATTCTGTTTCACTTTGCTTCAGGCAGTTTCCACGTTAACAGACAATATTGTACTGATCTTGTAAGTCCCTCTAGGCATAAGACAAAATCAAAATGTTTTTAACATAACATACTGTTCTGTGAGTACTAGCTCAGCAGAGGTTTCAATGTATGTTTACTTTCTATGTTTCTGCTCTCTGTTTTACTGCTCTATGCTTCTGTGTTGATTACTGTTCTTTTTGTTTTACTTTGAATGTTCTTGACAAAAATAACATTTTCAGTAAAGCTAATCGATCATCTGTTTCACAGAAAAAACAATTTGTAAAGTTTTACTTTCCTGTTTAAAATTTAATCTTTTTCCAGTGCTATATGTGCTAAAAAGTGGTTTATTTGTAGAGTGAAAGAGTGATTTACGTAATTACTGCTTTCCCAGGGTGGGAAGAGTAAGACAACAATCCTAAAAATATTGCAGCTATAGTTTGCATCTCAAATAATATGAAACATAGGAGCAGGAAAATTCGGTGTAGGAAAATTCGGTGTAAGAAAACTCGGTGTAGGAAAATTCGGTGTACAGAAAATTCGGTGTACAGAAAATTCGGTGTACGGAAAACTCGGTGTGGGGAATGTTAGGTGTAAAGAAAGATCCGTTGTAGTAGAGCGTAGGATTTATTAAAAACTCAACTGAGGATACATGAGCGTATTCGTGTTAAGTTCAAACTTTGTGTAGAATGTACTTTTGTCTACGATAACAAATTTTTAAAAAATTGTGATTGTGAAATAATTTGAATTCTAGATTTCGACGAATTTTAAAATTTCATGGCCCTTACATGATGAGAAATTTGTTTTTCGATGTCCATTCATGTGATTTAGCGAAGCGACCAACGCTACCAATTGACATTTAATTTAAAACTTTAATTTTCATGTTGTTTTGGAGGATGTCTCCTAGAATTTTCTACTTCCAAAAAAAAATGTAAGTTACTGGACGGGTAAAGTTGACAATTGTAGATTTTTCAAAAATGTTCTGACGATTTTATGGCTATTTTATAAATAATATTTAAATCTAAATTCTTCAAAAACGACATAGTTTATTTATGTTACTCAAAGGTATAAAAATAAATGCCTCAACTAAAGTATCTACGCCTGATTGGAGAAGTCAATAAGGAGTCAATAAGGTTGCAGTACCAGTTTATCTTAACTTAAGCCAAACAAACTAAAATGTCTGATTCGAGGAGAAGTCAACTATTTGTACAACTATTATCTGATAAAACCATGCTGCTTTTTATTGCCCTTTCCACTAAGACTTTTGTGATCAATATATTTTTGTATCTTACATATGTATATACAGAATGATTCTTTCAAAACTCACGGATTTCATTTGGCTCTAGAATTTCTAACTGAAGTCCGATTTTCATGCGGTTTGTTACAAATCATCAAGGAAGGATGGGAGATTTATGGGACTATGTTTACTGTTTAAATTCATCCGGGGTAATATCGAGCAGGCCGAAGGAAAAACATCAAATATTCGCCATTATATGTTACAGTTCGAATGAGATATTGGATATTTGAAGCGAAATTGAAGAATACAAATTAAGTGTTAGTGGCAACACACATTTTAAATCACATGTTGAATAGCCGGCTTCTCGCTACAAACGACAGAGAGATTTCTTGGGTGACTTAGTCGGTAAGTGACATCTTCCACAACATCCGCCAGCGGGGTCCGATGCTTCCCTGTCTTACTCACAAGCGATCCTGAATTTATTCACTAACGACCATATTATGTTCCTGTCTGGGGCAGAACGTGAGACAAAGTTGCGTGTAAATGCCCTTTGCGTAGCAACAACAGATCCAAAAACTTTTTAATAAAATCACGTTGCTGCAAAGAGTACATCATTGTAACTGTGTCTTGATCATATTGATACAGTAGCACAGCATAATTCTCAATACAACAGTCCAGTTTCCTGTTTCTTATTGACCATCGCGAGATTGCCCTCTAACAAAGAAACTCAAATCTCCACACCGCACCTCACCTAATTCCAATTTGGTACAGTGGCGAATATTTGCTGTTTTTCTAGACGCGTGGCCGATATTACCCCAAATAAATTTAAACCAGTAAACATAGTTCCATAAATTTCCCAACGTTCCTTGATCATTTGCCACAAACCGCATGAAAATCGGACTTCAGTTAGAAATTCTAGACCCAAATGAAATCCGTGAGTTTAAAAGAATCACCTTGTGTGTTCTATGATGTACTATAGGAAAGGTGTTTTTAGTTGTTCCTATAACTATTCTCTGAAATTATAGTTGTAATTGTTTTGTTTCTGACAAAAAGTGTCAGCTTTATTGTGTGATGAAAAGTAGTTAATGTACTCAAGGCAAAAATAAATAAATAAATTTGCTTTTCTTGAAATAGGTAATGACATTTTATTCGTTACATTTTATGGTTTTCATTTTTACAATATGAAGTGTCGTAAGTGGCAATATTCAATATGTATTACACCGAATCTACCTTACACCTAAATTTCCCCACACCGAGTTTTCCGTACACCGAATTATCTGTACACCGAATTTTCCTAGACCCATGAAACATATTATTATTATTATTATTATTATTATTATTATTATTATTATTAATAATAATAATAATAATAATAATAATAATAATAATAATAATAATAATAATAATATTTTAGTATCAGACTGAAGAGATTTTTATATGATACATGTATTCATGAAAATAGTCACTACTTGTTACGTACTCAGTAGGTCTTCCATTCCCGGCGGGAGCTCATCAGACTTGGAGTGGGTTAATTGGTCGGTGCGTTAAGTGGGTCGAATTTTCTGAGTGGGTCGTGGGTCAACACTATGTGACCCACCACCCACCGTGACTCACTGCGATCCACCACCCACCATGACCTGCTCTGACCCACCGACCCACTCTGCTCTCTGCATTGTAGACACCGTCTTTTGAACAGCATATTTTTGTTAATCCACGACCCTAGCCATAGAAACTAAAAACATGTTTCTGATTGGTTGCAGTTTGCGATTGTCCAAACCTTCTGGTGTATGTATTGTGTATTATACCAGTAATAGAAGAAAATTGAAGAAAATTGAAGAAGTAGTTGACGTTAAATTTATATCATGGCAGTCAAGGTGGAACAAAATTAGACCTGCGGGGCTTCTAACCCGTTCCTACTACTACTCCTAATACTCATACTACTACTTACACTGTGGATTCGTATAGCAAAACTGCATACGTAACGTAAGTAAATCCCTTTTTGAAAATTATTTTCATCTTATTTTAATGAAAAAAGTGTTATGAAAATTTAAAAAATAAAATATAAAAATAAAAACTTTCCTTGGCCCGGGTATGAAACCACACCAAAAGCAATTATAATTACTAGGCCATTGCACTAGTACGCTCGACCACGAAGACCGCCAGTAATAGATACTTGATTTTTGCTATAGTTATGCTACGTGGCGAGAAACGGATAACTCCAACCAACCGGAACCGCATATTTAGCTCCTATGAGATAGGTCAAGCGTGATTTAAAAATATACTTCTTAACACCGGTGAATTCAGTTGCACATTCAGTTGCTTTGTGTATGGTCAGCACAATGGTTTTCATCATCTTTATTTCTAGAATTGAATATAACTATTTTTTTTCGTTTAGATATAAAAAATACTCATCTTTAGTTCTTAACAAAACAAAGATCATAGTTCAAAATGCCACTATATCATTAAATTTCGTTATATAAAGAAATGAAAAAATATTACATTTACACTTGAAAATGTCGAAGGTAATATGACAAATATTATGAACAATTCTATAATAGAATTAAGCAGTTTTTTATATATAATAAAATAAACTTCAATGAAATGCAGGGTATTTGAAGTTGGCGAAATATTTGCCCTTATATGCTGAAATGCAAGTTTCATGAATATACATTTTGAATTTGATTCTCGATAGAATATGGAATATATTTAGAACTTTAAACTTTGAAGAACGCAACACTAATTTGACGTCCCACGGTTATATTATTGTCGTTACTAACTGTCTAAACTAGCAGTAAATCCAGGGAGTAACTCACTCAACCAGCTCATGTTTTCCAATTTTTATATAAATTAACGTATCCGACAATGGATTTTTGGTGAAAAGATATGTTTTCCTTTGCATATATTTCAGGGAGAACATGTAACGTCTACATTTCATTAGCAAATATAGCAACTGATTAAATTGAATAATACCAAAAATAGCCTACTTTGCTTGCTAGAACTTATTTTTGGTGGAAGTTCCTATATCATTTTCTCTTTTTCTGAAGTGTTTTGATACTTCGGAAGGTTTTGCAGAATGCTTGTTATTATACATATATGTTTGTCCTGTTTGGTACGAAAAGAAAGTTTATTATGAACAAAATTGTCTGCAGAGGTCTTTCTAGAATGACTGTTATTAATTGTAGTAATTGAGTTGATTTTAGCGTCCTATTCAGGAGCGAGGCTATGTGAAACATAGACTTACAACTGTACGTGGGATCCGAAACGCATGAACTCCGAAGAATCGAACTCCGTTTTTTTTTTAAAAAAAAGTATCCGACCCTACAGTCAGTTCTTATCCGTTCGGGTTGGAACAGACCCTATTATTATGCTAGTGTTGGGAAGCAGTGATGAAACTGGTTAAGAATTTGGTGATCTGGAAGCAGTTACACTCGTGTCACGATATAACTGGAACAGACCTGGAGACGACGAAACGTCGTCTTACACATGGAAAATTTGTATGATACTTTTAGTGGAACCAGTGGCGGCGATTGGACGTTAAAAGTGGGTGAGGGGCAAGACATGATCTGAATATTTGTATATCAATCTTAGTTTCCCTGGTTGTTTCTAACACTTTGTTTGACGAAAGGTTGTATAACTAACAGGATACTGTCTTTTTCGGTTAAAAAACCGTATATCGTATTTCGTATTTTATTTAGTAAATTGGCAAACCAAAGGAAGTAGGTACTAGACTTTTATACTCTTAAAGAATGAAGGTGTAAGAAGAAATTTGATTCCTTCTAATGAATATCTTAAAATTCTGTATGGAAAATTGTGTGATCAGATTACTTAATACCAAATATACAAAATAAATGAATAGAAAGGATAATATTAATCATAGCAATGAATAATAAGGCTTATTTGTAAAAGTTATATTGAACTGTGGATTAACGAACAACGTAATTTTTAATTCCACACATGCTATTTAATGTATGTTACTCTTCGAGAATGAAAGACAGTAAATACTAAAGTCATATGCTACGACATTTAAAGAAATACTCATTTTGCAGCTTCCTGAAACATGTTCCTTGCCATTAGATGCAGTTTCCACTTTCTTGGAACACATCATAAGACAACAATACTTAGAATCACTCCACACTCCAGTTATACAAAATAATCCTAAATCCTAGAATTATGTTGAATTCACTAAATTTGATCGTATATACACTCATACACCTCTAAACACACCACTTCAATCATACATTACACTGCAAAACAATGGAAAAGGTAGTTGTTTCTTATTACTCTCTTTTTAATAAATATTCATTCCTATCAGAAAGAAGAGAAGACATTTTAGGAACTGTAAATTTTTGTGCAATTAAAGAATAACTTGTGAAAGACATTTTTCTCTTGTGGGAATTGTGCTCTCAGTTAGTTTCAAAGCGGCTGACTAACATATCGAGCCCTTGTAAGAAGTGAAAGTATGCTGGAATTGTTGTGCTCCAAATTTTAATTTTTGGGTTATTTTCCGTGGCAATTAAAACGCAATTCCTCTAGCTTTCTTAACTCCACGGAAAAACAAGCAATACGTACTCACGCAACGGCAAATATTATGTGCCACCATTTTTTCTATGGACCAGTAATACATACAAAAATTTACATTTCTAAATGAAATTATATACATTAATGGGTTACTTCAAAAAAGTGGAGGGGAAACTAACCCCCTTCGCCCCCCTAATCGCCGTCCATGAGTAGAACTTATGTGCTTTCTGCTGGTCTAGTGGCTAACGCGTACGTTTTTGGTTCTTGTAGTCTCGGGGTCGATTCCCGTTAAACTTTGAGGAAAGTATATGGTGAAAATGTTAAAGAATATACATGCAAAAGTCTGATGCCAGTGTTTTGTAAGCTATTGACAAACTAATAGAAAGACAGGAAAGAAAATCTCTTGAGAACTTCAAACTGAACAATGTTTTAGCATTCATGCTTAATTTGCTAGTAGCATGACACATTAAATTCAATGTAATTTAAATATTACACACAAAATTCGCTACTTCACTGTTGATAACACGGAAAATGCTAGGTATTGTTAAACATTAAACATAACACCTCATTTTATAAAAATAAATAAATTAAATAAATAAATAAGAAAACAGTAACAATGCTATTAATTTATATCTACATCTATTATATAAAAGAGAACGCACAAATCCTTTGTTAGCTCATCACGCTAATACGGCTGAACCAATTTCTTTCATTTTTGGGGGGTTATTAGGATTTGGACCCTAGATGGTTTTTATCATATCACTTTAATTTTTAATTACCAGTGTCTTGAGATAATTGACCATTCAAGTGTCCATAACGTACAAATCACTTTGTTAGTTCATCATAGGTATAAAAATAAACGTATTTATATGCAACCCGCATGACCGTGTCACTCGGCGGGTTAACATAAATGACAGGCGCTATAATGTTAACATTTACTGCAATTTGAAAGCGAAAAAGTAAAAATTATCTAAGTAACAAAGTTTATTGCGTTCCGGGGTGACCGCAGCGAAGCGGGGTGAACGCTGCTAGTATTATATAAATGAAAACGATGTTGTCTATCATAACGAAAAATGGCTGAACTGTTTGAAATGAATTTTATTAACATAGTTAACACCTACCTCGGACTGGATTGTTGTCACTCCATTTTTATTGAAATGCGTATCCTAACAGAGAAGGAGTAAAATATATTCCAAAACTAGAATCTCATGTTTGTGAGATGAAATTTGATACATAAATTCCTTATTTAAAACGAGTATGCACGTGTCCGACCGTGTTTAGAAATTTTGGTACTCAGTGAAGAAGATTGGCAATTTGTATCGTTTTTGCTCAATATTTAAGAATGGTGACATCGAGGTCGTGTCTTGTTTTCACAGCAAAACGGATGAAGCACTTGAAATTATCTTTTTTAATAGGGCATATACGGTATTTAGCATTTGGTCCAGTCGGGTTTTTATCATTCATTAACACATATATCATAAGAGGAACAGATGAACATAAACATCTTATTTTAAAATATGTAAGCCCATCTTCCGTTGTCCTTATAAATCCACTTTCGAGAGGAAAATAGGGAAAGTTCCAAATTAGGCGGTCAATATGTAAAAGTGACATCGTGATTGTCCGATCATCACGGGAAATCAAATCAACCGTTTGAAATAAATATTTTAATACATTTAGTACTTGGAAGAAAATGGTTAGCTGACGTCTACTGGAAACTTGACAAAACTTCGATACAATTTAGAGGATAGTCAAATATGCCTAAATCTAACATTGCAGGTGGAAGTGAACACGACGAAAGAAGTAATAGCGGATTAAAATTTACCATTAGAAGTAATTGAAAAACAGAATATGATGCGCGCAAACGAAAAAAAAAAGAAAAAAAACGTAACGTTGCCGACAACAACACACTGGATGGTGCTTATCGAAAGACCCACAAATCCTATTCATTAGTTCATTCTTCACAGTTTGGATTGCAAGAAATAAAACTGTTTCTTCGTGCTAATACGCCTCTCAAAACGAAATGTTATATTTCTGCAAAATTTGCTTTTCTCACATGACTGGATAATTAGAAAAAAACTTCTATTGTGGTGAAGAAAACAAAACCATATGACAAGCAGGATTTGATCTGAAGATCCCATGATCTTTACTACATGTTGTTATTCATTACATCAGGGGGACATTGTTTGCAATGATACTGATACATTGGGTGGTTTGTTCGAGAAAGGCAAAGCTCTTTACATCTAATCTTTGTGTTTGTTTTGTTAGCTCTTTAGGTTTTTCGTAGAATACCTGAAAAAGAAATACGTTTTTCGCTTAGGTATCCAGGAATACTGTTTTAACTGATCAGAAAACAGCAATCTACTGGTGAAATGATATGGGTTAATGTGTAGCATTTTGTTTTCACTCCATCGATAGCAGCAAGGGGCATAGGGATTACATAAAGGAGAGTGTGTTGTTATGAACTACTAATATCTTTTGCAAGAAAGAGTTCCATGTGTTACTTCGTGGCTCAGAGGATAAGTGAGAGATTACAATACACAAGTTCACACGATCGAGTCTTGTCCACTGCTATTATGTTTTTCCATTTTCATTGTTTAACGGTGAAAGTGACGTAGATACATTTTCATTGGCATTCAAAAAAATGGAAGGGAATACGTAGCTCTAAAAAGGACTGTTTATATATAAGTGTTTAATAGGAGGTCCAATGATCTTCTATATCGACGACTGCCTGGAGCCCTCTGGGTATGCTGTCGGTAAGTCTGCGGAGAAAGCGTTCACTAATGCGGCGTTTACACTTAGTCGATTTGCGTTCGATTCAGTTGAATTGACGTCACTTTCAACTTAATCGACCGTGTAAACGGGACTTCAACTTAATCGCTTGTTGATCGGAGGCGACTAATCGACTGGCAACTGAATTAAAAGACGTTCTATTTTCTGTGGTTGAAATAATTGAACACATCCATCAATCTGATTCGGCCTAGTTGCTTCGATTTAGTGGCAAATACAGCGAGTCGATTTAGTCGTGCGACTAAATCGACTAAGTGTAAACGCCCCATAAGGGCGACTTCCTCCTAGCTGTTTTCAACGATTTCCCATAGTTGATTTTTTGTGGATGGAGGCGGATTAGGCCAGTTCTTCTTCAACACCCTTTTGACCTCTGCCCATACTGTCTCAATTATATTCATATCGGCTCCACGCGGTGGCCAATCTAGGACCTCTAAATCAGCCTGCTTCGAGAGCCAATTCTGAACTAATTGACACATATGAACTGGGGATCTGTCGTGCTGAAACTGGATTACTCCATCGGGGTAGAGAAAACGCGCAGATTGCAACACAACATCCCGAAGGATATGTAAATATTGCTCACCTGTAACACGTCCCTCTACCCTATAGAGTACTCCAAGACACTGTGATGTCATGAAACCCCAAGCAGATACAGATACGCGTCCACAGTGACGTTTGTGGAAAACGTATCTGGGATCGGGATCATGCCTGGAGCCTCTCGGACGATACACGACTACTGGGACATTATTTGAGGAAGAAAATGTGCATTCGTCTGTGAAGACAACATTTCTCCAATCACGGTTCACATTTTCTTCTGCAAATTGAAGCCGTCGTCTTATATGCTCTTCCGAGAGGAATTCTTTCACCGCAGCACGACGGGCGTGAAGATTAGCTTCCCTAAGACGCCGTACAGGAGTATCTCGAGAGCCTGGAAAAGCTGATGCGTGCCGAAGTTGTCTGGCGGTGATGTTGTGATTAAGTCGCGCTGTAGCAACAAGCTGCGCATCCTGCTCTGGTGTCGTTACACGACGCCTACCACTACCTCGGCGCCGCATAGTTTCTCCAGTCTCTCGAAAACGCCTTATCCACTTTTGTGCTGTTCTTGGTAAAGCTCCACACCTTTCAGCGGCTTGTGAAGCGCAGTAGCCTTCTTGCACTAAAGCGAGAAAACGCTCTTTTCTATTCTCAGCCATTTCTGACTGCTACCCTTTTCACGAGTTGCACGTTGAATGAGCACCCTTTGAAGCTATCAAACGACATGCGCAGTTGGTTACTCCAAGAGCTAGTAAGATAGTAGTTTTTATTTGCTAACAGCCAGAAAACACTTCTTATTTCGATACATGTTTGACTTCAAGCGAGCACTTCACAATTATTTACTGAATGATAAGATCTATGGTATTCTGTTCAACTTTCCTTCAGGCAATTTTAAACGTAATAGACAATATTTGTCTGACCTTATCAGTGCCTAAGGTAGAAGACAAAATTAATGAAAATGTTTCCAACATTACATTTTCGATTTATGTTTATCTCCTATCCATTTTTGTTACGATTGCCTCCTACAAAAGTATCAGCTCTTTGTTTTTTGGCCCGTAGGGTCTATAAGGAAATTCAATCGCTGTTTTTCAACATTCAATATTTTTGGCAAAATCAACACTTTACAATAAAGCTAAATAAGCATATGTTTCACAGACAAAACAATATGTAAAGTTCTACTTTCCAGTTTATAATTTAATATATTTTTCAGTGCTATGTGTGCTATACAGCACTTTATTTGTAGAGGGTAAGAGGCACTTACGTAATTACTGCTTTCCCAGGGTGGGAAGAGTAGTTTCCACAACTTTAGAAACCTAACAATTCTCATAGGGATTATCAGTTAGGCAACATTCCTTCTAAAAATATTGCAACTATAGTTTGCATCTCAAGTAATACTAACTAACTAAATAACTCTATGGCCTATGGAACCCGGAGGTTCAATGCCGCGTTCACAAAAGCTTACCGCTAATTTCTATCCTTAGCTAACTGGATCCAGTTTCTACTTTGTATTCCTATTTCTGCGAGATCCATCTTAATATTGTCCTCCCATCTGCGCCTAGGTCTTCCTAATGGTCGTTCCCAATGGTAATCTCAAGTAATATGTAACATATTATTATTATTATTAATAATAATAATATTATTATTATTATTATCTTAGTATCAGACTTTAAGGTTACTGTTCCCTCCCCCTTCTCCGAGTACTTCGCCTTTTCGCCACCAGATGCTCACTGTTTCATTTAGCAATCACTGCTGGCACCTCTACTGAGAAGAAGTGGAAGATCGTAGCGCTCAGTTTGAATGTGTCCAGGATATCCACACTTGCAATGGGCGGGGAGAGGAATCCAACAGTTTTTTTTTTCGTGCACCTGCAGTCAATCAGAGTCTATTTTTACAAGCCGTATTGTTCAGCCATAGGGCAAAACCTCAACCATTGACGGGTAACATAAATCTTTTCTTTTTGCAGGTAGGAATAGAGTTTTTGTACGAAAAACGGGAATTAGGTTGGAGAGAACGGTCTTTCGCATCGCGTTGACAAATTTTCTTTCGTCCGTTTATCACATGAAGCTCTTTTTTTCCTTTTGATTCTTACCAGAATATGAGATAAACAACGTAAATGGTTCTTTGTATACAGAAAACAAACAAACAATACTAATATTTTCTTACAATTATCAGTATTATATGATTTTTTTCTGAAGTGTATGATGCATGAAAAGTGGACAGAATGAATTCTGACTTTTCTATTTTTTCGCTATCCTTCTGAGTAGAGAGAATGCTGTGGCGCAACTAAAGGACCTGCAGGGCCCGCAACACTGGGAGGCCCAGAACAAAAAGAGGCCCATTTCAGTTTCGAAGTTAAACTTCATAATGTTAGGTAGTGATGAGCAAATGCAAGACCAAGACCAAGACCCGGGTGGTCTTGGTCTTGGTCTTGGTCTTGCACATGCGGTCTTGGTCTTGGTCTTGCAGTGGAACCCTCGGTCTTGGTCTTGGTCTTGGTCTTGCACACCTAGTCTTGGTCTTGGTCTTGTTCTTGCACACCCAGTCTTGGTCTTGCTTGCAAGAGTCTTGCAAGTTTTGCTTTTAAGAAATCTATGATTTTCATAAGTAAATTTTACTCTGGATATAAGGGATAATAAATCCTACATTGCGTCAATAGTGAGGGAAATACAATGTATGTTTCTAAATGTAATATAGGGCCTATTTTACCTTCGAGTAAATGTGATGATACTGTACAACATAGGCGATGACCTTTACTTTTTTTTTCAATGGGTGATCACGCTTCACTACTTATAAGATAAATAACAACATTTCGTAATATTTTTATATGTTTTAACAGATCCAATACTCCACTGGTTCCCAAACTGGGGAGGCTATCCCTGACAGTGAGACGCATGAAAGAAAACCAAGACGGCACAAATTACTGAAATACCATAAATTGCAAAATTATTTTACACTCTAAAGGCGTCAGATTTTTTTTCTTTCCTACCACGATTAGCTCATCTTTGTATTGAACAATTTCCCAATTAAATATTGAAATTTTGTTTTACTGATTCTAATATGTACTGTATGGGGCAGAAATAAGAACATACGCAAAAACGATGAAACAGTTAGACTTTCGAAATGTGGGCATGGAGAAAAAAGGAGAGAATCAGCTGAGTTGAACGGAAAACGAATGCGAAGGTTTTAGAAATAGTAGCAGTAGGGGAGAAAAGAAAATTTTTAGATGTAATGAAGAGGAGGACATTGGCTGAGGAGGAACTGTATTATGAGGGACGTGCTAGAGGGAGGGGCCGAAGGAGATCGTAGTTGAAGAAAGATATTAAGACAGAAAATTGCTACGTTAAGACTAAGAGACTAGCTGAGGACCACAGTCATCGAAGCTTCTCAGCTGCAGCAAGTGACCTGCCAATAATGGCAGAATAGCTATTATTATGACGATGATGATAAGTTTTGCAATATTGACCAAAAAAGAGAGAACAAATTAAAATAATAATAATTAAACCTCTTAATATTTTAGAATATGAAATGAAATTAAATTTGTGAGTTTTACGTCCTACGATTATGCCGGCTAGGCTAAAGGAGACAGTGATGATGAAAAATGAATGAAAATGGTAGAAAGAAGAAAGTGGGAGGAAACGGGAGAACCACGAGGAAACCCACGCACATGGTGTAGTCCACCACAAAGTTCACTTGGCGGGGGCTGGGATCGAACGCGGGACACCAAACACCAGAGCTGAACACTCTACCACTGAGCCACCGCGGCCCCAATATTTTAGAATAATTTGAGTGAAAACTGAAAACGACTCAACTGTCTGTCTTTTATATATATATATATATATATACTCAATTTATATAAATACTTTTGACCTACATTAGAAATACATAACAACGGCATCAAACTTCAAGTTATTTGAAATAAGTACGAAATCACTCTCAGTTGTGAATATAGATTATTTATTGTTGTATAATGTTATATCCTTGAATCCTAGATATGCCGTATACTTAAGGGGGCTATAAGTTATATTGATAAACAATTATTCAACGTATAAGCATCCACCTATGAAATCAAACTTGCGGTCACATGCGCTAAGTTTTTGTCAATGTCATAAAAATGTTATTTCAATATTAATTTTATAAGTACACATTAAAAATTTCCAACGGATGCTTGAACCTCAGAGCCAAGGCCATATCAATGTAGTCGGCACCTATGGTGTACGGAATTGCCGATGTTCAATGCTACATTTCCCGTTAGTTTTGGAAGGAGAACACCATTCATATGTTTTTGAAATGAAATTAAATATCTACTTTAACGTCCCACGATTATAACACTGAAGCTAAGGGAAACAGTGATGATGAGAAATGGTGGAATGAAGAAAGTACGAGGAAACGGGAAAACCCACGCACAGGGTGTTTATTCACCAAAAAAGCTCACATAGCGCAAGCTGCGATCGAACCAGGGCCCCATGTACCAGAGGTGAACGCTCTGCCACTGAGCTACCGTGTCTATAACATGCTCTAGTTTATTTTTGCTTATCCACTTCTTATGGACACAACTATTCTTCATATGATTTCCCAAAATCCAATCATGGGCCGTCGTGAATGATCAAATGATGACCAAAGTAAATCAGACACTGAAGTTATTATAGCTTGTAACAATTCATAGAATTATGCTGTCGGACGTCTCGTGAACAACCGATTTCCGGCGGTATTTTTACTGGAGCCAAGAAGTTCACGTGAAAGATGTAATGATTTTTCTTCTTCCTTTTTACATTCTATAAAAAACTCAAGTAGTGTTGGTACTTGTGCAAGACTCTTGCGCAAGAGTCTTGGTCTTGGTCTTGGTCTTGCAGGTATGGTCTTGGTCTTGGTCTTGGTCTTGCACCCCTTGGTCTTGGTCTTGGTCTTGCATCGGAATTCCTGGTCTTGGTCTTGGTCTTGGTCTTGGTCTTGCATGCAAGACTCTTGCAAAAACTGCAAGACCAAGACTCTTGCGCACATCACTAATGTTAGGATGTTAAAAATTATGTGATGTTCCAACTATATCTCATATTTACCTGTGAAGACGGTAACACCTGAGAGATTATTTAATAAATTAAAAGCCAACAAAAATTATACTGACCAGCGAAAACATTATGACCACTCCCTACTTTTTGAACGAAATCATTGGGCTGAGATAAGAGCTACGAGGCATAACACAACCGCGCGCCAGACGGTGACAGGAATCTTCCTCGATTAGTCAGTGTGGTATTTGTGCCTTGAATGGGGAAGGACGACAATATATCAGGGTGACTAAATGGCTGGGAAATATATTTCGGAAACAGCGCGACTTGTCGAGTTTTCGCGATCTGCCGTGCTTAATGTATTTCAAAGGTGGGAAAAGGACAGTGAAACCAGCATCGAACCAAACAACAAAAAGTGGGGCGACCATACCTCATTAAAAATGTCGGATGTCGTAGATTCTCGAGCTTGGTACAGCAGAATAGGCGAAAACTATAGCACAATATAATAATAATAATAATAAATACTACTACTACTACTACTACTACTACTACTACTAATAATAATAATAATAATAATAATAATAATAATAATAATAATAATAATAATAATAATAATAATAATGTGAATTTTTAGCATATGAGCAAGTAGTGACTCACTAGATAGAACATAGAAAGTAAAAATTCTGTTCTCTGTAAATTTTACGTGAGTCATGAATGTGGAAAGAGGGGGTCCGTCTAACATTTTTGCGGGGAGAACTCTCATTCGTACGGTAAAAGAAGGATTTCTATTTTATATGTATAAGAATTCAGGGAATGCAAATTTATTCAAAATTCCTTTACAATTAAAGTCGACTAAACAGATATTCCTTCAAGATTTCTATATTGTGAAAACAAATTCACGCTTTCAGTTCTTTGTCTTTACTTGTTTCCATATTTTTATATCAATACTGTATGATCAGTTCCCAGAATTATTTTAGTTCCCCCGTAAATCCATTTATAACAAGCTCCAAATACTGCTACAATTTTAATTTGGCTTCAGGAGAATCAGCATATCTCATCCTTTTCTTACTCTCTATATATTCATCTCCTATGTAAACAAACATCGGTAAAAGAAAGAGGCTGAGAGCTAACACGTACTTCATAAGGAACGTTGTCATTCCTTCTATTGGTATATCTAGAGAGTCGAATGTTGCCACAAGACGAGACGAGACAAGACGATACTTCTGAGTGTGTCATCTCGTCTCGTGTCTCGTTTAGAAAAAATGTGCCCGTCTCGTCTCGTATCGAATAGTTCTGTCTCGTTTCGTGGCAACACCAGAAAGGCTGAGTCCCACAAAAAGAGCTGTTATACCAACTGGTAGAAACTGTAACTTTTAACTAAGTTTAGTTTGGTTAAAAGAGCACAACACATAACACAAGTGCAATCTTCCAGCAACGACTGCTTAGTTTCGACTGAACCAGTAATTACTACGATAGGACCATTTGTCAATACTGTTGCCACGAGACGAGCAGTGATGAAAATTTTCCGGAAAATTTTCCGATTCATAAAAACATACTCCACTTATTCCTACATCGTTGTTTAGCCGTGATGTGAGGTGGAAAATTTTCTTCTGTATTTTTCTGGAAAATTTTCCGTTCTTAACAAATATCAGTGATCAAGTAACAATTCCTCAGTATTCATAAAATTGATTGAATTCATATATAGAAATGTTAAAAATTGAAAGATCGTTTAAAGAATCTGAAAATTTTCATGGCTCAGACAATTTTCAGTATTATGTAGGAACAAGTGAAACAAGTTTCATGAATCGAAAAATTGTCTATCTTGTACAGACAAAAATTTTCCGGAAAATTTTGAAACGGAAAATTTTCCGATTCATAAAAACATACTCCACTTATTCCTACATCGTTGTTTAGCCGTGATGTGAGGTGGAAAATTTTCTTCTGTATTTTTCTGGAAAATTTTCCGTTCTTAACAAATAGTGATCAAGTAACAGTTCCTCAGTAATCATAAAATTGATTGAAATTATGTATAGAAATGTTAGAAAGCGAAAAATCGTTTAAAGAATGTGAAAATTTTCATGGCTCAGACAATTTTCAGTATTATGTAGGAACAAGTGAAACAAGTTTCATGAATCGAAAAATTGTCTATCTTGTACAGACAAAAATTTTCCGGAAAATTTTGAAACGGAAAAATTTCCGACTCAAAAACATACTCCACTTATTCCTACATCGTTGTTTAGTCGTGATGTGAGGTGGAAAATTTTCTTCTATATTTTTCCGGAAAATTTTCCGTTCTTAACAAATAGTGATCAAGTAACAGTTCCTCAGTAATCATAAAATTGATTGAAATTATGTATAGAAATGTTAGAAAGCGAAATATCGTTTAAAGAATGTGAAAATTTTCATGGCTTAGACAATTTTCAGTACCATGTAGGAACAAGTTAAACAATTTTTCATGAATCGAAATATTTCCTGTCTTGTATGGAAAAATTGAAGAACTTTTTATGAGTCGGAAAATTTTCATCATTTTGAAGCAAAAAGTAAAACAACTTTTTGTGAATCGGAAAATTTTTATTGCTCTGTAGAAACAAGTGAAAGGAATTTTTATGAATCGGAAAATTTTCATCAAGATGTAGAAATAAGTGAAAAAACTTTTCATAATCCAGACAATTTTGGATATTAGGTATAGTGATGTTTAGTGGAAAATTTTCCACTAATTTAACCACACATTCAGCTATAAAATTCAATTCCTGCAGAGGAAAGTTAGACAGCAACAAATTATCATTTTCCAATTGACTTTCGGAAACCAGAAAATTTTCTAATATTTCAAGTTGGGAAGTAAAAATATACAGTGTTTCTCTTTCTCTCTCTCTCTCTCTCTCTCTCTCTCTCTCTGTGTGTGTGTGTGTGTGTGTGTGTGTGTGTGTGTCTATGTGTAAAGTGCAGGGAACATACATCGAGTGCAGGGAACATGCTTTTAGAATGTAGCGCTAATAGTGCTGCTTTTTATGTTTCTTTTATTATTTTATTGGGAGAACAACTACACAAATCAGCTTCCTTATTAGTTATATTTCACTTTCTCTTCTGAATGAATATATGAATAAATAAATAAATGTTTATTTCCAGAAAATGGTCAGTATTTGCTTTCATGAGTTACTTAAACTTGAATTTTGGGTAGTCAAAAATTTGCAGTATGAACTTTATATTATATCTATTTATTTATAAATGTTACAGTATGTAAATCTATAAAAGTAGTAAAGTTATGAGAAAATCGTCTTATGCGTATTAAACTGTCGAAATCTAATATTGTAAGATCAAAGGTGGATTCTGAGGGAAGAACACATTGAAGTTTTTGAAACATTCTTGAAATGAAGAATCGTTAGATTTTCACTTCATGAAACTTTTAAAGACAATATTTATTACCAATAAATTTTACGGCTAAATAACGATGTAGGAATAAGCGGAGTATGTGTTTTTATGAATCGGAAATATGCATGACTTTTAATAGATTGAAATTTTAAATACTAGAATGGGATATTTGTACTCTACGAACTCAATGTGTGTTCGCTGCACTTTGCACACACACACACACACACACACACACACACACACACACACAGAGAGAGAGAGAGAGAGAGAGAGAGAGAGGAGTTGAATTGAGTTGATTTTGAGTTTAACGTCCCTTTCAGCAGCGAGACTATATAAGAGGGACGAACTGATTAACGTGGAATCCGAACTACCTGAGCTTTCGCTGGGAATCGAAGCCAGGTCTTCCATGCCAAAGGTGCGTATGCTAAGCGCTTAGCAACGAAGGAGCTCGCAGATGAAGAGAGAGAGAGAAACACTGTGTAAAATTTTACTTCCCAACTTGAAATATTAGAAAATTTTCCGGTTCCCGAAAGCTAATTGGAAAATTATAATTTGTTGACTGACTAACATATATATACTGACTAACTTTCCTCTACAGAAATTCAATTTTGTAGCTGAATGTGCAGTTAAATATAGTGGGAAATTTTTCACCTCACATCACTATACATAATATCCAAAATTGTCCGGATTATGAAAAGTTTTCATTTGTTTCTACATCGTGATGAAAATTTTCCGATTCATAATAAATTCCTTTCTTTTGCTTCTACAGAGCAATAAAACTTTCCGATTCACAAAAAGTTGTTTTACTTTTTGCTTCAAAATGATGAGAATTTTCCGACTCACAAAAAGTTCTTCAATTTTTCCATACAAGACAGAAAATATTTCGATTCATGAAAAATTGTTTAACTTGTTCCTAAATAGTACTGAAAATTGTCTGAGCCATGAACATTTTCAGATTCTTTAAACGATCTTTCACTTTTTAACATTTCTGTACATGAATTCAACCAATTTTATGATTGCTGAGGAATTGTTACTTGACTACTGATAGTTTTTTAGAACGGAAAATTTTCCGCAAAAATATAGCGGAAAATTTTCCGGAAAATTTTCCACCTCACATAACTAGAGACGAGACGAGAATTCAGGCTGTCACGTCTCGTCTCGTTCAAAGCATGTCTCGTTTCGAAAAAATGTGCTCGTCCCGTCTCGTCTCGAGAGGTTCTTTCCCGTCCCGTCTAGTCTCGTTTATCTCGTTTTGTCTCGTCTTGTATCAAAAAATATAGCAGCATACCATGGGAACGAAAGTAAAATGTAGCAGACTGCACCATGCTAATCAAGATACAACTACGTTATTACCCAGGATACACAAGACAAGAAATGTCACGGTAGCTACACCGTGAAGCATTCACCTCTGGTGTGTGTGGTAGTCGGTTCGATCTCGGTTAGTGCCATGTGAGCTTTGTGGTGTGTGTATGTTTTCTCGAAGTTGTCTTGTATCCTACCACTTTCTTCATTCCACTAATTTTCTTATCATCATCCAATCGGAGTGGGCCAAAGTTGCCTAAAGGTCTTAAAAATAAATTCAAATAAGCTCACAAGGCAAGGACAAATAGTTTACAAGTGAGGTTTCTCGACCCTGGCTTCTTCTTCTTCTTCTTCTTTTTTTTTTACATTCTGAAACATTGAGATTTGTTTCACCAGTTCCAATACACGAATATACAATAAATTGCTCATAGGTACGTCGAAGATGAAGACACTAATATCAAATAATGTTTACACGGTAAGCAAAGTTCGATGTAAAGGTGTCACCATCCAAGACACTACCGTATACTATCAGCCCACTTGCTTTATAGAGTCGGGATATATATATATATATATATATATATATATATATATATATATATATATATATATATATATATATATATATATATATATATATAGATATAGATAGATAGATAGATAGATAGATAGATAGATAGATATTCCTGCCTTTAGGTTTCACAGTGTTAACCCATACCAATCCAAAAACTACTTTGCATTTTAGCATGTTTAGATTTGTTGCAATTATTTAAAAAAAAAGAAGAAGAAGCTTGGAACCAAATAATTTTATTCAATAATGGAAAGTATTTGATTGAAATTTTATACGTTACTGCACAGTAAGCTCTACTTCAAGTGCCATAGTAATGGGAGCTGAACGACACGTCGGAGGAAAGAATACTTGGGGCCAGTCTTCACCTCCATGGTACAAATCTGTTCCCATACCCGCGGGGTGTGTGCCACTATATGGTGGTTGACCCGTTTGTGTAACAAACTCATGACAGTACACCCAGATTAGCTAGAGGTCTAAAAAAATCGATTTTTGGGTGGCCATTTTGGATTAAAGTTTCTTATATTGTCGTGATCTATTCGTAATCATACAACGTACATCTTCATACCAAGCCGAGCGGTCTGCGGCGATAGACCATTTGCTTGAAGGCCCCGGGTTGAGTCCCGGAAGGGTCATGTGTATGGATTTTAACAGCATTTGTTTTTTCGTATTGTGTCAGGAAACGAAATCGTACGGAATAAAAGGATTTCAGTCTGAAAAATTTGGAGAAAATATCCTCCCCAGGTTACTTTTATGGGAGTAAGGAATTAGAAAAAATATAGGATATACGTTTTATAGCAGGGTTAAAAATATGGTTTCGATATCCTATTTCTTTTCTGTTAATTATGTTCTTCAATGTTCGAATTTTGATCATTCTCATTTTCTGCTTTCAACGGAGTTCCATGAATATTATACCAAATGTTCTTTACACTTACCAAGTTAGAAAGGTTTTATGCGCCTGTAAGAAACCATTTCTGAAGATAATTCAGGTCCTAATGAATATTATTCACTAGGAAAGGGAAGTATTCCCCTCCTCTCAACATGGAAGCAGAGGGCAATTTCGCACTCTGGCACAACCGTCTCTATTTCGATGGTCATGACTCTGGTCAGATCAAACATTTCCGCATAACAAAACGAAGGACCCCCTTCAAAACCTTTTCACCTCCAGTGTTATTGTTAGTATCATAAATTTGCTGAAAGCAAACAATTTGAAGAGTTCGTCGACAATATCTTTGCTTTCTTTGTCCTTCGCCCACCTTCCAAACGAAGAGGTGAATTTTACAACATGACTGCTGTAAGCGAGCGATTGGTAAAATGGTAAAAGTGTGTTTTTATGTGTGTGAGAGAGAGAGAGAGAGAGAGAGAGAGAGAGAGAGAGAGAGAGAGAGAGAGAAGACAAAATTTCAGTTGCAAGATGACGTACTTGTATTGCATTTAGCAAAAAGAATACCGCCACCAGAGAATAAAGACAAGTGTAGTCTGTTCTCTTCCGCCGTCTTAGCCAGAACTTTCAACTACAGCCTGTGATGAGGTAGACCTTACCCAGTTTTCAAATTGAATAGATGGTGGTGGTAGTTCGGTTTCTTAACCTTGTAAAAATCTTCCCTGTCTTTGATTTTGTCATCATTCCAGCCGGAAATGGAAAAAATGAGAATTCCTCAGTTTACAGCAAGGGAAATTGGGGACAAGAGATTAAGAATAATATTCCTGGAAGCTCATGTATCACGGTTGTTTCATTCGATAGACAGAGGACACTTTTCTACGAAGGCTTTTCAACATGTTTTTTTCACAAAGGGGATTTTCCTTTTGCAATCTATATGACCACTGGCAATTTCAATCTTGTCCATTCGCGCCAGCGTTTTTATTTTCGAGTCACGAGACGAGACACGAGAAATGTCTCGTCTCGTGGCAACACTATTTTTCAATACCGTCAGTACAGTCGAAAGACAAGTTTTCCCCATTTATTCTGATATCCTTTTTCAGAACGCCTGGCGCCACTTCAACAAATAAGAGGCCTATGGAACTTTCCCATTTCAAAAATGGTTTAGCTCCGAATAATATCATAAAACAATAAAAAAACTAAATTTTATTGTCAAATCAGCATCTTTTCAAAACTCAGTATCGAGAAAGGCTGACACGTTTCTGTCTTGGTTCGGAACGAGAAAGACCATAAAACAATAGTAAGTTACTGATAAAATTGCCACTTCTACTTGCACTTCTATAACAGGATTTTTATAAGTAGATATCTTCACCTGCCTCCGGAATAAAATCTTCTGAAACACTGATCTCAATGAATGTTTTACATTGTATTTGAATCTGGGGCACTATCACAAAATAATTAAATACTATGGGCATAGCCAATGACGTGTAGAAGGTGACACAGGCAGAATTTGTACTTATGGAGCCCTTGGCGAGTTGGAGCCGGAGGGCTCTATTATTTGGATTGGAAACATTGGCTCAAAAATATTTTACATTTTGCATACATAGATACACACACACACACACACACATATATATATATATATATATATATATATATATATATATATATATATATATATATATATATATATATACGTACATGTGTGATACATATACTTTAATTAATGTGTGGACCTACAGACATGGTCCGGTTCGCCCGCCCCAAAAACCGTCTCTGGGAGGTGGGTTGGAAGCGCACCCCTAAAACATAGAATTATGCTAATCGTAATCTTCTGAGATAGACTACCCCCGAGGAATAAGTAAATAAATAAAAATAGTTTCGTAATGTTTATCTTCCGTATACGAGTAATTGAAAAATTTTAGTGTCTCAACAATGAGACCCGTATACAGGTGATCCTGCGTTCCTGGCGGAACTTCCCTAGTTGCGGCTCAAAATTTCACACTATACCCTCTTTCGGCCCTCTCCCCCAAGGTAGTTTTAAAATTTTTTATCTATTATCTACTCCCTTGGATTAACTGTTGCTCTGCATTTTCACGGGCTTGCAACCATCAGCATGAATATCCTGGCTGCTTTCCCAGCTACCCATTCAGCATGCAATAAATACATGCAACAACAATCAAACCCCACACAAACTACTCTACCCATCAAATATTTTAAAATGGAAAGTTCTTTTACGCAACGTACTTCGTTTGTTTACAATGGAATAGACCTAAATACAATTTCGTTTTTTTTTTTTTAATGTTCTTCTGCAGATTCGATAGCGAGATCACTCACACTAAAAAATGAGAGAATTAGTGCTCTGACAATCTGGTAGAAATACAACGTGCCATATATACATTACTGTGATTACATTGCTATTTATTCAATGATTATTTTGCTTAGAGTTTTCTTACTCTCCAGGGTACTCTTCAACGGTATACAATTACTCTTTACTTATGTCGCGAAAAAATATTCAGCTTGCAGATTTATTTCAAGAACTTCTCATTCCCTAATAAATGTTTATTCTCTCAATTTGTACGTGCGTAAGTTTACCTTACAACCGTCAAACTTACACAGAATCTCTGTGTCTGCTGTGAAACATAGGTCAGTTATATGGGAGGGGCTTTTAGAATGCAATTCTAGGAACGCTGTAGGGGATCATCCCGCTCCGCCAGAGACAAGAGAAAGTCTGGTGGCACATGACTAATTCACACTGGCTACAAACAAAGCACGCGCAATTTTTTTTTTTCGAAAGAAAGATTTTTTTTCACTATTCCATTTTCCGAACAATAACATTTACCTCCACCACCGCCTATTAGCCTCTCCACCACCGCCACCATGAAAGCAAATTCAATCAGAATTTGGCCAGATCCTTTGATCATGAATAATTATAGTTAGACACCAACGCATACTGACGTATTACACATGATTTGGCTAGGGACTTGTTACCTTTGATATTTCAGTCGTAAATAGGTAAGCAAAGTTCGGTTAGTTTCTGGTAGCAAGTATGGAAAATAAAAGTTTACTATTTATTTAAAATTGGTAGCCTCTAACAATAATAGGCTATAAGAAATCGATATGAACCATTCAGTAGATATTTCAAACGTAAATAGTTACACCAAGCGTTGACAGTTTCTGGTAAGAAGTGTGGAAGATAAAGTTATCTTTTTTTAATTTAACAATGGTAGCCTCCAACAATGAAACTAAAACAATATGTGAAATCGACATGTACCATTCCCTAGATATTTCAATTCCAAACAGATGTGCCACATTTGGTCAGTTTCTGATAGCAAGTGTGGAACAAAAGTTGATTGTTTATTTAATAACGGTGACCTTCAACAATGAAAATAACAACAATATGTGAAATCGACACATACCATTCTCTAGATTTCCAATCTTAAATGCGTGTGCAAAGTTTGGTCAGTTTCTGGTAGAAAGTACTGCAGATAAAGTTGATTGTTTATTTAACAATGGTTTCCTCTAACAATAAAACTAACAACAATATGTGAAATCGACATATACCATTCTATAGATATCTCAATAGTAAATGAGTGTGCCAAGTGTGGTTAGTTTGTGGTAGAAAGTATTGCAGATAAAGTTGATTGTTTATTTAGCAATGGAGAAATCCAACGATTGTGTATTTAACATTGATGGCCTTCAACAAAGAAACTAACAATCATATGTGAAATCGACATATAGCATTCCCTAGATATTTCAACGTTAAATGGGTGTTGAAAATTTGGTCAGTTTCTGGTAGAACGTATGGCAGATAAAGTTGATTGTTAATTTAACAATGGTGGCCTCTAACAATGAAACTAACAATATGTGAAACCGACGCATACCATTCCATAGATATCTTAATGGTAAATGAGTGTACAAAGTTTGTTTAGTTTATTGTAGAAAGCGTGACAGATAAAGTTGATTGTTTATTTAACAATGGTGGCCTTCAACAATGAAGCTAACAACAATATGTGAAACTGACATGTACCGTTTTTCAGATATTTCAATCTTAAAAGGGTATGCAAAGTTTAGTTAGTTTCTGGTAGAAAGTATGTCAGAGAAAGTTGATTGTTTATTTAACAATGGTGGTCTTCAACAATGAAACAAACAACAATATGGGAAATCGACACTTAACATTCCCTAGATGTTTCAACCTTAAATGAGTGTGCAAAATTTGGTCAGTTTCTGATAGAACGTTAGGCAGATAAAGTTGATTGTTTATTTAACAATGATGGCCTCTAACAATGAAACTAACAGCAATATATGAAATCGACATGCACCGTTTTTCAGATATTTCATTTTAAATAGGTGTGCCATGTTTGGTCAGTTTCTGTTTGGAGTGGGAGATGCAATTAATTATCTCTTTCAAAAATGATAGTCTCCAACAATGTAAGTAGTAACAATACGTGAAATTGACATGCATCATTCCTTAAATGTTCTAATCAAATGAGTGTGCAAAGTTTGGTCAGTTTCTAGTAGAAAGTATAGGAGACAAAGTTGATTGTTTATTTAAGAATGTTGGTCTCCAACAATTAACGTGACAACAATGTGTGAAATCGACATGTAGCACTACCTAGATATTTCAATCGTAAATAGGCGTGCGTAAATAGACGTAAATAGGTTTGTTTGTAGTAGAAGATATGGCAGAAAAAGTTAATTGTTTATTTAACAATGGTGACCCCTAACGATTGTTTATTTCACAATGGAGACCTCTAACGATTGTTTATTTAACAATTGTGACCCCAACAATATGTGAAATCTACAGATACAATTCCCTAGATATTTTAGTCGTAATCCGATAGATCAGCCAAGTTTGGTCAGTTTCTGATAGAAAGTAAAGCAGATAAAGTTGATTGTTTATTTAACAATGGTGGCCTCCAACAATGAAATTAACAAGAATATGTGAAATCGACAGGTACCATTCCATAGATATCTCAATCGTAAATGAGTGTGCAAAGTTTGGTTAGTTTGTGGTAGAAAGTATTACAAATAAAGTTTATTTAAGAATGGAGAAATCCAACGATTGTATATTTAACAATGGTGGCCTCCAACAATAATACTAACAACAATATGAGAAATCGACACATGTCTTTCCCTAGATATTTCAATCTTAAATGCGTGTGCAAGTTTTGGCCAGTTTCTGAAAGAAAGTATGGCAGATAAAGTTGATTGTTTATTTAACAATGGTGGCCTCTAACAATGAAACTAACAACAATAAGTAAAATCGACACCTATTATTCCATAGATATCTCAATCGTAAATGAGTGTGACAAGTTTGGATAGTTTGTGGTAGAAAGTGTCGCAGATAAAATTGATTGTTTATTTAACAATGGTGGCCTTCAACAATGAAACTAGTAATAATATGTGAAATCTACAGGTACCGTTCCTTAGATATCTCACTGGTAATCCGATGGGTGTGCCAAGTTTGGTCAATTTCTGGTACAAAGTATAGCAAATAAAGTTGATTGTTTATTTAACAATGGTGGTCTTCAACAATGAAACTAACAACAATATGTGAAATCGACACGTAGCATTCCCTAGATATTTCAACCTTAAATGCGTGTGCAAAGTTTGGCCAGTTTCTGGTAGAAAGTACGGCAGATAAAGTTGATTGTTTACTTAACAATGGTGGCCTCTAACAATGAAACTAACAACAATATGTGAAATCGACACGTACCATTCCTTAGATTTTGTAACACCATTAACCAGACTATATCAGTTTTTACTTAATTTTTGAATTATTCATTATATTTTTGAATTATTCATTTTATTTTTGATTGTTTCAATTTTATTAGTTGTATATGTTGAAATTAGTGCCGGTGGCGCCATCTACCGTGTTAGACACAAACTATTTGGACGTTAAAAATAACCTTAAGTTTTGTTAAGTATTTGAATTCTTATTCTGGGAAAATGATGGAAATGCACTTTGAGCAGAACACTCATAGGAATCCATTATGAACTCAACCTAACTTAACCTTACCTGATATAACATAACCTAATCTTGTCTAACCGAACCGCACCCGTTACGTACAAATCACATTTATTTTATTCCTTCTCCATTGCTACATCGTGTGACAAAATCACTTGTTCTGGTCAAAGTGCACTCTTACCATTAATCTTATAATTGAAGGGCTGACCGAGAGAGGGGGCTAAGCCACAAAAGCTAAATTCCGAAAAATCGAAGTATAAAGTGTAGGACAAATAACTGCACATTTTCCCCTGTGAAAATGGTTCTTTAAATGTGTACCACTCTAAAGATATCTGTGCAACTTGTAATACATAATGTAAAGGGTGCTGTATTCAGTAATAAACGAATGTTAGGCAATGTAAAGGAAATATTATGCTGTGTTAGAATCTGACAGTTTGGTTAATACACACTAAATACAATAGGTTAGGTTAAATTTCTAACCTAACAACCAAATTATGTTAGGTTCGGTTGTTAAGTTAGGGTATATTAGATTTCTAATGTAACCTAACCTTTCCTAACACAACCTAACCTAATTTGTTATTACATACCTGGAATCTCTGAATATTTTGAATTAAGGTTGCTTTATGCATTTTACTACTTAAAATGCTCTCATGGAGAGGATTGGTTTATGGAAAGCATTTGAACTCCTTCTCCCCGTAGAATTCACGTTTCAATGAAAGTGCACGACAAAAATTTATAATGTCACCTGTTCCACACGCCCAAAGACGATGAATTTGAATTGAAACGGTATCCGGGGGTCACTATTTATTTCACTCACCCCTAAAATTATGGACTGGATACCAATTTCGGCTGTTTTCGATTATTTGTCGTCTCCTTCCTATCTCCTCTCAGCCCCGAGCCGAGATCCTAAGTTAAGCCTGGGTGCATTCAAGTACCAAAAATCACTAAAGTTTAGGGATGCGCACGAGACGAGTCGAGACAGGATTTTCCTGACAAAATTCGAGTCGAGACACGGCTCTTCCAATAGAGAAATATACATTTTTCGAGTCGAGACATCACTTTTACAGCACATTTTCGAGACGAGACAGCCACAAATCTTGTCTCGTTCGCATCCCTATTAAAGTTGATCAAGAATAAGTTAGCCGTCAAACATTGTCACAATGATTTTTGTTTATATGAATAGAAAATACTCCCTCTTTCCCTTAAAACGGAAATTTTCAAAACCAATGGGACATGTTTTCCCTTAAGTTTAATGAGGAGTTTATATATCGAGTTTGATGTTTCTAACTTGACGGGATCGTCAGATACTATATTTTAGGTATATATTTTGAACCACTTCTATTCTCTTAGGATTCACTCTTTCACCAAAGGAATGTGACAAAAATCTTAATTAAGCCAGATCAACTCATGTACCAAAACTTATAAAAATCGACCCAAAGGTCTAGGAAAAGTCAGCGACCAAACATTATATTCATTTTTATATGTATAGATAATTAATCATTAATGGTGGTATTTATTTATTTATTTATTAAATTATATTGTCTCATCTGTGATTAGAAAAAAACTCATTGTTTGCATTTAGAAAGACAAGGAAGTTCAGAATTATTTTGTTTTGAATCCAGTTTTACGAGTAAAGCGCGAAGTGTACCAAGGAGGCAAGCAAAATAATAATAATAATAATAATAATAATAATAATAATAATAATAATAATAATAATAATAATAATAATAATAATAATAAAATAAATAAAAATAAAATCTTTACCGATACCTCCAAGTGACGTCACGGACAAAGAGCTAATCGCAACGCTAATCGCGAACTGTGGTTACCTGGTGTGCACATATTGACGTCTATGAATGTCGTGCATGAGGAAACCAAACTTTATGAAATATCTGGTCACAAATTAAAAACCGTTTATCATTATCTAGTATAGTTTTAAAATTATTGTTTAAATTTGTAATGATAATTTATAGACACACCGAGGATATATGAGTTGTATACTGTACTAACTGTAGATCTGCAATTTTGAATTTTGAAAAATTAAAAATATAGTTTCAGTTAACAATCATTATCTAGATAATTTACCTTACAGTAATGGTTTTCAATTTTTAAAATATGAACATCTAATTTGAATTAATATTAAATATACAACAATGAATAAGAGAAATAACGTAATCATAGCTATCATGCATGTTTATATTCTTGAGTTTAGTTGTGCATGAAGTAGGACGTATTTGAGTTTGCTCTTAGCGAATATCTTAGAAGACAACGCTTAAGAAGAGACCTTGATTTTTAAATCAGTATGGATAAAATGTTTGTTTTCGTATTCGTTGTGTTTCTCTTAGTTCTTGAACCACATGAATCCTATGGACAATTTAAGTGCTTCAAATGCGAGTTCTCCAAAAGTGGTAATGGTTCGGGTGATGAGAGCTGCGCGAATTTGAATGGCCCTGGGATAGATCCTGTAGAATGCAATGGTACCATAAAGAGTTGCGCGATGGGCTTCTTGAAAGTAAAAGACCAAAACAATACGCAATATATTTACTATGCACAGCGTGGCTGCTTCCGAGATGTTTTAACCATTAATATTCGATATCAGTCTATGAAAAATGAACAAAAATCAAAGAATCTTAAATTTGTTAAGGGCGGTACCTGTGATTGCGACGGTTCAGAATGCAACAAGCAAATTAAAGAAGATAAGTGTCGTGGAGGTAATGATGTTGCCTCAACACTAGCAGGCAATCCTTTATTCACAGTGCTCTTCGTCTGGTTACTCAACCTTTAATCAGTATAACCAATCAAATTCATCCTTCAATACACGGACTCACCGATCTTTTACTTTTATGTTTTTGAACCAAATCCTAAAGAGACTATAAAATTTTTGGAACTTAGTTACCATGATCTTAGAAATGTGAAATTAGTGAAATAATGACGTTAATGACAATTTATTGTGAAAGAAATAATATAGAAGATAATAATAAGCATGCTTATGATTTCAAAATTAATGAGTCATTTTAGTGCAGTTTATGTATTTAATATTTTATTCTCACAAAATTAATAAATACAGTATATAACAAACTTGAATAATTTTATTAATCACAAACATTAAACTTCGGTATTTTTTATTGATTCACTGTATTATAATGTCAAAAATTCCAAGTGATGGAAAACTCCTCAGGATGTAATGGGAAGGTCTCTTTTTATAGACTAAAATATTAAACTCATTGGGCCTCAGATTCGATTCTCAGTTCAACCTTACTATTTTCAATGTTGATTGTTTAATCAGCTTCACGAGACATTAATTGGGACCATCTAAGTGCTTCAATACGTTTAGTTTAGTTGTAGAATAGTCTATTTCGTTGAAACTTTGACGATATAATTAACACTTCATAAATACTAACTTCAAGTGCTGTTCAAAAGCTAATCAAAACTCGCACTTCTCTAGCATAACACTTTTTAAGTGCAACCAAAACATGTAAAGCTATGTTAGTCTGTGTAGAAAATTAGTTTTACGTACCAGGTTTAAGTCTTTTAAAGTAAAGATTTGCTTGTTTGTTTATCAAAGTTTACCGCTGTTTTCAGTACCGAGGCCACATGAGATGTAAACAAAAAGCTTAAGATGAAACCGAAGATTGGGACCAAGAGGATTTAGTGATAGAGATTTTGGTGTATGATGGCTCTGTTTGACCCTAGTTCGTGTCAAGTGAAGTTTAGTCGAAAAAACATGTGTGTGTAAGGGAGTTCTAAAGTTTCCTCTTACTTCCTTTATTCAATGAATTCATTAATTACTATCAACAGTGTTTCCTTTAACCTCAGACCATAATTGTGGGACATGAAACTAGAAATTTCATTTCCTTTCGATTCTCGAAGCGACCAAAATATTCTCCCACTTTGAATTGAACTCGTGTACCGCGTCAACTGAAGGACTGCCTACTAGGAATTAGAATAATGGGTCAAAATTAAGAAACACTATGTAGATCTGGAAGCTTCTGAACATTACACTTTGCTATATGCGAAGTCATAACTCCTGCAACTTTTGTGTTAAGAAGGATGAAATGTCTGTATAAAATAGAATGAACCACTTGAAGAAAGAGCTTAATTTAATATGCGGTTGGCAAAAGTTTTCACTAGATAGTTTAGAAATATCCTTCGTTATATAATGACAACGGTCTATTGGAAGCATGGATAGCAACAGGGCCGCCCACAGGGGGGGGGGGTTTATGGCGCAAGCTGCGCCATTGAGAAAAATTTTGGGGGGGATTTTACTCTACTTTCGAACTAGCAATTTTACTGTCGGAATAGCATTAAAACACGATTTTGAGAAGCTAATTTTCAAAAATTTTCCGGGGTGAACCCCCCGTACCCCCTGCTTCGATACTCGATGAATGAAGTACCGCGCAAGTAGCCGTATGAAAGGAAAGGTTGCTTCGTTTTAAGAGAGAAGGGCCGCCCACAGGAGGGATGAATGGCGCAAGTTGTGCCATCGAGAAAAAAATTGGGGAAGAATTTTACTCTAATGTCGAATAAGTAATTTTGCTGTCGTCAGAATAACATTGGAACACGATGCGATTTTTTTTTTTTTAATCTCGAGAATGAATCCCCCTACCCCCTGCTTAGAAACTTTATGAATGAAATACCGCGCAAGTTGCTATATGAAAGGATGGGCTGGTCGGTTTATCGCTTTGTGGATATATCTGGATCAGTCTGGATCAGTGGGTGAAGAAAGGATTCATTAGGCCTTACATGTGTTTGTTGAATATGTCTGGTTTTCCATACCTAATAATATTATACCAGATACTTCTGTCATTACCAGCAACGAGTTGCTCAGCAGAGAGGATTATGAGTAAACTAAAGATTGTAAAAAATAGACTAAGAAGCAGCATGGGAGATGTATGGCTCTCCGACATGCTTGTCCTTTCTTCCGAAAAAGACATTTTAGAATGCATTCCCAACAGCGATATTATAGACAAATTTGCTTTGTCGAGTGAGCAAAGAAAAAAATTATTACTCTATAAAGGACATCAAGGGTAGGTTAATGTCACCACCACGACCAGTAATAATTTAATCCAACAAAATCATTCCTGTAAAAAATAAAAAAAATAATAAAAAAGTATGAGCGGCCTTAAAAAGAAGTGAAATCACAAAAATGAGCGCCAAGTTCTGGTGAACAACAGTTACAAACACTCAAGGAATCACTTTCAAATTTAGATTTGAAACTTGCCTATGTTGTCTGTTGAAAATTATAAAGTAGTTTGACATAATTGTGAGCTTTTGGTAACCATACAGACAACAGCCAAGTTTCAAATCTAAATTTGAAGTGAGCCAGTGAGTGTTTGTAACTGTTGTCCACCAGAACTTGGCGCCTATTTTTGTGATTTCAATTCTTTTTAAGGCCACTGGTACTTGGCTCTTTTACAGGAATGTTTTTTGTTGGATATCACTTCTTTTTGTAGGCTAATTTCGAGGATAACATTTTCTTTTGATATCAAAGTCAATAACTTGTAACTTGCGTCTTACTTTTCATGTACAAGGGAATTATATCAATATTTTGTAAAGAAAAAATTAAACTACTAATTGTAAAAAAAGAACACCTGTGCCATACACAGTGTGTAGAAGTTTTATACCCTTCAATATCCTTATAGAACATATTTAGTATTGTATCCTCGTCGCCAGAAGTGCCTTTACATCGCAGCGACGGGTATGTGACCGCGCAGTACTCCAAGGAAGGGATGGTTGTATAAGAATTTTTGATTAATTTTGAAGAGTTTTTATTTTGACTAGGGAATTAACATAGGTATAGGGAGTAAAGACACAGATTTGAAGCATCAGTGCACGAAAAGATTAGTATTCTCAGTTTTCCTAACTATTGTTTTATATGTTAAGTTAAACATCACGATATGTATCACTGATATCGCAGATCGTATTATTTTGTAAAATCGTGTCTGTAACCTATTGTCAAAACATTCATCTTCAGACATGATGTAGAGAGAAGAGAAAGAGATAAGACATCTATAATATATGTATATGTGACTCAATAAGTAATTGTAGAAATTAGTTAAAGGACACATAAGAGAGCGAAAAGGAGGTCTAGAAGTCTGAACTTTTTAGAAATGTCCTAGATAGGTGAAAATATAGTTAAAAATTGCAGAAGGTATCATGTAATTTATCTTTCTTTTCTTATATCCTAGTATACTTTTTCTTTCACATCCAAACATCTCTATTCAGAATTACGAGATAAAGGTGAAGAGAGAAACGTTTCCATCTCAAGAAATCTATCAGAAAAAAATCTTTTGACTTAGACTAGATTCGAACTTGCAACCCTTGAATCCAAGAGTGTGCGCTCTACCGATTGAGCTAACAATTGCTGTTGCAAGAACCTGATTTCTACAACCACCGGTTGCTGAATGGTGTGTATTAACGAAATTGGCCGAGATAATTGCTTCATATAGCTTTCACAATAATAATAATAATAACAACAACAAAAACAACAACAACAATAATAATAATAATAATAATAATAATAATAATAATAATAATAATACTAAAGAGGAAGAAGAAGAAGAAGAACAGAATTTAAAAAGTCGCATTGTTAAAAGTTTGGTGTGCGAAGTTAGTCCTAATATGAGATTATATTTATTATATATAATAAATGTAAGCGTGGTTTATTCGTGCGTGCTATTCAAACTGCGCAACTCACTACCGTAGTCTCATAAGGGTTGTACGCATATGGTACAGTGGCCTTGTGTCCCCCAACCGTGAAGAAAGTTTCGGTTTGAACCTATGCGTGTCCTAAGAGGAAGGAGGAGATTCAAAGAAAGAAAAGTGGTTTAGAAATTATGCAAAAATATAATATCTCTCGAGGTGAGGTGATATAGAGTTCAGCGTGTCTTTCAGCTGTGACTCTATACAA